>NC_064255.1:42340902-42650902 GCF_003254725.2 Canis lupus dingo
TCATATATATGAGGGAGAGAGAAATAAATGCTGGTAAATAAAGATTGAGGATTTGTGTAAATTTTAATTTTTCAAGGACCTTATGCCCTGTACATACTGCACAAGCCTATAGCTATGTAGGGTAGGTTTTAAAGTGTGGATTTTTGGAAAGTGATGTTAGAAATATTAATTATCCTTAGTTTTTAAGTTTCATCTTTGCTAGCAAAGAATTCTTTTTGTTTAAAAAAACCTCTATTTTATATAATTTTAATGATAAGATAAAGCATTTAATGTCATTTTCAAACTTAATATGCACAAAATTATTGCAGCATTTAAAAAAATGCTTGGGAACATGTGAAAATACATAGATTAGTGGCATAGACTTTTTTATTTCACTGGTTATGTGCTTAAATCTACATTTGATTTCCTCCATCCCTTCTTTTCTTTCTTTCTTTCTTTCTTTTGAACGTGAATTAGCATACCATGACTTAAGAATCATTGTTATGAAATGCTATCTATGGCTCATAACAGATGTGCATGACATTATACTTATTGTTATTACTGATGACATAAATGTGAAGCTAATGAGGGAAAAGCTTACCAGAATGGAGACATGAACATTTAATCAGAAAGAGAAAATACAAGACTGAAATTCTCTTTAATAATAGTTCTTTAGCCTGGATTGTATTACAAATTAAGAATGGAAAACCAATTACCTTACCTTTAAATATTATCTATTTAATTAATATATTTTTCATTCATCTATGGCTTTTCAAAACTCCTGTCTCTTCTTGCATCCAAAATTAATAAGACTCCTGAACTTTCTTTGGGTTAAATAAAAATGAATAGTATTTATAAGGTAATAGATACGGCCAAGGGATTGTTTAAATATTGGCACATTATTAAACACTTCAGAGCTCATTTTGGCCCTGGTCCCGGAAATCCTGCTGTCTGCAGTACTAAAGATGGCCAGCTACTATAGAATGGCATCCATCACCTAGCAACTAATTGAAGCAATAGGATGCTAGGGAATGAACCAAGCTGTCTCACCAAGATTAGACACAGAAAGAGAAAGAGCCTTGAATGTTACTTTTCTTACAACGCTGTCTTAAAAACAGAGTATCTTACTAAGATAGTAATCTATTTGTACAGACTTAATGTCTAGCACTGTCCAAAATTTCAGGAAAATCAACTAATAAAGATAGTCACCGTTTTACTTCTATCTCCCCTCAGTAAGAAATCTCTGTGTGAATTTTCAAAAAAAAAAAAATCTGTTTGTTTAGCTAGTTGCCAATTCATTCAATGTGTATGTTTAAATAAATTTCATTTTGCATGCATACTTTTTAAAAGCTGTGCAAAACGTGTGTATTGCTCAACAGGCTTATGTATAGGATACTTCATGTGTTCTACTTCTCATTTCCTTGTCATCACCCATGGCCATATTTGACCAGCAGCTGACACCGTTGTGCAGGATTCAGCATGCCTTATGTTCCAAGTGTCTAACCTTAAGCTAAAACTGGCTCTTTTACCGTAGTCATGCATACTGGAACATCACAGCCCAGCAATGCATAGTAATAATGCACCATAGGCAATGCTCAACCAATGTGGAGCTGGGGACAGTAGGCAAAGAATAAATGTCCCCCTAAGCCAATTCATTGTTGAGTAATTCTGAGTCATTCTCTAGGCTTCACTACAGTCCCAGGAGGAACAACAGCTCCAGTTGCTTTCAATAGTGACCTTATGTTGGGTTTCCCTCCTTAAGTTGCTTTTTCAAAGGCAGGTGGTAAATAGTGCAGAAAAGTCAAGCTAAAACTGTTGGCACTGGAAGTAGCCCTGGAAATGGATCTCTAGGATGCTAGGATAGGATTTGGGGACTAAAAAACTTAACAGAAGCCAGGACCCCCTTTTCTGATGGGAAGCAAATGGTGATAATACCTGCATATGCTAGCATCACAATGACTAAAACTTACCTAGGTGTTGATATGCAATGAGGCAGATATGGAAGATAAAGCTGATAAGGCTTTGGGCCTTGAGATAATGAAAGCCTTGGGATGTTATTTAAAGATGTGTGAAATTGGCTGACTTTTGTTAACTACTTTAGAAGACTTGGAGGAAAAAAAAAGATAGGCTCAGGTCAGTTAAATATGAACCCGTATCACTCAGAAGGCCTCCAGGGTAATTCTCATGTCTTGCAACTCTAGTAGAATTGTGCCGAAAATTTGTCCCAGGATTTCATTCTAAATGTGGCAAACTGCAGAGGAGACTTATTTTGCACCATTAACAGATTTCTTATGCAGTAGTCCAAGTCTTGATTGGAAACCTGAACTTTGGAATGGAGAAACTGGTTTGGATGATCCACAAAAATCTTAAAACCACAGTTTCTTTTGAGCTTATTGAAACAGAGAAGATCCCTCATCCTTGTTAGGTGATTACAACCTCAACTTACATGTGGAACCAGCAAAGGTACCACCTTAGGCAGCTTTGCAAGATGATGCTAGTCCTCCTCTGAAGCTTGTTCCGCTTGCTCTCCTCCTTGCTTCTAGACAGTCAGTCAGAGAGGAAGAATTTAGTCTGTGTTCCAGGAGAAAATAGTAGTTGTTCTGAAATAATTGCAAGACCTAGTCACTATATATATATATATATATATATATATATATACACACACACACACACACACACACACACACACATATAAAATCTATTTATATATTTAGGCAGGAACTGAATGAACATATATAATGTGGATCATGTGGCTTTGAACCAGGGTAAAAATATAGACTACGAAGCTGGATGGAGGAGAATTTATTAACATGGAAGCACTCCCCCGTGTGTTAGGAATTAACTTCCTGGCAAGCATTTCTGGAACTTCTCCTGACACACTGCTGGAATTGGTTATTGACACTAGAATGCAAACTTTGCCTAAAGTTACAGAGATGAGAATGATGGAACTTCCCCGGCAGAGTCTTGAAGAATGATCTATAAATTTTGTATGTGCTAACAACGAGCTCTCCCCTGCAGTATGAACCCTGGGAGTCACCCAAGAGAGACCACAGAGACAATGAGGGATGTCTTGCACTGATAGCTACAAACCCACAACACCTTGCCTATCTTACTCCACCTGACCTATCTTTCATAATTCCATTTCCAATTAAGGACTGACTCCATAAAATAATAGAAACACCTCAGAAGTATCTAACCTCTGCAGAATGGCCATGAACTGTTTTTGTTACAGAAGGTCTGATGATAGAGAGTATGTAAATAAGACTTCAGTTTACTGGCTTCATAGTGACCAAGGCTGACAGATTTGTATTCCTGTGTAGATTTGCGGGGTGTCCATGTAATGGCTTAAATAGGTTTTTGAAGCCTTGGCTCCCACTGGTGCTGATACTCCTATCATTTTGTTGCAGTGGCAGGAAAGCTGCAGGAAGTCTCCAGCATGACAAAGCTCAATAGGCTGTGAAGGAAAAAAACACAAATGTTTTTGAAATGAGAACCAACCAAGGAGAAAGACTTCATCTGGAAAGGCTTGATGATATTTAAAGTCCACTGTATACATTTCCCAAAGGAGACATCTTCTTAGTAACAGGTGTTCATTAGGAAACCTTCTTACATATTAGTTCAGGAAATGAAAATGTTTCTGCCTCATCTAGAGCTAGTCACTGATGTACTATTCATGCTGTGTTTACTTAAGTAAAGCAAACTGCACTCGTTCGCTATTGTTAATGTCACAAAATACCATAAACTCAATGGCTTTAAAAAATCAACCCATTTTTATCTTACAGTTCTGAGGGTCTGAAGTTGAAAATTGGCGTCAGCATGACTATTTCTGGCTGGGGGCTCTAAGGTAAGAATCTGTTTCCTTGTCCTTTCCAACCTCTAGATGGTTTTCTAGAAGCCTGTAGAGGCCAACTTCTAGATGCCCCTGGAGGCCAAGTGTCTTGGCTTATGACCTGTCACTTGCAACAGTTCAACCTCCTTCTCTGGTCATTCCATTTCCTACTACCTCTCTGATCTGTCTCTCTTAAATAAGGACCATTATGATTATATCAAGCCCATGCAGATAATATAGAATAACCTCACCATCTCAGGATCTTTAATATAACCATAACACTTTCTGAGGATTAGAATGTGGATATACTGGATGGCGGTGGGAGGAGCCATGATTATTCAACCAAAGCTGAGATGCCACATCCACATACTTTTTTTTTTTCGCATACTTTTTTTTCAGCTCTTAATTTAACCACATTTTTCACCTTTCTGCCAAATAAATTTAGGTTTAAATGCAAATTTTCTCACTTACTAGTGGGACTGGTGACTAAGGAGGAATGTAATTGACACCTTTGAGTTTCTGAGTCATCATCTATTGGTTATGATGGCTCAAATGAAAATTAAACAAAATCATGCTCTTGGTATTTTGTATGTGTTCAGTTATGTTCTCTGCTAATATTATTGTTATACAAAAAACATGGCAAAGACACGATGATGTCCCCAGGAAATGAACTTACACAAGATGAGAAGGTAGCTCTCTAAAGATTTTAGTAAGGAATACTGTATATATTCCTCAGTTGTCACTGAACTTAGTATTTAACAGATGATTTCAGAAACTACTGTGGAGTTCCAACTTTGGGAAAATGTTTTTTTTATTGTTGTTGGTTTTTTTGTTGTTGTTGTTTTGTTTTTGTTGTTGTTGTTGTTGTTGTTGTTTTTACCTTTAGTATAGTAGCTCTTCATTCTAAGTTCCTAACTCATGAGAATAATTAGAAATGAATTTAGAGATTTCACATTTATATATGAACTTTCAAGAGATTGATTTTTTTATAGTGAAAAAATCAATAGTGGGACAACAGGGGAAATATATGATTACTATACAAATCTTCAAACTCCTTTTATTAAAGATTTATTTATTTAATTTAGAAAAAGAGAATGTGAGCAGGGGGTGAGGGCCAGAGGGAGAGGGCGAAAAGGCCTTAAGCAGACTCTGCACTGAGCATAAAGCCTGATGAGGCTAGATCTCAGGATTCTGAGGTCACAACCTGAGCTGAAACCAAGATCCAGACACTTAACTGACCATGCCACCCAGCTGCCCCTTCAAACTCCTTTTAATTTATATCTAGACATGCATGGCTTTAGATTTCTCTACTTACTAATGTTAATATCAAAATAGGAAACATGCAGAACACCCTTCCAAAATCTTAGTAGTAATAATTAGATAACTTGACACATACTTATAAAAGTTAGGTAGTAGAGCAAATGACAGAAAGGCAAGAAACTACAAGAGAAGAAAGTGAGGTGATAATTTTTCCTTCACAGCTATCAAAATCCATTCTAAAGTTATTGTGATTAAAACTGTAATGGTTGCATAAAACTAGAAAAATTAAACCGTGGACAGAAAAGAGAGCCAAAACAGATTCATTTATATGTGAAAATTTGTTTTAAAAGAAGCACCATTATAAACCACTGGAAAAAGCAGGGCATAGTTATGAGACAGTTGAGTTCTCTGGGGCATATGAAATTGGATTCTTACTGCAATACTTACAGAAAATGAATTTAAAATTAGCTAAAGATTTAATATGAAAATGAAAATTTTTGAATACATAAACAATTGAGAGGATTATAGGTACATAGTCCATAGATATGGAATGATTTCTTAGGCAAGACCCAAGATACAATCACAATCAAAGGAAAGATTGAAAACAAAAATTTAAAAAAATTAAAAATAAAAAAAATAAAAAAAATAAAAAAGGGAAAGATTGAGAGGTGTCATTTTTCAATTTTGAATTTGTCAGAAGATACCATGAATTATTTGACATACAGACTACAAATTAGGAAAATTATCTATAAAGTATATCATTCTATTAAACTAAAAACACATAAGGAATTCATATGTATCTATGCAATTATCAAACAAATAGAAAAAATAAATAAAAGGCATGAACAAACATAGGGCAAAAAAGAAAATAGTAATGACTAATAACATGAAGAGATAGCCAACCTCATTAATAATCAAATATGCAATTAGGACTACAATCTGTACCTATACTACTACTTTTTTAAAGATTTTATTTATTTATTCATGAGAGACACACAGAGAGAGGCAGAGACACAGGCAGAGAGAGAAGCAGGCTCCATGCAGGGAGCCTGACGTGGGACTCGATCCCAGGACTCCAGGGTCACCCCTGAGCCGAAGGCAGGTGCTCAACCACTGAGCCCCCCAGGTATCCCTCTAATAATACTACTTCTATTTGAAATGAAAAAGGCCTGCAAAACTGAATGGGGAAAAAATCAGAGAGGAAGGCAAATCATGAGAGACTCTTAACTCTGGAAAACTGAGAGTGGCTGAAGGGGAAGTGGATGGGAGTTGGGGAAAGTCAGTGAGGGGCATTAAGGAGGGTAAGTGATTGTGATGAGCACTAGGAGTTCTATGCAACTGATGAATTATTGAGAACTACATCTGAAATTAAAGATGTACTGTATGTTGGCAAATTGAATTTTAATAGACCCGCAGAACAAAGTGTTGATAATAGCGTGGAACATAAAGAACGCAGATAAGTGTTTGGGTGGAAATATTAACTGGTATAATTGTTTTGAAATACAATTTAAAATGATACAGAAAATTTGAATACATGGCTATATTATGACCCAACAGTTTCATTCCTTAGTCTTATATCCTGCTAGAACTAAAAAAAATATGCACCATGAGAAATGCACATAATTCCTCACAGCCTAACAGTAAATAACTTAGACTAAATGCTTTTTAACTGTATAATAGAGAAATTGTGGTAAACTCACAAGATGGAATACTATAAGCTCTGGGAATGAACAAACTACTACGTAGGACAACATGGATAAATCTTAGATATGGTGTATAAACCAGAAAAAATAAAGAGAAAGGTGGATAAAGATGATTATTTCCTGAAGATCATAAATGAGCAAAACTAAGCATCATATTGTTAGGTATTCATAAAAATGTGGTAAGCTATTTTAAAAATACAGGAATAATGAAAATTGTGATTATTAGTGCAACATTATCACACGTCAGAGGAGTGTTACCAAGCAAGAACAGGGAGTTTTTGTCAATGCTACGAGTGACTTGGATGGAAGTTGCAGAAGTATGGACACTGTGTTGCCCATAGCCACTAATCACACCCAGTCACATAATCACATAAATTCAGTTTCTTGGTCATACTAGCCCCATTTAAGAATTCGATAGCCACACATGGCTCATAGTCTTTATATTGGACATAGCTGATTATAGAAAATTGTCATTATTGCAGAAAGTAATAGTAGATGGCATTTTTTTCTGTACAAGATGGCACTATTTTCTATACAAACACATGTCCAGTATGTTTTTTTTTATTTTACGCATGACATAAATGCTTTTAATTGTCTTACTTTTTCACTTAGTAATCCATTTATTTTAATCCACCTTGAAGAAGTACTCCCAAATGCAGATAAACATTTTTGCACAAACATGATAATTTCAGGATTATGTAAATTTGCAAAAAAGAAATAAAGACCTAGATATCTAACCAAAAGAAAAATAAGGCAATTATGTCACCTCGAAAGAAAATTGTAATGAATGAAAAGCTACTTAATGACTTGAAAAAATTCTGAAATAACTCCTAAGTTTGAAATAAGGATACAGGTAAACTATTTGGTATATTCTTAACTATGAAAAAAAAAACAAATAGAAAGCGAGTTGGGAGAGGGGTGTCTGGGTGGCTCAGTTGGTTAAGCCCTGGACTTGTGATTTTGGCTCAGGTCATGTCCCCCGAGTTGTGAGATCCAGCTCTGCACTGAGGGTGGAGCCTGACTAGGATTCTCTCTCTCTCTCTGCCTCCCTCCACCACCAACGTCTCTCCCTCTCTATTAAAAAATAATAATAATAAATAAAAATCACAATACAAATTATATTAATAATAGCATGAAAACAAACCATTATGATGCTTTGGATGTACTAAACCCTGTTTCAATGACTTTACATAAATCACATCCTGCTGTCCTCATAAGAACATAATTTCATAAGTTACTTTCTTTATTTCTGATTCACAAGCACATGAAGAGCAGATGAGTTGTATCATACCTAAGGTGACACAGCTAACAAGTGTTAGAGTCGGGGTGCAAACTGAGGCATTGTGGCTATCGGCTTCAAAAGTTGAAAGCTAGGGACCCCTGGGTGACTCAGCAGTTGAGCCTCTGCCTTGGGCTCAGGGCATGATCCTGGGGTCCTGGAATCAAGTCCTGCATCGGGCTCACTGTGAGGTACCTGCTTCTCCCTCTGCCTGTGTCTCTGCCTCTGTGTGTGTGTCTCTCAGGAATAAATAAATACAACTCTAAAAAAAAAAAAAAAAGTTGAGAGCTAATACTATGAGTGTGATTTCATTTTATATTTTGCTTTTTCTTTTAGATGTGTGTGTTCGTGAGCACATGCATGTATGTAGTTCATGCAATCTATGTAAGTAATTTAGAAGGAAAGATAATAGTTTTTTTTTAAGTTTTTATTTACTAATGAGAGACACAGAGAGGCAGAGACACGGGCAGAGGGAGAAGCAGGCTCCCTGCGGGGGAGCCCAATGCAGGACTCAATCCTGGGACCTCAGGGGTTATGCCCTGAGCCCAAGGCAGAGGCTCAACCGCTGAGCCCCCCAGGCATCCTGATAATAGGGTTATAGAACCGTTCTAGTGTGGCAGCTAAAGTGGAGGCAATGACTATGATGGAGGGAAGATGAAACACTTCGAGAATCTTGATGTAGAACTTGAGGCAATAAAGCATAACTTCAGAGGCAGAAGGAAAAGCCTAGCAGGGAGATTAAATGAAGAGAGACTGGTCTTGGTGTGTCAGGCACACAGCCTGGGCTGATAGAAAGACCAAGGCAGATGTTAAAAATACCAACCTTATTAGGTTCTGAAATCAGTGACTGCACTACGATATGGGCCTTTTGTGTGTCTTTCTACCAACTAATCACAATAAAATAATTGAAATAACAATAACAAGAAACAACCATAAGAGTTCTTTTTAGCAAATAGAAATTTTGTAGTAAAGTAGCCACGATTTGACACAAGATACTTTTACCAACACCCTAACAATTATCTCTGTTTAACTGAAATTTTAAAATGATTCTGTCCTTATTAAAGAATAAAAGCTTGCTTATGTCAAAGACCACGGAACTTTTAATTTAAAAACGTGAGCAAAAATAATTTAAGAATCACTTATAATGTATAATCCACATATAACATTTACATTTTTTTCTACGATTTTTGTGAGTGCACATATATTTTTTAAACGCTTCTTTTTATATTCTAGCTCAAGAACCTGTATCTAATAATTTTTACATAATCACAGTTATTCTAGATTCTCTGTTCTCTTTGAATTTTTTATTGAAATACACCACTGAGCAGTGCAAAAATCATAAATATAGGCATAATTAATTTCACAAATGGAACATGCTCTGTGACCACAACCAAAAGCCAAAAATCTCAGCATGCAAGAAGCCCTCATTCAGCTATTATCCACCCTCCACTTATAAGTAATGATATTTATCATACCTGATTTGCACGTTATATGAATAGAATCACACAGTACGTATTTTTTGTGTGTGTCTGGCTAGTTTTGTTACCTATGCTGTTTGTTAGAGTCCATCATATTGGGTGCATTTAATATTAGTTCTTTCATTTTAATTCATGGGTAGTATTATATTATGCGAAAATGCCACCATTTATCCATTCTAACTTTGATGATTATTTGGGTAGTACCCAATTTTTCACTATTGTAGGGAGCACTGTGATAAAAATGCAGGTACATGAATTTGGAGACCATATGTATCAATTTTGTGGAATATAATCCTTGGAGTAGAATTCCAAGTTCATAGGGTACACATATGTTTAGCATCAGTAGATGCCTGCAGATACAAATATCCAAAATAGTAATAAAGGTTTAAATTCCCACCAGCGTGATAGTGCAATGACTCCACATTTTGCAAACAAGTGGTATTGCTTTTAATTTGCATTTTCTTGTAACCAATAAAGTTGAGTACCTTTTTATATATTTATCAGTCATTTGGATATCCATCTTTTAAGAGGTGCCTGATTAAGACTTTTGCTTTTTCAATTAGGTTTTTTAGTCTCTTCGGTATTGATTAGCAGCTATTAAATATATATGTGAGTGTGTGACCTTCATCAGATGTGTTAGTACATATGTCTTTTACTTTATAGCTTGCCTTTTTACTTCCTTTCTGTTATCTTGTTATCTTTTGATAAGAAATTAAGAACATAAGCTCTTATTTTACTATAGCCTAATTAATAATTTTTAAAAACAAATCTTTGACTTCTTCATGGCCAATAATATGTCCTCATATGTTTCTTCCACAATTTTTATGTATAATAATTTAGATTCGAAATTCATCTGCAGGGGATTTTTCCTTGCAGTGCAAGGACAACTAACACTCTCAGTTTCATTTATTTGAAAATGTCTTTGTTTTACTTTCATTGTGAAATGATAGATTTAATGCCTATAAAATTCTGGGTTGGCAGTAATATTCTTTCTACAATTTAATAATGCATTCCACATTTTCTGGCTCTCATTGTTTCTGGTGAAACTCAGCATTTATTCTTTTTATTTTTGCTCTCAAAATATATTGTCCCCCCCCCCCCCCCGCTTCATGGTTCCTTTGAAGATTCCACTTTGCCTTGTTCTTCAGTAGTTTGACCAAAGTATACTTGATGTGTTTTGTTTTCATTTGTTTTCTTTTCTTCGCAATTGTTTCTTGTGGGTTTTGCTAAACTTCCTGAATCTGTAGTTTGGAATGATTTGGAAAACTCTCAGATATTATAACTGTAAATATTGCACTTCCTCTAATGTCTCCTTTTCTTCTGGTACTCCAGTTACATTCCAGTTGCATTTTCAACGTGCCTTTATTTCTTCTCATGCATTTGTTTTTGTTTTTCCTCTTTTTTATGCTTCAATTTACGTATTTTCTATGGATGTGACTTCCAGATTATTAAATCTGTATTTTGTAGTAACCAATCTGTGTAAAAGATATAAAACTGCACCTACTATCTTCTCCTACTACAAGTATTAACTTCATGCCTCACATGACAGCAGACACCATATCATCATCTTCAGGCTTGACTCAGCTGCAAAGAGCTGTTCTGTCCAAAAGAACACCTTTCTTGGGGCAGCTTATAATCAATGGCTGATGGCAGAGGTATAATGGTCCAGTCATTCTGGCTCAAAGTTGGACAACTCTGATGGGCCTTATGTGTTCCAGACTTCCTTATTGGTTTGAGAAACATTTTTCCATGCCTGCATAGCAAATTGCTTTTCCATCATTCCCAATCCTGCTTCACCACCTTACATGTGGAATGGAGGACCCTGCCATATTTGGGGATGGGACATCTGGTAAATTTTATCAAACATTTTAACTTCCCAGATCTCTTTTAACCCTTTGACCATGCTGAAGTGATCTACTCCTTCCTGTTAAGAGCCAGCACCCCAATTCTCTTGAAGACAGTGCAGAGGCCTCTCACCTGTATGGAAACACGTGTCCTCCATAGAATATGTCTCTCCTAGACAGTGGCATATAAGTAGGGTTAATTCACAGCATAAACGAGTTAAGGTCATGAACCTGATAGGGGAGGAAAAGAGATTACATCTTAGAAGAGCTGATAACTTGGCCAGAATGTATTCTAAGGAACTGGGAAAGAATAGGAGCAAATAGATTCCAAAAATTTTGAACAAAGGGACAGAATCTTAAGTTTGGATATAGGAGAGTTTATTGATTTGAGAACATTCAATTGAGATACAGTTTAGAATCAGATGCTTTACAATAGCTTCAGGAATGGCTCCTAAAACATGAAAAAGAAATGACTTCATTGAGCAAAAAATGAAATATCAGAATTCCTATAGCAGATACTGGACAAACATATCCAAAAAAGGTCCCAGGTTCATTTCTGAGTTTTATCCTCTCTTCCATTGATCTATGTGCCAGTTTTTGTGCCTGGACCATATTGCCTTGATCACTACAGCTTTGTAACTTGAAGTCTGCAACTGTAATGCCTCCAGCTTTGCTTTTCTATTGATGGACTGATTTTTATTATTTTTTAATTTAACTTGTATTAGTTAACATATAGGGCAAAATTGATGCCTGGAGTAGAATTCAGTGATTCATCACTTACATACAACACCCAGTGCCCATAACAAGACGCGCCTTCTTTAACACCCATCACCCATCCAGCCCATTCCCAACCACCTTTCCCCATAAACCCTCAGCTTGTTCTCTGTCATTAAGAGTCACTACAGCTTGTTTGCCTTTTTCAAGATTGCTATAGCTATTTGGAGTCTTTTGTGACTCCATACACGTTTAAGATTTGTTCTGGCTCTGTGAAAAATGTTGGTTGCATTTTGATAGAAATTGTATTAAATGTGTAGATTGCTTTATGTAGTATAGACATTTTAACAATATTTACCCTTCCAGTCCATGATCATGGAATGGTTTTCCATTTCTTTTGTCATCTTCAGTTTCTATCATAAGTGTTTATAGTTTTCAGAGTACAGGCCTTTTACCGATTTGGTTAGGTTTTTTCCTCAGGTACCTTATGGTTTTTGTTGCAATTATGAAGGGAATAAATTATTTGATTTCTCTTTCTCCTGCTTCATCATTGATGTATAGAAATTTAACAGATGTCTCTATGCTGATTTTGTATACTGCAACTTTACTGAATTTGTGTATCAGTCCTCAAAATTTTTTGGTGAAGTCGTTTGGGTTTTCTATATAGACTATCATGTTGTCTGCAAATAGTGACAGTTTGACCTCTTTCATGATGATTTGGATACATTTTATTTCTTTTTGTTGTCCAATTGCTAAAGCCAGGACTTCCAGTACTATGTTAAATAAGAGTGGTTGAAGTGGACATCCCTGTATTGTTCCCAATCATATAGGAAAAGCTCTCAGGTTTTGTCCATTGAGGATGATACTGGCTGTGGTTCTTTCATATATGGCCTTTATTATTATTGACATATGTTTCCTCTATCCCTACTGTGTTGAGGATTTTTATCAT
This sequence comes from Canis lupus dingo, assembly GCF_003254725.2. Taxonomy (NCBI): domain Eukaryota; kingdom Metazoa; phylum Chordata; class Mammalia; order Carnivora; family Canidae; genus Canis; species Canis lupus. The sequence goes on from NC_064255.1 coordinate 42,353,938, forward strand.
AAATGCATGTACTTTGTCAGTTGCTTTCTCTACATCTATTGAGAGGATCATATGGTTCAACTGATTTTGACAAAGCAAGAAAGAATACCCAATGGAAAAAAAGACAGTCTCTTCAACAAGTGGTGTTGGGACAATGGACAGCAACATGGAAAAGAATGAAACTGGACCATTATCTTATACCATTCACAAAAATAAATTCAAAATGGATGAAAGACTCAAATGTGAGACAGGAATCCATCAAAATCCTAGAGTAGAACACAGGCAGCAACCTCTTTGACCTCGGTCACAGCAACTTCTTGCTAGGCTCATCTCCAAAGGCAAGGGAAACAAAAGCAAAAATGAACTATTGGGACTACATCAAGATAAGAAAAGAAACTTTTGTACAGCAAAGGAAACAGTCAACAGAACTAAAGGCAATCGACAGAATGGGAGAAAATATTTGCAAATGACATATGAGATAAAGGACTAGTATCCAAGATCTATAAAGAACTTACCCAACTCAACACTCAAGAAACCAATAATCCAATCAAAAAACTGGGAAGAAATCAGAAAGGGAGATAAACAGTGAGACACTCTTAACTATAGGAAATAAACTGAAGGTTGCTGGAAGGGAGGTGATAAAGGGGATGGGGGACATGGATAAGGAGCATTAAGAAGGGAACATGATGTGATGAGCACTGGGTATTGTATGCAACTGATGAATTACTAAATGCTACAACTGAAACTAATGATATACTCTATGTTGGCTAATTGAATTTAAATTAAAAAAAAAAAACACACACAATGAGATATCCCCTTACACCAGTCAAAATGACTAAAACTAATGACATAGGAAATAACAGGTGTTGCCAAGTATGCAGCGAAAGGGTAATTGTCTTACATTGTTGGTAGGAATGAAAACCAGGGCAGCCTCTGTAGAAAACAGTATGGAGTTTCCTCAAAAAATAAAAAATAAAAATATATATAAAAATTTAAAAAAAGTAAAAAAATAAAAATAAAAATAAAACTACCCTAGAACCCAGCAATTGCATTTCTAGGTATTTCCCCAAAGGATACAAAAATACTGGGCCTGACTGGCTCAGTTGGTAGAGCATGTGACTCTAGATCTCAGAGTTGTAAGTTTGAGCTGAGCCTACTTTGGGCATGGAGCCCACTTAAAATAAAATTTTAAAAAATAAATAATAAATAAATGATACAAACATACTGATTCAAAGGGATACATATATTCCAATATTTATAGCAGCATAACAACAATAGGAAAATTATGGAAAGGGCCCAAATACCATGGACTGATGAATGGATAAAGAAAGGGTGATATAGTATAGATATAGATAGATATAGATATAGGCTAGAATATTACTCAGCCATTAAAAAGAATGAAATCTTGTCATTTGCAATGACATGGATGGAGGTAGAGTGTATTATGCTAAGTGAAATAAATCAGAGAAAGATAAATATAATATGATTCCACTCATATGTGGAATTTAAGAAAGCAGATGAACGTAGGGGGGGAAAGAAAAACAGAGACAAACCAGAAACAGACTCTTTAAAAAAAAAAAAAAAAAGATTGATTTATTTACTCATTAGAGACAGAGAGAGAGGCAAAGACACAGGCAGAGGGAGAAGCAGGGTCCACACAGGGAGCCCGATGTGGGACTCAATCCCAGCACTCCAGGATCACGCCCTGAGCCAAAGGCAGATGCTCAACTGCTGAGCCCCCAGGTGTCCCTAAAAACAGACTCTTAACTAGAGAGAACAAACTGAGGGTTGATGGAGGGAGGTGGATATGGGGATGGGTTAAATAGGTGATGGGTGTTAAGGAGAGCAATTGTGATGAGCACTGGGTGTTGTATGGAATTGTTGAATCACTAGACTTTACACCTGAAACTATACACTGTTTATTAGCTCACTTGAATTTAAATAAAAACTTGAGAAAAGGGAAGATAGATAAATAAATCAACAAACAAACATAAAGACAATGACAAGGGGACAGCAACAGGAGTTCTGAGGAGGTGGGCACACTGGAGTATACGTCCAATATAAGGCCCAAGGACCCAGCAGATGATGTTCCACAGTGAGGCTCAGATGTTCTACTTTTCACCAAGACCATAGAGAATGCGATGGTGATAAGAGCGTGGACATTTACTAAAACATTTAGGTATGAGTGGCTGTCTGAGGTCAGAACTGAAGGTCAGAGCAGCTGTTCCATGACAGGGTTTACTGTTCACAGCAAAGATGATAGGACCCTGAGAAGCAGAACAAAGCAGACACAACATTTACTAATCTCAGGGTCAGATTGACATCAAGGGAAACTGGCCCACAGAAATGATTAATACCAGGGGCTATCACACAGGCCAACCAATAAGGGTACCAGTTGGCCTTTTCCATCAAAAGAAATGAAGGATAAATGACCAGGAAACTAAGGGCAATTGCCCAGTTAAGAAGTTATATTTCTTGTCCAGTGTCTAGACGTGAGCCAGTTTTCAGACCAGAAAACCATGTACTAGAGAACTCAGTGGGATTTCTAGCAAGCATGCCAGGCCACTTTTTACATGACTATATTCGACAATCAAAATTCAAAGAATTGTACATCCAAAAAAGGGTGTACTTTACTATATATAGATTATATCACAATGAAATGTTAAGCAGAAAAATTAATTCAAATTATGTGCTACCCCTGCTATCGTTATTTTAAAAAATCTTCCGGGGTCTACACATGACTTTTCCTCTCCTCAGTTGCATTTTCTAGACTCTGCTTTACCTCTTTATTTTTTAATATTTTATTTATTTATTTGAGAGAGAGAGGGCACAGGTCAGGGGCAAGCAGAGGGACAAGGAGGCTCCTCGCTGAGCAGGAAGCCCGACATGGTGCTTGACCCCAGGACCCCGAGATCATGACCTGAGCCAAAGGCAGATGCTTAACCAACTGAGCCCCCCCAGGCGCCCCTGCTTTACCTGTCTTAGCTGACTGATCATGTACCATTCTTCCCCTTATGCTCAGGGTTCCTATCACCCTAGTTCTTCAAATAGTCTGGCCTTCACCATAGGGTTTATGTCCCTGCTAATGAACTCCTAGAACATCTAGAACAGCTCAAGCATCACAAACTTTAAAGAAGCCTTTCCTAAACTCCAAAATCTAGAGAAGTTTCTTTGTTATGAGGTTGCAGTGAATCACCCATCTTTCATACTGAGCACTTACCTCAGCATATACTTAAATATTCATAAGCATGTTTGTATAATTAATGATTTTCTCCGCAGAGTAAGCTATATAATTATTTAGGGCAGGGGTTAATTTTCTTTTCCATACCCTTTGATCTCCAGCACTTAGCACAATGTCTGTCACATACTATGTGTTGAATAAATATATTTCAAATTATAGAATAAATGAATAAATGTATATTTCCATCATGTGATTTTTCTATGTTCATTTTTAAAAGGCATTGGGGTTGGTTTTGTAATGGGTATTCCCATGGATATTTCAATGGTATCAAATTTACTGGGTACTCCTGTATCACATCGTTTTAAACAGTCGGTAAAAGGAGTTTTTTAAACTAAACTCATTTACAGTTATTACAAAGGGTCTTTAGCAATTATTACCCTGGAATCATAGGGTCAAATGAAATATTCATTTGGCATTCAATCTAACGGGACTCTTAAAGCTCAGCCCAACAAAGTATATCATTACCATTTAAAATATTAATTAAATCCAAACTTTAGATGTAGGATAAATGACATTTTTAAAAAATATTTTATTTAAATTCAATTTGTCAACATATAGTATAACACCCAGTGCTCATCCCATTAGCCCATTTCTTATGGTCCCTTTCATTATTTCTTATATTCCACATATGAGTGAAACCACAGGATAACTATCTTTCTTTGATTGACTTATTTCATGCAGCATAACACCCTCCCGTTCCATCCACACTGATGTAAATGACAGGTATTCATTTTAAAATGTTTGCAAAATTAGCTATATCCAATTTAGGTATAGTTCTGGGAAAGCATTAGACTGCTTGGATAAATATAAAACACTAGTAAATAGCATTTTCTGCAAACATTCACCATTGTTTGTATTCATAGACTCTTCACTTGGTTTATTAAATTTTTCATCTTATATGTGTGTCAGGACATAAAATCTAGATGGTCCAAATAGCCATCTGCTGCATTCCATGAAAATTCTAAAGTCCATTATTATCTCTACCCCTGCACATCTGGTTGTGCTTCTATTGTTATAAATAAAATATTCAATTTCTCCTATATGAACCCTAAATAATATTCACCAAGAAAAAAGGCAAAATGGAAATAAATGTCGTAGTGAATTATGATTGATAACCAAAATTTTAGAGTACTAATGTGGCATTAACTTTCTGTGTTACAAGTATTTAATCACTAATACATCAGACTAGAGATGTGTGTGATATAAAATTTATGTTCAAAGTGGTGAGATAAAACAAACTTCCTTTCAGAGTTTAAATTTGGTTAAATCCACCGGTTTCATGAATTACCATTTAAAACAAGTTGTATATATATAAAAGCCTCAAGTGGAAAAATACAATGTATCAGTGCTCATTTTTGTCATTATCCCCTGAAAAACCTCACTATTTGATTTCTTGTTCTCACATCTTAATAGACAAATAAATCTAGATGTAGAATGAAAAGGAATAAATCCATAATTTAGATTTGCCTATACAAACTCCATTGAACAGACGACTATTGCCCTAAAGAAATAAGCAGGAATGTCTGACACATAGCAAGCCGACCGATTCAATGTTTATTTAGAAAGAAAATTAAATTATATGGCAGTATATTTTCCAAGCACATGTGGAACTCTGGATCAGGAGGTTAATATATCAAAATTTTTTTTTTCCCATGGACATTATTTAATGCATTTCAAATTGTTGCCTTGAACTGTAGACTCAATTGTTTTTGAAAAAGTGAGGAATCCAAATTAGATAATCACTTTCTTATAGCAAGATGTCAGAGTAATTAAGTTCCCATGCCCGCATTACTACCAGGCTATGTTATATGATATTCAAATGTATTTAAGAAGGCCAAAGAACTGATCCTGGCAAACTGCCACTTATGCCCCTTTATCTTAGAGAGTTAGGTTTTAACTTAGCGATTAAAGGAACTTTGTTTTCTGTTTCCCCTTTATATTACAGTGCTTTGCATAGTGGCTCGCATAATAAACTTTCAATACTTGTTAAACCAATCAGTAAAAATGAGTAACAAAAAGACATAACCAAAAGTATAACTGAATGAGATACTTAATCACTGACTGAAGAAAAACAAAAGCTTCATTGGAAATTAACACACAGTGAAGACATTATGAAATATTTTAAGAAATCTGCTAGTTAAAATCCCATGAGCAGAAAAGGGGTGTAAAGTAAAAGGGTCAAAGAAAAAAAAATCTCATGGGAATCATCCTAAATCAAGGGTTGTTTGTGGTACGTAGGATAGAAGTTCTGGCTATTTGATTTGATAATTAAAAGAGGGAGGGGAAATCCTGAAATGGGGGAAATTTAGAGATATTTAAGTTACGGTGTCTTAGACTCATTTATCACTCACTATATAGTACTAATCTTTCCATCTCTCCAGTAGCCACATATATAAAAATCTTTGAAAAAAGGAAATAAAATGATACACTGTTTATCTTTGGGAAGTGAGATAATGGCTATTATTTCTTTCATTATGTTATTGAGCATTCTCCAAAGTATGTTCAAGCATATCGCTTTGTAATCACAAAAGGTGTTCATGATTTTCTCGGATAAAAGAAATCAATGACTGTCATATTTATAAAATCAAATTATTTCCATGATATAGACAAAAGTACACAATATGCTGTGGGAATAAACGACACGGAGAAATAGTTGGCGAAAGAATGGTTAGCATCCCACAAAATTAGACTAAAGAGTCACATCTGATTTTATTACCAGTGAATCAGCGGTGACATATCATTTTCCAAGTTAAGAACCCAGATATTTTCTAAGAAAAGTAGACTATGTGGAAAAAGAGAGGGTGATATGAACAACAGGACTAGTCATGTGCAGATATAGCTCGTAGGCAGAGCTTGGTACGGGGAGAGGAGTTTAAAAATGTGCTTTTCTAGTTGACTGATTCCTTCCCTGAGTGTAGTGGACACACAATGTTGCATTAGCTCCAGGTGTACAACATGGTAATTCAGCATCTCTGTGTGTTATGCTGCGCTCACCTCAAGTGCAGCGACCGTCTGTCACCATGCAACGCCGTTGCAGTATCACCGACCATGTTCCCTGTGCTGTGCCTCTTGTTCCTGTGACTTATTCATTCCATAGCTAAAAATATACTTTCTTATTCAACCACTACTTCACTAGTTTAAGCACTTTTAATCAGTGTTCATGCCTCCATGAAGAATAGTTTAGCTCAGAGTGTCGCTCAGCAAGGTTGCAACAGAGCTGTCGTTTGGGGCTAGAGTTTCTGAAAACTTGACTGGGGATGAAGAGCCCATTCTAATTTCATTCACCCGGATGTTGGCAGGAGGCCTCACTTACTCATCATGTAAACCTAAAATACTAAGTGTGTCTCATCTTATGATTTTGTAGGACTGATAAATCTCATTTCATGATGAAAGTTGGGGGGGGTGTGGTCACGTATGCCCATGATGGACATGCTGTCTCTATCAAGATCCAATAGCATGTCAGGCGTTGTCTTTCAAAAGCTTTGAATTTGGGCACCTGGGGGGCTCAGTGGTTGAGTGTCTGCCTTTGGCGCCTGGCGTGATCCTGGGGTCCTCGGATTGAGTCCCACGTCGGACTCGTCCCAGGGAGCCTACTTCTCCCTCTGCCTGTGTCTCTGCCTCTCTCTCTCTCTCTGTCTCTCATGAATAAATAAATAAATAAAATCTTAAAAAAAAAAAAAGCATTGAATTTTCTGCAGCAGATGTAATGGACTTGCTTCAGCAGCCAGGTGTCCTGGGTATGACTCTCCTATGAATCTCGTGTCATTGTCCATCTAATATATTTCCTCACCACCAATAACCACGAAAACCAAAGGCTTTGCCAAATTCAGTGGTGCAAGGGGCAGAGCTGTTTGCATCACAGCTTGGAGCTGCTGCAGAACAAACGCCCTTGCTAGGCTCCACTCATGGCTGTTGGCCCTTTGTACACTTTTGTAGGGCCCAGAACATTTTTCCTGAACATGTAATGTCTCCAAAACTCTCAGAAGCCCCTGGGAATCGAACTTTCTTCTTGGCAACCGGAGACATAAAAGGCCATAGTCTGTCTTTTAATTTGGAGATGTCCCAGCATTCCCCTGAAAACGTGTCACCTAAATATCTTATAGCTGTGACCTCTTCCAGCACTGCATTATGAGGGGCGAGGCGGACAGCATGTCTCTTTAGATCATAGGTTTCCAGATTGAAAGGAATATATTTGGGAGCTGCACTTAGAGAGGAAAAAAAAATACCCTGAGGAGCTGCATCTGCACCTGACCTGATTCATATGAGGACCTTCTAGACTTTTATCTGACTCTGTAATGAGACAGAACTTTGGTGGCCTATGAAAGTGGATAAATCAGTTTGCCCACGGGAAAGAATGTGCATTATCTTTGGGGGTCTGAGGGCCGGCTGTGCTGGTCAGGCTCCAGAGTGGCCCTCAATGATCCCTGCCTCCTGGTTTTCATCCTTTTGCGCGTTCCCTTAAATAGTCCCTTTTATGCAAGCACATGAAATAGGGCGAACGCACGTAGCCACTAAGATACTGCAAAAATCACCGGGCGTGACTTCTGAGGCTAAGTCATAAGAGACAAAATGATTTTCACTTTTCCCTCTTGAATCTGAGTGCTCCTGCCAACAGCCGGAGAGGAACAGAGGCTTTATTCCAGGAGCCACATGAGCTGGCCACCTCGGCAGCAGATGCTTCAGGCTTAGTAAAGCCTTTCCCTAACAACAGCTCTGGACACCATCCCAAGTACAACTTTTTGGGAGATCTTGAGACAGAAGCATGCAGCTCAAGCCACTCCTGAATTCCTGATCCGCGGCAACTTAGAAATAATAAACATTTGTTGTTTAAAGATGCAAATTCGGTTAGACATCAGTAGTTAATGGATAGAGCCACCTAAACCTAGGCTGGAAACAAAATCAGTGCACTTGATACTCAGATAGACCAACTGTAATATTTGGCAGCACATCTAATTTGGAGATCTGAAAAAATAAAAAAAATAATAATTTGGACATCTGGGGTTCCGTGGGACTCATTACATATACATCAATAAATACTGATCAAAGACTCCATCAATGGGTTTATGAGTTACCTGACCTACTGCCGTTACGGATATTAGTTACTTCAGAAGTAGAGCTGGAATTATTATTATTTTTTGAATGAGTCTTTTTTTTTCATCATAAAATAGAGCCAATAAAGTTCCCTTTTACACAACATAATTTCTAGAAACTAATCACAAAGAACAAGTTGAATTTCAAAGTTTCCTTTTTTTTTCCCCTAAATACAAGAGAAAATGAAAGCCAACTCTCAAAACAGATGGACAGAAAGGATATGGTAGGCTTTAAACTATAAAGCAAAAACTTTAAGCATGTTAATAATTATATATAACATATATATAACCCTGCTAGTCGTGCCATATATGATACAGAAATAACTATGAATCTTTGCCCAAAATTCTCAGAATGAAAGTAGTTTGGAGACAATTATGCAGCTTCCCCTCTACTGGAGAGGATATTGTTACATCTTGGTATGGAGTCCTAGAGTCCTGTAATCTTCATGTAGACAGATATCTGAAGGCAAATTTAAAAATCTGCAAAATTCCTTTGAAGGTTAAATCTGCCCAAAGACCCTTAGTTTTTTGTTGTTGTTGTTGTTGTTTTTGTTTGTTTGTTTGTTTTTATTTCCTTTTCATATAGAATGACAGAGACCTTACCAAAAATGACTTTGGTTGGTTGGTTTGAAAACAAAAGAAGCCTTACAACTAAAATTCAACGTAAAGCATCACAGAAAAGATTGGGATTTTTATTATTTATTTATTTATTTATTTATTTATTTATTATTTATTTATTTATATTTTTAAGATTGGGATTTTTAAAGAAGCATTCTATCACCAGGCCTAGAAAGCAATGGAAACTCATCTGTTGTTTGCTGAAAACTAAAGTTTCCCCCTCTCCCTCGTTTGCATCTGAAGCAACAGAAGCAGAGAAAAGAGCAAATATTGTCCATCACCCTGCACATTCCAGTGTGATGAACTAGCGCACTGATGTGGGGCGAGCCCAGCCACTGCTAGCTCGCACTGAGGCCTTAAGGAGACCACAGTTAGAGGACAGAGGAGTTTCTCTGGAGAAGGTCTTGGTGGGCTGTGGTCTTTCGCCCGTGTCAAACAGGAGGAATTGAACAGGGGCACTTTGCCTTCAACTCAAGTCAGTACACAGAGGAGATTCGTGTTAAATGTCCCCTAACACATTCTGAGTTGGTCCCGTGCCTGAGAAATATGAAGGCTGGGAGCTGCAGGCGTGCTGGGAAGGCGGAGAGGGGCCCTGCCAGGAGCCAGCTACACTTCCAGACCCTGAAGAAAGGTGCCTATGTCCTCTATATGCTCTGTGTGTCACATGGACCACACTGGGGCCTTTTCAAATTAACTCCGGCCAGGAGTAATTCATGTCTTGCATAAGGTGCAGTAAGGTGCGGGCTTTAGGTCATTATGTACGTTAGTGTGTGTTTATGTGTGTGTGTGTGTGTGTGTGTGATCACATACAGGAATGTACATTCATTTTTAGGGGTGGAGTGTGCGATTTAAATGGACAGCCAGGGAGGAGGCATTGATCTGTCAAAACTTCTAACTGAAAAAAAAAAAGAAGAAAAAAGAAAAAAGATTAGCATTGAGACTGTGCCGTAGCTAAAGGACATGAGGGCCAGATTATTTGGTGCTAATTCATTTAGACCTTTCCTTCATTTATGACTTCTCTGCATCCTGCATTCCAGTACCGGGGTTGTAAGATACTGGCTAGGAAGGGGGAAGGAGTAAGAGAGGACCATGCAGCCCTCTTCCCCTCTTGAGGCATCACAGTCTAAGGGAACCTCAGCCTGGCAGACGGGTACAGCTTCGATGACATTCAGTGCTGAGATTAAGCCGCTCTGGATACTTCCAGTTTATTATCTAAGGCGGCGGGGGGAAGGCCCAGAATTGCCTCTATACCCAAATGTCTGGGATGAAATAGTGTACTGTTTAGGTTTGAAGAGACATGAGGCAGACTGGGAAAAATAAAGTTCTTTTCTGATTCTACCTGAATGGGTACTCTTACTACACAGAACAAAAACTTCAGGCCATACCAGACACATGATAGGTGTTCCACGCATAGCTCTCATTATTAGCTATTACTTCTACTGCATATCTTTGTGGGTATGCAATTTCAGCATGTAAAAATAAGCATCATCTTTTATTTATTTATTTATTTATTTATTTATTTGTTTTGCCAGCGATGACATGCATATTGGCCTAAAAATGACCACAGCAAAATGTTGTTTAACACACACGAAACCACATCTTTCGTGTTTAAATGTATTTTTGTGCAGATGGAAAAGTAATTCTTTTTTTTTTTTTTTTTGGTTTGTATTTGTTTGATAAAATGAGCATCAACTTTTCCATGGGATGAAAAAGATATAATTTATGGTAAAAGCTGTTCAGATATTGTGTCTCTTTACATTAAACACAAGGGAAGATGGGGATCCCTGGGTGGCGCAGCGGTTTGGCGCCTGCCTTTGGCTCAGGGCATGATCCTGGAGACTGGAGATCGAATCCCACGTCGGGCTCCCGGTGCATGGAGCCTGCTTCTCTCTCTGCTTGTGTCTCTGCCTCTCTCTCTCTCTCTCTCTCTCTCTGTGACTATCGTAAATAAATAAATAAATAAAATTAAAAAAAATAATAATAATAAACACAAGGGAAGAGAATGTAGTATATTCAAAGTGTTTGTAGGCATTAAGGAGTCTGGCTCCTGGCCCAAATCCTACGTGTGATCATGCAGGCCTTACCCCGGGCAACGACGACAGGGCATCACCTAGCAGATGCGGTGGCGAGTGGCTACCCCTGCCCAGTGACACACTGCCAGTGCTATTTTTTTTTCACTTTTTAATTTTTATTATTTTTATTTTTTTGCCAGTGCTTTTCAGGCTGGAAAGTTTCAGGCAAGGACTTGGGCCTGCCAACACCAGCTAAGCTCCTAAGCATGTTTGCATCTCTAGCCCACATTTCTCCAACTCCGAGGCCTCCTTCTCAGGGGGCCCTAAGGCACTCTTCTCCAGTCTGACTCCGTGTTCTGTGGTGCTGACTCTTCCCCTGTCCATCTTTTGGCTCATCAGGTCCCTCAGGGCCTTTGTTCGGTGCTCCTCAGCAAGGGGGAGATTTATCCCACCTGTGCTGCTTGTCACCTGACCCTCTTCTATTATCATTCCCTGGGGGGAAATGAAACCCTGGAGAGCTGGTGCCTTTCTGTTTTGGCCTCTTGCTGAGACTGTCACAGTAAATGAATGAAGGCCCAATTGTTACTGTCACCTTAGCTCATGATCCTCATTGACACCCCTTCCACCCTCCCACCCCCGTATCTGGCAAAGTCAGAAGATACAGCTTTCATTAGATTCTCAATGGGGACTTTTCCCCCCAAAATGTTGAAGTTTATTGCTTGCTAAGTCTCAACCTGTCCAGGAGCTTAGCTTTTTGACCAAGATTAGAATGGATTCGATTAAGTCTATCTCAATCATAATGCAATATGTTTTTCAAGGTGCTTGTTGAAAGAGCCAAGGAAGCCCCTCACATAATGAAGCAGGTTAAGCAGCATAAATAGTAAAGGCTATGTTTCATATAATAGAGCTCAGTCTGCAAATGATATTTTTTAAATCTTATTTAAGCAGTAAAACAAAATATAAAGTAAATTTTGTTATTTTCATTTTATTGAAAAAAAAAAAAAAACTAAAGCAAAGAGTGACTAAGGAATTTTAACAATAGTATACAACCAGTATGGTGTTTGACTCCCAAACCTTCTTCCTAGTACCTCCCATGGATGATAGAAAGAAAACTTCCCTTATATTTAGATCCTTAAGGAATTTTCCATTTTATAACTCCAGCCTCAACCAGAATATATCATTCATCTTGTAGTCTACTTTAGTAGATGAGGCACAATAAAAAGTTACCTAGGCCTAAGTATTCCTTACAGCTTTTTTTTTTTTTTTTTAATTCTCACCCAGTCAACCGCCTTCCATCCCATAAACATTTTCCATAACATTTGCTCATTTAATCCTATAATGTTCTCTAGGGAAGTGGGTCACTTTTCTTGTTTATTAAATCTGAGAGTTTGTTTTCCTGATAGTAAATAATATCGTATATCCAACAAGAAATCAATTACCTTCCAAATCACAGAGTGCATTATTTCCTTTCCCACGTCCTGCTACAGCCACATGGTAATCTTGAAGGTCACCGACAAATTGATGTACACCGTGCATTATCACTTTTTGAAAGTGACAGTTTCTGCTCTATTTTATTATATTCCCTCTTCCCAATAATTTTTAAAAGTGTAAGAGGCCTGCAAATACAAGTCACCAATGCCTACAGAGAAAAGTGACATCTTGGTTTAATATATAAAGCCTGGGCCTTGGAATCAGACAGACAATGATGCTAATCCTAACTCAGGCCCTAAATTGCTGCATGATTTTGGAAAGATACTTCTCTGAGTCTCAATTTCTTCACTGTGAAAAAAAAAAAAAAAAGATTACTCTCACTTTACAGTTATTTTGAAAAAAGAAAAATCTAGATAATGTATCAAAAATTCCTGGCTCACTCTTTGGCAGGTAATTAAAAAAAAGGTCAAACCATTTTTGACAGCTAGGCTTATGTTAAGAGTTTTATCCCTTTCATCTGATTTGATTTCATCCTCACAGGAACATTATGAGGTAGAGATTTGTTTCAGGATGGGTAACGTCTCCATTTATTCATTTTCTAAAGAAAGTAATATACACCTTCCGTTTCTCGTGTTTGTCAAGAGCTGTGCTGCAGACTGGATTGTGTCCTCCCCACTCCACATATTCGCTTATTGAAGCACTAACCCCCAATGTGTATTTAGAGAAGGGGATTTGGGGAGGTAATTATGGTTAGATGAGGTCATGAGAGGAGGGTCCTCATAATGGGATTAGTGGTTTTATAAGAAAAAAAGATAAAGATTGTTCTCTCTGCTATTCAAGACATAGCAAGAAGGTGGCTGCCTGCAGACCACGAAGAGGGCCTGCACCAACACCAATCTGCTGGCGCCTTGATCTTGGATTTCTAGATCTTGATCTCAGCCTCCAGAATTGTGAGAGAGAAATATCTGTTGGTTAAGCCACCCAGCCTACGGCATTGTGTTATAGCGGCCCGAGTAGATTAACCAAGCTAACATACAGTATCTTAAATAAATGCCATTATTATTATTTAAAATAATAATCATTATCTGATTTCATAAGTTTATTCTAGCAGTTGAGTTCCACTTACAAGTTCTGTGTATTTTTTGACATCTCCAGCAAGTCACCATTCCCTTTTTCTCTTATGCATTGTTGTTTTCTCATAATGCCATCTAAGGGGCATACACCCCTAGAGCAGGAGCCATCTCTCTTCAACTTTTAATCTTGTGCAACCTATAGCAAAATCTCACTGGATACCTAATTGAACTAATGTAATAATGTGGATGGAAAGACATTAAGTTTTATTCCATATACTTTATACTATTTGATTATATTGGTAAGGAGAGGCATTATCACTTATTTCACTTTGAAAAATCTCATGACAAGGGACTCCTGGGTGGCTGTGGTTGAGTGTCTGCCTTTGGCTCAGGGCATGATTCCAGGGTCCCAAGGTCAAATCCCACATCGGGCTCCCTGCATGGAGCCTGCTTCTCCCTCTGCCTGTGTCTCTACCTCTCTCTCTCTCTCTCTCTGTGTGTCTCTCATGATTTAAAAAAAAAAAAGAAAGAAAGAAAGAAAGAAAGAAAGAAAGAAAGAAAGAAAGGAAGGAAGGAAAGGAAGGAAGGAAGGAAGGAAGGAAGGAAGGAAGGAAGGAAGGAAGAAAGAAAGAAAGAAAGAAAGAAAGAAAGAAAGAAAGAAAGAAAGAAAGAAAGAAAGAGAGAGACTTTACCAAGATCTGGGATAATTAGGAAACTTGACTTGAGAACAACACAACCGGGAATAGCTTCTTCAGCCTGGGGACCCCTGCAGAGGGACCTTCCCACCTGGATCCCACCTGCCAGCTCCTGTGATAAAATCAAGCCTGGGTGGCATCGGACAGAGAATCCCAGGGTGGGAGGCAGCCAACCTCTTCCCTAACACTCCTGCCATTTCCTACCTGTAGAGACCCTGGAACCAGTTCTGTTTGGGAAGTAAGCAAATATCAAAACCATTGAGGATTAAGTACAGGACGAGGGGAACCTTCCTGAGTCTATTATACAAAGCCATTCATAGTAGCCTATTTCTTCATAGTATTTATTCTATATTTTCAACTTTGTTTTACAATACTTAATCTCATGCTATACGACTTTTTTCACCTGTTTTAGTGGAGTGAAACTAATGAAAATCGTACATAGGGGGACGCCTGGGTGGCTCAGTGGTTGACCATCTGCCTTTGGCTCGGGTCGTAACCCCGGGGTCCCGGGATCGAGTGCCGCATCGGGGTCCCTGCAGGGAGCCTGTTTCTCCCTCTGCCTGTGTCTCTGCCTCTCTCTGTGTGTGGCTCATGAATAAATAAATAAAATCTTTAAAAAAGTTAAAAATTAAAAAAAACTAATAACAAACCCCTTTATGTTGTAGTAGGAGCTCATTCTTATTCATATATATAAAGAGATAGCATGTATATATATTCATATCCATATAGATCTATATATAGATATATTCAGAAATATAATATGAATATACTAAGATGGCAAAGATAGCACTCTGAATATGTTTATGGGTGAGTTTTTCTCATAAATATTTATAAATATATTTTTCAAACTTTATTATCTTGAATTATATATAAAATGACCATTAATATTCAGCTTATTTTTTCAAAGATTGTAATAGTCACCATTTTAATGAAGCTGCAAAAGAATAATTAGACCCAGAGAATTTCAATCCCATCAATGCTAATCCAGATTACATGTGGAGTCAACTGCCAAATTCAGTGACATTTACTGATTCAAAGTTTTTTTAATCATATTTTATCAAGTTCAATAGACATTAAAACTGAATGAAGCACAGGGAGGATGTTTAAAATGCTTCGAGTGTTTCTCCAATTTTAATCTCTCATCATGTTCTACTTTTGGGAAAATAAAAAAGAGATAAATCACTTTTGAATCTAGGCCATGCTTTGGGCTAGAAGAGGCTAAGCATATTGTTATTTTAGAATTCCCTCTAGAGTATAATTTGAGGTCAATGCCATTAGGTATTAGTTTAAATTACTTAATCCTTTTAAAATATATTCTCTATAGGAAGGTAATACTGAAAACCTTTAATTTAAAAACTAGGTAATTAATATAAAACAAAAAATAAAACATTTTAAAAGAAATTCAATAATTAGCATACATATTTTTCGCCATATAATATGATTTTAAAGAATATATAAATAAATAAAAATGTTAAGGCATTTACCACACCCTTTGAGGATAATTTAAATTATTAATTCAATTTGGAGATACAATATAGTATTTTGGACAGAACACAAAATAGAACAAGGGTCTGTAAAACAACAAATATCAAGTTAAGCACTTGTTGACTATGTGGCATCAAACAAGATTGGTCACTCAATTTTTTGTTTTTGTTTGCCTTATTGAGCAAGTTATTTAATTTTTCCGGAACTCAGTGTCCTCATCTGTGAAGTCGAGATGATAATGATATTTACCCCATGGGTTAGGTTCGATGATTAAATGAATTTGAATATGAAAGCAGCTAGAACAGTAGCTGGTATATAGTGTGACCTAACTGCATATCCACTACCTTTATGATTATCAGCCTAGCACTGTTTAAATCTGACATCAAAAATCTTATGTTTCTCGACTTTTGTGGGTTTTATGTCTGATTCTAAACTTTTGTGCTAATAATGCTAGAAATGTCCTGTTCTGGTCGTTTTTTTTTAGATGGTTTGCTTTGAAGGGTTGATGTCAGTATATGATTGATGCATATGCTACTGAACTGAGGCTTTTGATGTACTTAATCAATGTCATTTGGATCTCATCAATTTCTCTGTCTTAAATATTGATAAAGAAAATCTGTCCTAAAGAAAGATAACATCAGCTTAACATCTCATTCCATAATGATTCTCTTCACACCTCTTCATTGTGGTAGGAAATACTAAAAATGCTTCTTTCTCATTTCCCAGTCCTTCTCTCTGCCCTAACCCATGTGCAATTTATTCAGCTATTCTATTTTAACAGAACAATCTGTAGACAATATAAGATGGCAGGACAGAGGCACCATAAATGGATCCATAACACGCAAACAAATTCAGCTTTGAAACTTCTCTTCTCTTTCTATTTCTCCAGGCATTTTAGTTGCCTCTTTTTATTCCTGCACTCAAGGTCTTTGGCCCATAACTCCAGTGTAGGACATAAGTATTTTGTATAATTACAGTTATAACTGGATATGCTTTAACAACTGTCCAACCTCACCCAAGTACATATCAAATTATACATGTTTTTATTCTCTACTGGCTTTGTGAGTGTCAGAATTCTGTAACAATTTTACTAGTTTTCTAGAAATTTGGTTGGAAAGATTGACTAAACAGAGGACATTGATTACACTGGCTTTGCTTTTGCAGTTGCCTTTTGCTCATTCTACAGAATAAGAGTTGGCTTGACTCATCTACAAGCACATTGTTCATTTGAATGGTGTGGAGTTAGCTCAACTTCTACAAAATGCCTTGGCTTTGACCCCAGACTGTATTTGGTCCTCTCTGCTTTCTCAGGACTCCTCATCTCCAGCTTCTCCCAGTTTGTTTCCCCTTAAGATATGTCACATTTTCTCCCCTCTCCTTTAGCCCTGATGATGTACGTCTGGGTCTAGGGAGTCTGGAGCAGTATTTTAATTTCTTTTCTCTATGCATTCTTTGTCTGTCATAGCCCTTGATTCACTTAGGCCTTCTTTTACTGTACTGAAGAACCCACACTCAAATAAAATACAAATTAAAACCAAATATTGTCCCCATTGTTCTTCTTGGCGTCCCCTATCAAAATGTTAACTTTCCTCAAGGAATAATGGGTGACTAAGAATAATTGGAGAAGAGGCAAATAGATGAAAAGTGAGAAAGGTTCAATGGTTCATAGTACAAAGTATTACTTGCTAAACAACCATTTATGCATCTATCACCATGCATATCCAGTGAGCTCCCCCATTGTCTATCTGCATAGCACAACTAGCACAATGCCTGGCTGGCTGTGACAAGACGCAGAGGATACCTGCATTCAACGAATACAGTTAATCTGCATTTATCTAACTTTATGCTTAAATATATATATTCATTCTTCCATTTGAACTTTGAAATATTTTTAAACATTTTAAAAATAAGAGCAGGAATGTATAAGTAACAGCAGACTTAAAACCTTATGATTCCTAAAGCCTTATTGATTCCAAGACAAGGAACATCTTCATCAAATTCTATAATAAATTAAGCTCAGTAGAAAAGCTGTTGCATCCTGTCCTCTCCTGCATGTGCAGGAAGCCAAGAGCTTTAATTAGTGGAACGTTTTGGCAGCTATTCTTCCCAATGATGTTTTTCCTTGTGATGTCTGATTGTCTTGTCCTCTATGCTTAGCTGACGCTGAAATGGTCATTGTGTGCACGGACACAGAGCTCCTACCGCTCCCCCTTGGGACTTCCTCTGTCCGTAATTTGTTCATCATTTGTCTTCCTTCTTTCTTTGTTCTCTCTGTCTTTTTGTCTTTCTGTGTGTGTGTCTCTCTCTCTGTATACACACATACATGCACACCCTCCTGGTGCTGTTTCTCTACAGACTCCTGATTAATACAAGATTAAAGTAATTATTGTGATTGCACAAAAACAATTGCATTTTACCAATGTTAGTATTTTGGCTGGTCTCTCAGCAAGTCTGGAATCATAAGATCTAGAATGAGAGAGGAACTTCGAACTAATTTAGTGCAAATCTCCACCTATACATCATTGTTACAAAGTATAATAAGGGCCAAATGGTTCACATGTATTATATATAATCTTCACAACAACCCAGGATGATATCCAATGCTACATATGGGAGGAGGAAGCCCAAAGAAGTTAAGGTCTCCAAGATGACCTGGGGAGTAGTTGTTGAGTCAGTATCTAACTTAATACTGTTTGAACCCAGAGACTACTGCCATTCTGTTTGGTCAGATGACAATTCTTTTTTTTTTTTTTTTTTTTTTTTTTTTTTTTTTTAATTTTTTTATTTATTTATGATAGGCACACAGTGAGAGAGAGAGAGGCAGAGACACAGGCAGAGGGAGAAGCAGGCTCCATGCACCGGGAGCCCGACGTGGGATTCGATCCCGGGTCTCCAGGATCGCGCCCTGGGCCAAAGGCAGGCGCCAAACCGCTGCGCCACCCAGGGATCCCTTTTTTTTTTTTTTTTTTTTTTTTAATTTTTTTAGATGACAATTCTTTAATGCAATTCCTAAACGCTTGGACATTTTCTGTGATGCCAAGGGCATTAAATGACAACTGATATAAATATATATTATATATACTTATATATATAATATATTTATACATTATAATATCATAAACATTATATTATAATATTTATAAAATAAATATATATTATGATATTTATAATATATTATTATATTTATATATGAATGTATATTTATTTATTTATTTATTTATTTATTTATTTATTTATTTCTATTTTAAGCTTTGTTAGAAAAGTCTTCCACGTTTTGACTGGTATCTCACCATTCTTTTGCTCTTTGTAGCTGCATTTGCATATCAGCACTTTAAACACATTTAAACTAGCTGTTTGGCTCAAAGTATTTCACTTTCTTAAAGAAATGTTTTGTCAGAAGAAACAATAGCCAGATTCCTGTCCTTCTGATTTTTTTTTTTTACCAGTGTTCTCTAACTAGCTCTAACTCTCTAACTACCAGTATTGTTTTGTGGCTTCTTGTTTCTAGGACCAGGGATAAGAAGGACGATATAACAACTGGACTTTGTATAGATTGGGGAAAGATACTTGGAGGTTTTTACTGCTTGACTTGAGGAAAATGGAGAACAATAAATTAGATCATTGCCTTCAAAACCAAAGTATGGGAGAAAATATTGTGCTTAGGCATTAACATTTCGTTAAAAAAGAGGAACCTAGTGACCAGGAGATGACCGGGGAAATTTAACATGTATGACTGCATTATAACAACAATTTAAAGGTAAATAATAAAGTTATGAAATGTACTTATAATTTTTAATTCAAGCCAATTTTCACTCTTATCTCTTACATAAAAAGAAAATAAATATTTATTTGATTTTTCTGTTTTTCTTATAATCAATTTTATCAAAATAAATATGGGTATGATAAATCATATGACTTTTGGTAGAAAGTTTGATAAATGTATACACTAATATAATGACCACCTCCATCATGATTTAAAAAACAGGAAGTTTCCTGACACCTGTCTGCACTTAATCCCCACTCAACTTCTGCCCTGATAACTATTTTTTTTAATTTTTAAATATTTTATTTATTTATTTGTGAGAGACACAGAGAGAGGCAGGGACATAGGCAGAGGGAGAAGCAGGCTCCCTGTGGGGAACCCCAATGAAGGACTCGATCCTGGGACCCCGGGATCATACCCTGAGCCGAAGGCAGATGCTCAACCACTCAGCCACCCGGGTGCCCCTGCCCTGGTAACTACTAACCTAATTTCTATCACTATAGATGTTTTTTGCCACTTCTAAATATTCATATAAATAGAAATATACAGTAGTCTCTGATAGCGGCTCCTTTTAATCAACATACTGCCTGTGAGATTTGTTCATGTTATGAGTTGATTATTCCTTCTTATCATTGAGCAGTATTTCTTTGTGTTACCTCATCACAATTTGTTTATTATTCACCTGTTCATGGAACTTGAATTGATTACATTTAGAATATTACAAGCAAATTTGTTATAAATAATTAGGTATAGGACTTTTGTGTACCTATGTTTATAAGTCTGCTAGGTAGATCCCTGGCAGTAAAGTGACTGGTTATACAATTACTGCCTGACTAAATTTATAACAATCTTCCAAACTGGTTTTCAAAGTAGTTGTACCATATTCACACTGTGATCAGCAGTTTAGGATGGACCAAGCTGCTCCATGTCCTTGCCAACAATTTTTATTTTAGCAATTTTTGCGTGTGAAATGAGAATTGAGTTTTAATTTACTTTTCCTGAACTTTTAATGGTTTTGAATATATATTTAACCACTTTGTTGAGGTATGATTGATATTCAGAAAACTGTGCATAATTTAATGTATACAAATTGATCAATTGGGAGATAAATATAAGTCTGTGAAACTATCACAAGTCTATTCCATCAACATATTCATTGCCTCCAAAAGTTTTCTCTTAAACTCTTTGTTTATTATAATTATTTTTTGTGAAAGGAACACAACATAAGATCCACATTCTTGGCAAATTTTTAAGTATTTAATACATAGATTATTAACTATATCAATTAGTTAATCTATTATTAACTGTAGGCTCTCTGCTGTACAGTACATCTTTAGGACTTATTCGTCTTGCATAAATGAAACTGCGTCCATTGAACATCTTTTTATCTCATTGGCCTTTCATTTATATTCTTTTGTGAAATGCCTGTAGAAGTCATCTGCCAGGTATTTATGATGTTACTCGTCTTTTTATTAATGACCTATAGGAGTCCCTTATATATTCTAGATACATGTCCTTTGTCCTTTATTTGCAATCTGAATATTTTCTCATCTGTAGCTTGTTTTTATATTCCTTTATTGGTGTCATTTGAAAATAGAATTAAAAAACTTTTTTACAAAGTCTAATTCATCACTTGTTTTAATAGTGTTTTTGTGCTGTTCCATTTTTAAAGATTTTTTTCTTATGTTTTCTTCTAGATGTATTTTGGATTTCACTTTTAAGTTTAGGTCTATGGCCAATTTAAAGTTAGTTTTTCAGTATGATGTGAAGCTGGGACTGAGGTTCTTTTATTATTATTATAGATGTCCAATTCTTTTATCACCATTTGTTGAAGAGTATCCATTTTGAAAAGAGTATAATTTCTCCTCTGAATTTCCTTAACAGCCTTTTTGGAAAATCAATTGGCCAGAGACATGTGACTCTCTTTCAAGGTGTCAATTCTGTTTCATTGATCCTTATCTCTTTTCATCACTGTACTACTATCTTAATGTCTGTAGCTTTATAGTCTTGAAATTGGGCTGTATAAATCCTTCAACTTTTTTTCAAGTTCATTTTAGCTATTCCAGGCCCACGGAGTTTTCATCTGAATTTTGCTACCAGCTTATCATTCTTTCCAAAAATAATCCTGTAATGGTTAAATAGCATTTATAGGCCAATTTGTGGAAAATTTACATCTTAACACTATCGAGTCTTCCGAATCATGTACATGGTATGAAAATATTCAATAGCTTACCTTTAATATGAGGCTATCTGATATTTTAATAAAAGTTCTATGTAAAATGAGGAGGTTATCATCTGTTGTAATTTTCTTAGTGATTTTATCATGAATATGGATGAATTCAGATTTATTTTTACAATGAATGTTTTGAGTCCTTTATCTCTTATTTTGTTAAAATACTGATATAAGTTGATTAATTTTCAAATATGTAAGTAACCTTTTATTACTGGGATGAAACTCACTGGGACATAATATTACCAATTATTACTAGATTTTATTTAATGAAATTTTGTTGAGGATTTTTGCACTTGTGTTCTTTAGGCCTCTGGTCTCTATTCTATTTTTGTAATATATGTATGGGGCTAAATTTAGTAGCAGGCTTATGCTGACTTCACAGTGAGCTGAAGTGTGTTGCCCCCTGTACTTGATGAAAGCGTTTGTATAAAAATTTACCTGAAATTTTGCTTAAATTTTATTTCAGTATTTTTGAATGCAAATAGTTTTACTTTTTCCCTTTTATTTTTATTTTATAAATTTAATTTTATGTTTTTTTTAGAGAGATTGAGAGCATGCAAGTTGGAAGAGAAGCAGAGGGAGAGAGAAAGAGAATCTCAGGCAATCTCCACACTTAGCACAGAGCCCAACACTTGGGGCTTGATCTCAGGACTCTGAGATTACGACATAAACAGAAATCAAGAGTCAGACACTTAAATGGCCGAGTCACCCAGATGCCCCTTTTTTCCCCTTTAAATAAAAATCGTATTTGTTTAATAGATATGTGACTATTCACTTTTAACATGTATTCTTGAATTACGCTTGCTAAATGTGTTTTTTAAAGAAATGTGTCTGTCAACTAAATTGTTGAACATAGATTAATAAATTTTCATTACAGTCCCTAATTTGCATAGCATCCATAGTGATCATTTCCATTCCTGATATTGGTAATATGCATTTTCCCCACTGTTTTCTTAATTTGTTGGAAAGCATCAATTTTGTTATCTTTTTTTTTTCAAAAAAAAAATTGGCTTATAAACTTTTTTTTTTTTTAATTTTTATTTATTTATGATAGTCACAGAGAGAGAGAGAGAGGCGCAGAGATACAGGCAGAGGGAGAAGCAGGCTCCATGCACCGGGAGCCCGATGTGGGATTCGATCCCGGATCTCCAGGATCGCGCCCTGGGCCAAAGGCAGGCGCCAAACCGCTGCGCCACCCAGGGATCCCTAAACTTTTTTTTAACTTTTCATTTCATTTATTTCTACATCTCTCATTATCATATGCAGTGACTATCAAACATGTGACTCGATCTGGCTGATAGTATTGACCAGGTGTTTGATAGCCTTATTGAATTTTGTCTACTTATTGTAGTACTCTGAAATGGATGTTAAAATCTCTCACAATGATTGTTTTTCTCTTTTCTTCATTTTGTGCATTTTTTCCTCTATTTTGAAGCTTTTAACAAATTATGTCTTCCTGATGGATTGATGTATTTATCATTGTAACATATTACATTCTGTTTCTCAAAGTCTACTTTAATCGCTGCATTATCCTTCACATAAACTTCCATGTCTCTTTTGTTTACATTTTATGGATTTATCACTTATTTCACTTCATCCTACTTTTGTTTTTACATTTTTAAAGTACAAATGATTGGCCAAACTTTAGAA
Source organism: Canis lupus dingo (assembly GCF_003254725.2). Taxonomy (NCBI): domain Eukaryota; kingdom Metazoa; phylum Chordata; class Mammalia; order Carnivora; family Canidae; genus Canis; species Canis lupus. The sequence goes on from NC_064255.1 coordinate 42,377,208, forward strand.
TCAATCATCTGAGCCCTCTTCTTGACTATGTCTCAGGTTTAGTGGCTGCCCTGCCCTTGACCTGCCCAATTCAGTTCTAGCAAAGAATCCTGCAAAGTCATTTTAGCAGGAATCCTCCTACCCTTGATATTCGATCAAGGTCATCAACCCCACTGTTGATGTCTGTGTCTTTGGCCTGTTGTTGGCAATAATCCTGTTAGGACAGTTCATCAAGAATCTCCCTACTTTTGATTTGTCCTCTTAGTAGTTTTCCTTCCACTGATCACTCTGCTCATTGGCCGGAAATCGTTAGCTGTCCTCATTGTATTCAGAGTTGAGCTCAGTTCTGTACTGATGTCTCCCTCCCATATTGCAAGAAATCAAATAAAATCTGTTTTGCTATTTCAGCCAACTGCCTGGTATATATACATCTGCATGTCTTATATTGTAGGAAGTTTATCACAAGGAATGATACTCTTGCCCTTTCATTTGGAGGATGTAGTCCATTTGTAATAAAATTATAATTACATCTTACCTTTGGTTTTCCATTTGACTATTCCACTTTTGTTTCTCAGTTGCTACTTTCTTGCCTACTTTTCAGTCGATTTTTTTCAATATTCCATTGCTGTCTCTATATTGGCCTTTTTATTTTTATTCTATCATCTATCTAATATCTATCTATCTATCTATCTATCTATCTATCTATCTATCATCTATCCACCCATCCAACTATCCTTTTTCCCTATCATTTAGGTATTTCATGATGCATTGTAAACATCTTAGAATTTACTTAGAATTAATAGTGTATATTTATCCCCACATCTCAATTCACTTAAGAAATTACACATTTTATTTCTCACTATATATAAAATCTTCATGCTTATAGCACTTACAAACTATACTTTCATTTTCCTCACACTCTTCTTGCTGTTACAGTCATATGGTCATTTGAATATCTGCTATAAACTCATTTTACTGTTATTTTTATTTAAAATTTAATTATCTTTTAAGGAAATTACATGGAGAAAAGAAATTTTATTTAAAAGTAAGTTCCATTTATTAAATAGTTTTAAAAAGAAATCCAAAAGTACATTTTCCTGCACCAACCAGCTACAAAATTCAAAAGTGTCGCTTAGGCATTTGCTTTAAGATTCAGCATTTAACTTTGTAAACCACATCTGAGAGACTTGGCGCTTTTGCATTGGGTGTTTAATTTATTTTTATTCTATTTTGGTTCAGAGGAAGTAGAAAATATTTTCTGGCATTCTTATTCACTTGTTACATTTGTATGAGATTCTGGTTGCCAATTTCTCAGATAACAAATGACAAAGCAGAATTATTTAAAGTATTAAGGTTCCTACACCTAAAGCTAAGTCGTGAATATGTTGCTGAATTCTCTAATATCCATATAGGTAACAGATTGACAGCTGTACATTCGGCATGCTTTGTTTTTTGGGCTTAGTTTTCATTGAAAGGTTATTTGTCAAGGTATAGCAAATTTTGTAAACTTGCATCAAGTTTATGAATAAAGGAACATTTTTTAGAACGTTTTAGAGAAAAATTTTTTGTTTAATCAAGTTAAATACCATTTTTGGTGCTCTTCTTTTCCAAGTCTGGTATTTCATTTTACGCTGTTGCTTAAGAATCTCGTAGTTGAGTTCGGCTGGTTACTAATTCTCTCACTTATCTGATAATCTTCACTTAAAAATAAAATTTTTAGAGGGTACTTTTACTGGGTTTAAAATTTTGGATGGCTTTTTATCTCTTTCAGCACTTTAAAGAGTTTACGGTATTTTGGTGTTTTCAGTTTCTGATGAGACGTTTGTGTATTGTCTCTTTTTTACTCTGGTTGTTTTCAAGATTTACTCTTTATTTTTGGTTTAAGAACTGAAAACGTGCTTGTGTGGCATCCTTTTTCTTTGTCTTTTTTGGGGTTAGTTGAGGTTCTTGAATCATTAAATATTCTTGTATAGGTGAGGAATTCTTACTGTCTGAAAGTGGGACATCAGACTTCATTGTTTCACAACTGTTTTTGTTAAGGTCAAAATACAAAAACACTTTTTGTATTCAAGTGTTCTGACGCTAATTATCTACAGCATAGCCCTATCTATTTAGAGGATATTAACGCTATTAAAAACAATAATTTGAGTCATCTAGACTTGAAATTAATCTTTATCACAAATTATTCAAGCAAATCAAAGATGAATAATTCCCAGGACTGAATAAGATTTGTTCCTTCTATGTGTTCCCAGAACCTCTTGTACTTAAACTGGTCAAAGCATGTATGTGGAAATATGTGGAAATACATTATTTATAGCTTTTTAAGTCTTTGTATCTCTTTGCGATATTTTACAGCAAATGAGTTACAATGAAGAGCTATGACTTTTTCTTTATTGTAATTTCAATGTATAGAGTGGAAGGAAACATTAGGCAGTCAATAATATGTTGTTGATTGAATTAATAAATGAATGAATAGGATATCATACTTCTCTAATTCATAACTCTGTAATCTAGGGCTATGCCATTACCAATATGGGAAAATAAATTATAACCAAACATACGAATTTATCAAGACAGCCCTTTTTGTTCTACCTTTCAGTCAAAGGCGTTACACGTCCCCATTGCTGCTTGCCAATTTTGCAGAATATTTTTCTTTCTTTTCTTATTTAGCACTGTGCATAAGAGATGACTTAGCTTCAGATTATTTATTCTTGCTATCAAACTGAAAAATAGATAGCCTTTTGTGATTGTCCTCAGGACCTATTCTCTGTGACTCTGGAAAGAAGTAAGTGGCACTGTCAACAGGAGGATAACGGTACCTCTACGCCCCCAAGTTATTAGTACTCCATCTATGTCATTGTCTAAAAATTCACAAAAGTCTTATCCTCATATGAAGTGATTTGGGGCTGCATCTTCAAGAAATGTATCCAAGCTGCATCCCCAACCATATTGCTGCCTCCATCTCCATTCAATAAAGCAATAAAGATATTGAAGAGAAGCTCTTGGCACAAAGCGAGCCACTTTCTTGCTCTAATTCTTAAAATCCTGCTAGAAGTCTTTCTCCCCCAAACCAAATAATATTCTGAAAGTTTGGGAAGGAAGATTGGAAAACTTTAGTATGAAATATATGACTGATACCTAAAGTCTAATTTAGTAATTCAAAATTTTGGCTTAACTTATTTTTTTTTTTATGAAAGTATGATGATCGCTTCTTGGCCTTTTGGCTAAGATCAAGTGCTTATGAAAGTATGAAAAAGTATCATTCCATAAGGTAATATTAAATAAGTGACTCCTTTTCTAAAGGAGTATGCAGTTTATTATCTGTTTTGCTATGATGGATTTTGAATTTTTTAAAGACTTATTAAATTATTATTTTAGAGAAAGAGAGAGCTGGGGCAGAGAGAAAGAAAATTTTAAGCAGGCCCCACTCTGAACATGAAGCCCAAAGCAGGGCTCGATCTCACACCTTGAGATCATGACCTGAGGTGACATTAAGAGCTGGATACTTAACTGACTGAGCTACCCAGGGTGCCCCGATGCATTTTGTATTTTAATAGGTTTTTTTTTTAAGTCATTAGTAGGGAAAGTCTTTTTATTATTAAAATATTTTAATTCAGTTATGATATGAATAAGTCATGGAGTGAGTTGTTGAATCACTGTGCTGTGTCTCTGAAACTAATGTAACATTGTCAACTATATTTTCATTTAAAAAAATGTAAAAGGGACGCCTGGGTGGTTCAGTTGGTTAAAGGTCCAGTTCTTGGTTCAGCTCAGGTCATGATTGCATTGGTGGTGGGATCCAGCCCCGCGAGGCTGTGGGCTCTGTGCTTAGTGGGGAGTCGGCTTGAAGATTCTCTCCTTCTGCCCTTCACCCTCCGTGTTCTCGCTCTCTCTCTCCATCTCTCTAAAATAAATAAGTAAATCTTTTTCTAAAATATGAAAAAGATATTAAAAATAAAAGATTTAAGATTGTATTTATGGAAAATGCAATAATGATGCAAGATAAAATTAAAAAGATGAATTAGCTTAGAGATAAATTATTAAATTACAATATCTGCATTTTGATTGTAGACAATGATATTCAGAAAATAAACTTTTGTATATGAGGGAATATGAAAAATGTGTAATAATTTCTTACATGAATTATAGAGTTATACCTCCAAAACAGGAAAACTGATATTAAGATTCAATTAGGTGACTAGATCCTAAAAATAAACATTTTTGTGTGTTTCCTCAAATTTAGCATAGATTACATCTTAGAAATAAATATGCAGCATTATGGGCAAGAAGAATCAAGTCAAACTTGATTTGGGTAAATATCACCCGTATTAGCTATAATCAAATGGTGGAAGTTCCAAAAATTCAGGTTAAATATATTTTTGAAAGTTCAGTTACATAATGCTGAGGCTTCAAGAACTATATGCTTAAATAACTTTTTCTTATACCCTCCTTTCCATTTTTTGAATATAACTTATTAAGAAAAGTTTTTTTCTGCTTACTGTAATATCTTAAGGTACATTCTACAGAATTTATTTTTAAATGCCCAAAATAAAATACAATTTGGGGGAAATAAATTAAAAAGTACATTTTTAAAACACTCTTTTAAATGCTATCATCCTTCTATATAAAAGAGAATTTAAAAAATCAGGATATTGGGGTGGGAGAATAATTAATAGTCCTCATCTCACCAAAGAAAATCAGTTACTAACTTTTTAAATCTCTTTATTATGTGGTTATAATTATCCCTGAGAATATTGTTAAATGTTTTATAATTTTCTTTTGTTTAATATGTGTAAAGCTATAGTTTTTATGCGACAAAACTTGGCAAAATATCACAGATGGCTGAATTTAATTACTGTGCGTGTCTGAGTGTGTTGTTGATAGATTGGCATTGTTTGCATGAATAATAAAGTCATAATTCATAAACTTCTAAAAAAATAAGGTCTATACAATTTATAAATTATTTCCAAATATTATTTCAATAATATTTAATATTTTAATGCACATATTTAGTGACTATGTGTGATTACACATATACATTTAGTACCATTTTGCAATACCTACCTTTTATGTGTGAGAGGAGAAAACATCACATGGTTTAGAAAAAAATCTGTAGAATTGGGATACACAAGGGAAAAAAGCCCTTTTGCACTGTAATGGGCAGAGACACCCTTTTACGCAGAGAATACAGATAATGTAAAATTTGAGAGTGTCTAAGAAAGGATCTTGGGTCACGCTATGCAGAGTCAATCAGATCTGGGAGCAAGCAGTATGGTGTACTGTTCCAGATCCTATACAGGGGTCTTTTAGTCCCTTGTCTCCCACTGTATGTTCTTTTAGAAACAGTGTATTCATTATTTTCTTGCATTTATTAGTTGGATTTAATGCAGAGCCTCCCAGGTTCCTGGGAAATCTTCATGTATGAAACCTTTGTTCACATTTTATCAGAATATTAATTTGCAGGTAATAAAAGTGATAATGACAAAAATTACTTCAAACTTATATAACTGTTTTAACTCTCCAAGGCACATTTACCTATAATTTTCATTTTCTTTAATGGTAGGTGTCAAGCTCATTCATCTTTGTACTTGGTGGTCTAGCAAGTTGTTGCCACATTGTAGAGTTTCAATAAATGCCTGCGGAAACGTTACTCAGAGATATCCTGTCAAATGGAGAGGACAAATGTCACTGTGCTATCAGACAAAAGAGGAAAGTGAGTAGAGCTATATTTGATTTACTCAAGAACACATTATTTGTTAATGGCAGAGTTCAGACAAAACAAAACAAAATCAGAACCGAAAACCCTAAGGTTCTATCTTCTAGCCTGGGGATGTTTCCTATCTAATTGAATTTGTCCTTCTTGTTGATAGAATTTTGTGCAAAAATAGAGTTTTAGATAAAGTATATGCTACCATTCAGCATTTCTTTTCTTTTTTTTTCCCAAGGAAATATAATGTAATTTTGGCCCTTTTTCTATCAGTATTAATACCAGTTGGACTCATTTATAGCAGTGAAGTTAATGCGTGTTTTAAAAAGTACTCAGAATTTTATGTTCATTACAATTCCTCCCAAAAGAAGCATATAGTTTTATGCCTTATAGAACTAGCACCAGTGTTGACCAGGAGGCCAAAGGGGCCAGGGAAAAGTAAGGGCCAGATCTTTTATTGTTTTCATTAGAACGAATGGGTAATGCAGTATGGTTAGCATAGGATAGTTTGAATAATTTCAGTGTGCCCTGGCTATAAGGATCCCGGGCTCCTTGAAAGAGCAAAAGTTAAGTTTATATCCGACAGTAAGAATATAATCGGGGTGGCCATGTGGACTTTAAATAAATTGCCTTCTTACTTCTATTTAATTCTTTTACTTTAATGTAAAGCTAAATCTTTTCACTAATTACCTCTATTACTAGAGAGGGAGTTGGTATAACTAATATCTAAACTTATTTTGAAAACCACCATTTAACGATGTGGAGACATTGTGACTTTTCCTAAAATTAGTTTTAATATGGATGGCATACTCAGTAAATTTCCATAAAATGTATATATGCTTCTTATCTGATGACTATATATTTCTGGGTACTAGCATGCAAGAAGCAACCTCACCACTTAGAAAGAGGCAAAAAGAGAGTACTTCTGTATTTTTCATGAATTCAGGAATGAAACTTCATCTCTCTTCATGTGTGGCAATGTATAAATAGAGTTTTAGTCTACAGTAAAGATGTGGTTAGGTGATTTATCTGATATCCTGAAACCTGACTAACAGAATTACTATTTTCCTCATCAGGGCTGCCTTTATAGTAATTCTTCCAATATATGAGAAGTTGTGCCAAACTTCTCATAATTCAAGTGGGATACATTTCCTATAAGGTAAATATAGAAATCAATATAGATAAGAGCCCTTCAAGCTGATTGATTACCTTATGGTTTATGTACAAAATCATGGTGCCTCTTCTCAAGTAGCCTGGATAGTATGGACTCTCAGCCCCAAGATGATATGAGTGAAGACAGAGTATTAGTCCAAATCAGAGAACTTGGGGTTAATTCTGACTTTTTCTCAACTAAGGAACTGTGTAATATCAAACAAGTCACGTACTGTTATGGACTCTGTTTTCCTTAAGTGCCAAAGAGACATTAGATCAATAATCTTTGGAATTCCATTAAGTGCCTATATTCTATGACTGTATACTCTTTGGTTACTATCAATTATAATATTTGATATAAGTTAACATGTAATTATAATAATCCAAATACAATTTTGCACTTTAAAAAATTATTAACATAATAGAGCTTTTTGAACTGAACTACGTGTAGTAGCTGTGTTTAGGTCTTTGGAGAGATGGGAGGCTTAAAAGTCTCCTCGCAGAATCCTTATATTTATGAGATATGAACCTTTTTAATTAGAATTCCATGAAATAAGTCAATCAGAGAAGGACAAACATTATATGGTCTCATTCATTTGGGGAATATAAATAATAGTGAAAGGGAATATAAGGGAAGGGAGAAGAAATGTGTGGGAAATATCAGCAAGGGAGACAGAACATGGAGAACTCCTAACTCTGGGAAACGAACTAGGGGTGGTAGAAGTGGAGGAGGGCGGGGGGTAGGGGTGACTGGGTGGAGGGCACTGAGGGGGGCACTTGACGGGATGAGCACTGGGTTTTATTCTGTATGTTGGCAAATTGAACACCAATAAAAAATAAATTTATTATTAAAAAAATTAGAATTCCAAAGACATCACTGCTACAGTAATATGTTAAGAGTCTGGAAGTTCGTGATTCCTAATAAGTGAATTTTGAAAATTAGCACATTAAAATAATATTCTATTATATTAAAATAAATGCACATTCTAATTGAAATGGTTTAAAACGGAGTTCTGGAGTCAGACTGACTGAGTTGGATCCTCAAATCTACCACTGTTTAGTTGTGTGACCTTGTGCTAAAAGAGAAACGCTTTTTTATTTATTTTTAATGTTTTTTAGAAAAATGCTTTTTAAACTGATCAAATATTTAATCTTTTTATTGGTGTAATTTCTTGAGGTGTAATTTGCATACAGTAAAATTCACCTTTTTTCTCGATATAGCTTATGAAAGATTCTATTCATTTAAAATTCAAAAAATTGCAGGCTAACCTTATAGTGACGAAAAGCAATTCGGTGGTAGCATGGAGATGAGACACTGTGGTGGCTCTAGTGGAGAGGTTGATTTGCATAAAGGATTATAAAAACTTTGGGGTGATGGATATATATCGTTACCTTGATTGTGGTGATGGTTTCATAGATGAATGCATACGTCAAAAATTACCAAGTGGTATACTTTAAACTTGTGTGATTTATGGTGCATTAATTGTGCCTCACTAAAACAGTGAGAAATGAGAACTTTGCCTATGTTTTATGCTAAGGCCAAAACTTTAAGGGATTTGTTTCTGAGAGAGACACAAACAAAATTGAGAAATTCAGTGGTGGGTGTTCTTTCTAAGCCACTGTCGACCCTAAGAGATTTTATTATAGACTGAGTTTCGTTTAGCTCCCTGATAGTTATGGGGATGGTTGAGCCCAGAAATCATGGAAGCAAAGTGATGGCAGTTAATTATTAGAAGAAAGATAGGTCTAAGGAGAGGCAAGGGTGAGTAGCCATTAGGAAGTTCTAACTCACAGAGACATATGGAGATAGTTAAAAGAAAACAGTATCTCCAGAGGCAGGAGAGATAGGCAGCCAGCAAGGGTGGTGCTGATGATCAAGAGACTGAGGCCATCTTCCCCCACCAAAGTCGCAGTGTATTGTGTATTGTTTGTTGCCAGAATGAGCTGGTTTTCTGATCCAAACCTATTCACTGGAAGAGAATTCAGATGCCCAGGAAGAAAGACTCTACAATCCTATTACTATATGGTAATGAATTTGCAACCTATAGCCATTTGGCTAGCTAGGCATACATGAGGGCAAAGAGACAACGCCATTTCAAGGCCTGCTGGGCTGTTCACATAAATATCCAGGACCCAAAGCATAATCATGCTTTCTCTGTTAGAGTAGAAGTGAATGGTGGACAAGTTAATGGAATCCTGTGCAAAGTCTGGCATGCTGCACATTTACTGGGACACACACAGTTTTTGTTTTTGTTTTAATCTTGGAATACATAATAGGAAAGGAGACAGTTGATACTTTGCAGACACTCCACTTTGGTTCATTTGCTGGTAAAATAAAGGCTGCTATAGTCAGATAGCCTAAATGGAAACCATTAAAACTGACTCGCTTTTCTAGAGAAAGCAAATTTTAAAAATCAAATCAAATCCCTGAGAACACTGCAGAAATTGGTGTCATCTGTGAAGATGTGAAAGATGAGGATGAATGGTAGTGACTGCTATCACATCCCATCTAATTTTATCAGTCTAACCCTTCAAAACCAAGGTGGATCTGGAGGCTGGTGGTGGACTACTGCAAACGTAGTGAAATATTTCTTGTACAGGAGATTATCATAGTTTAAGGTGCATTGTACCTGTGAGGAGAAAGGCGAAATGTAAGTCACTCTGCTTCCCATCACTTCAGGGGTTCACCTGGAGAATTTCAATGCCAGTCTTCACAACTCTGCAAGTTTAGAAGGGAAATACTTCAAGTAGGGGAAACGGTTAGTTACTTAAACACTGAATGATAGGTTGGGCTGATAACGATTAGGTTTCTAATACCAAAAAAGTCAAAGGGGAAAAAATATTTTCTTAGAAGGGATAATTTACCCTGATGATTTGGAGGATTGAGACCTCCTAATACACAAATGGAAACAGATAAGCTTAAATTTGGCAAACGGGCGATTCACCGGGATATTTCTAAAATCTCTTGACCAATTTTGACTTCAAACAGACAAGTACTGCTGCAGTGGGATAAGAAAAGCACAGAAACTGTGAATGTGACAAACTTCAGACTTTTTCTTTTGAGTCAATAAGCTTTTGGTAGTTTCTTATTGCATCAGTAGGAAACCATGCACCATCTATTTCTCTTAACACTCCTAACTTCTCATTTATGAATTCTCCAGTATGTGGGGTAAGAAGAAGATCAAGGTTAGTAAAAAAGTCGGGATCCCTGGGTGGCGCAGAGGTTTAGCGCCTGCCTTTGGCCCAGGGCGCGATCCTGGAGTTCCAGGATCGAGTCCCACATCGGACTCCCTGCATGGGGCCTGGTTCTCCCTCTGCCTGTGTCTCTGCCTCTCTCTCTCTCTCTCTCTCGCTCTTTCTCTCTGTGACTATAATAAATAAATAAATAAATAAATAAATAAATAAATAAATAAATGTTAGTAAAAAAGTCTCATTATATTTTAAACGATAATTTTGCTTATGACACACAATAAAGTGATTATGTTTGCTTCTGTATTGGTCTTTTATTTTTTTTTGTATTGGTCTTGTTTTAGATCTGAAAGATTAGAATTGTTGCTAAAATTTACCTAGCAGCTTTTGCATATCTCCACCATGTAGCATAGCAGCTCTACTTCAAGACATTTACCCAAAATACACACACACACACACACACACACACACACACATATATACATATATACATATATATGTAAATTAAAAGATACATACAAGAATGTCCATGGCAATCATTTTTATAAAGCCTAAAACTGGATGTAAACCAAATGTCCGTTCAAAGGAGACTGGATAGATGGATGATGGTATATTTGTACAATGTATTTCAGCAATAAAAAAATGAAACAAACTAATTACTTGCAATGAAATGGGTGAAACTCAAAAATATGCTGAGCAAAGAAGCCATATTCTTACATGTATACATACCTGCACACATTTATATAAAAAACAGATATTGCTATTTATATAAAGTGAAAGAGCACAATAAAAATCTATGATGATATAAATTAAAAAATGATTGCCTGAATGAGGAAAGAATATTGACAAGAAAGGAGTGTGGAGGGATTTCTTGATGTGAGGGAAATGTTCTGGATCCTATCTGGGTAACAGTTTCATCATTAAGTTGGTATATGAAATGGTTGAATCTCACACAATTTCACAATTAAGATAATACATTTTATTGTAATGTAAATTTATCTGCATTAAAATGAGAAGCCTTGAGGATAGTGACTTAAGGCCAAAGGGGAGACTTTGGGGAACTTGTAATATTCCTTTTCTTAATTGGTACTTTGTGAAAACCTTTATGATTTACGCTTTGTACTCTTTTCTGCTTATGTGTTATGTCTCTCTATATATATAATTAAATCATAAATATAAAAATTATGTAATATATAAATTATATAAAATTTTTAAAATAATTTTAGGGAGCAAGTAACTATAGATATTTTTTAAAACATTAAAATATTCTCAAATTAAATGCAGACTGTGGTCATTGCAGTACTGAAAAAAAATTAGAATAGTTACAAGAAATGTGTTTATTCCAGATTTTCATGGCATCTGCAATATCTTAAGGGATAGTAAAAAGACAATTTATATTTCTGATACATAATATGAAAGAAGTGTAGGAAGGAATTGGTATGAATAATTTACAGAATTACATGGGACCAAATGAAATTATGCATAGAAAATACTTGAAAATTGTAAAGCACAATATAAATTAAGGTATTATCACCTTCCTCACCAATTGCACTTTTCAAGATGAGTCTTTAACAATGAATTTCACCAAATTTCCGCACATCAGTCAAGATAGCCAATAAAAATACCAATTCATCCATGATCTGAGAAAGAGAATTGGAGCTCTGGGTATACAGTGACACAAATATTTAAGTTATACTGACAATGGATATAGGTCTTTCTAGGAGCAATAATATTTGACAGCCACATCATATCTGTCAACTGAAATTAGACATACCCAGAATCTGTGAGTAGAGACAAAGCCCCTGTCAAAAAATACACTCTTCCTTCACTGTCACATTTTCTTCCTATATATCATCATCATCATCATCATCATCATCAGTATTGCCCTTGTTATTACTACTATCATTTGTTGAATACCCACTAACTTTACATCTGTTTTATATGGAACATATAATTTCTACAATCCCAGAGTGACTACATTCCCATTTTCTTAAAATTACCATTGTTCACCACATGTATATTGATCAGACATTCATGATCAGCGTCTGATTGACGCTCAACCTCAACAAAACAGACATTTTAAGTTGAATAAGTCTTTGTTGTTGGGGGAGGGACTGTCAGGTATCTATATAATGTTTAAGAGCATCTCTGGCCTTGACCAGCTAGATGCTAGTAGCACATTTACCTAATTTGTGACAATCGATAATGTGCAAAGACACTGCCAAAATGTTGTCAGGAAAGAGGAGGTGCAAATTCACGCCCCTTCACCCTGTTGCCTGTACATTAAAGTAGCCACAGCCTAGTGCCAGTTAGGCACACAAAAATTCCTTTTACTTTTACTCAGAAGATCTGGACTTGAATTCCAACTTTACTATTATAGTAGCTGTATGATGTAGGCAAATTATTCAGTTGGGTCTGTGAGAGTAATAACATATCAAGTCTTCCTGGGAATGACTTTCATTTTTGAGTCTTAATATAAAAGACAACTCATGTGTTCCTTTTATAATTAAAATAAACCTTTACCTATTACTTTATAGTAAGTCACCATGTCTGTTCTTCTTGTAAAATATTTCTCAATAGCAATGACTTTTTCTTTTTCTTTCCTCATTCATTTGTTTTTATTGCCATCAAACACACTAGAGCATTCAGTGCATAAGAGGCCAGCCTTGTGTCTAGGTAGCCACTTGATGCCCAGTATCTCACACATGGAAAAGTAGCTACAAGGAAATGCTCAATATACATTTAGCATATAATGGCTTAATTGTGATAATTTATGGGAAAGTAACAGAGTAGTTCTAATTACATTGCTGGTGCTTACTAAATGCCGTTTCCTTGTTCTCTTGTGTTATAAAGAAGAAGAATGAGTCTCAAAATTATTTCCCTGGTGGAGAAGCACTCTGTTACAATCTGGAATATGATATATGTTAGCTGAATAATGGCTCCCGGAAGATGGCCAGGTCCTAATCCTTGGAATTTATGAGTGTGTTGTCTTATGTAGCAAAAGGGACTTTGAAGATGTGATTAAATTAAGGGCCTTGAGGTGGGGACAGTATCCTAAGTTATTCCCTTAAATCCAAGCTAATCACAAGGCTCTCAAAAAAAAAAAAGAAGAGGGAGGCAGACAAGTGGAAATCCAGGCATATGGCCATACAAGTCTAAACAAAGGAAAATGGGTGGCCTTGAGAAACCCTTAAGGCAAAAGGGCATCTTTTCTCCTAGTGACCCCAGAAGGAACACAGCTCTGTTGACAGCTTGATTTTATCCCCCTGAGACCCATTTTAAACTTCTGGCCTCAAGAACTATAAGAATATAAGTTTGTGAGTTTTAAGCTCCCAACATTATGGTAATTTATTATAGCAGCGATGGAAAACCAATAGAAGAATATACCCTACACATAGGTGTTTTATCTTTTCTCACCATCTCATCTCTTTTACAAAAAAAAAAAAAATAATAATAATAATAATAACGCAAGCTTTTCCCATTTTTTTATCCTTTACTCTTTCACTTTAATGTGATGCTTTCTCTCTGAGTCAAGGAAGGCAGAAGTTTCCTAGCATAAGAAAACTAGTTGTAGGGTGTAGAAAGTATAAATTGGTTGATAATCCAATTGTGCAATGTAATCATTCCATTCATTTGGTCAGTAAATATAGTTGAACAACTGCTAAGTTGTTCAATTCTCATTCACTACTCACAAGGAATAAAATATATATATGAATATATAAAAAATATATATGAATATATATATGAATATATAATATATATAACCAGAGTTCCTTTCTCTTACAAAGTCAGACTCAGTGGGGAGAGGAAAGGGGAAAAGAAATGGACACTTAAAGAAGGAATTTTTAAACACTGTCAGATAACAATAATGGAAGTGTTCCTAAAGCTCTATGGGGACACATAGCTCTTTCTCAGGACATCTTTTTAGAGAAAAATAGATAGACACTGGCTTTCCTTTGTAGTACATCCTTTTAAAACTTATTGAAAAGCTGAGTAAAATCTATTCATAGGGAATTAAATTGATTCACACAATATAAGAAAAAGAAACATCTCTTTTCAAGAGGCATTAAATCTACTTCCTTAATAGCGAAATCAAGATTAAAAGAGGTGAAAAATGATGAGAATGACCTTTTTAGTTCTAATCACACAAATAAATCAGTGCACTGGTGATGAATTCATTAATTTTGATTAAACACAGAACTATGAAGTCATTTGAATTAATTCAGTAATCACCATCAGGAACAGATGCTTTAGAGCTTGATATTGAGCAGACCCTCTAATTTGCTCTTTGACCCAGTCTTAGGGAAATGTGTACTAAGATCTTCAAGGTAGCTGATTTTATACACAGATGGATCAAGTATGAAGTTGAACAAAAGACCTATAGATAGTAATGAGGTCCTAACCTGCCCCCTAATAAGGAAAACGTCAAGGTTAGCATAATTTTTGAAAAAAGCAGTGGTTTCACATTGAGGCTAGAAGGGGTTTTATTGGCAGCAATGCTAGAAACTCTTTAGAGCTGTGCAAGGAATTTTGAGATACTTCAGACTTAGCATCTAGGACAAAAGAGCTATGGAACTTTGAGTTGTCAGATATGCCATAGGTAGTGGTAAAGTCAACTAACTATAAAGCCACTTCCAGAATCTGATTACCAAGTACACCCAACTCCATACAAGGTTAGTGATTCTGAAGGGGAATGAGTTATTGGTTAGGAGCCCTATCCATGAGTATAAAGCCATTTTCTGTAGGAAAATAAAAACTGCTTTGGGGTTAAAATTTGCAAGAATATATAGCCAATAGTAATAGCAGAAACTACTAGCTATTTCTCATAGAATTTTATCTAAATAAATGAAAATAATCCTGTACTGTCAAGTAATATGATTTTCCCACTCACAATATCAGAAAGTAGGTGTCCTAATGTACCAGGAGTGCTGTAATGTCAGAGGATCCTCATGACAAGTCTTCACAGAAAATTAGAAGAGCAAAAGACTTAAGCTGTATGTACAAAGTATACATTTTCATCTCACTTTTTACTTCTTTGGATTCCAACCATGAATTACCATAACAGAAAATGGAAGAATAATTTTCTTTTCTTTTTTTTTTTTTGGAGAATAATCTTCATATTGAATTGTCAAAGGTTTTCCATAGAGTAATGATTTTTAAAAACACACAAAAGTTGTTATGATTTTTTTTGGAGGAAACCTCAGAAATGTTAATCAAACATGTCATGAAAAGCCTTATTCATTAACAAAAATACTTATTTGAATTAATCGATCCTATGCATCACCTGGCCCATAAGTAAACGGGGAAGAAGTTGAACAGGCTACATGCACACAACTCAAAATGATTGGCCCTTTGAGAATTGTTATTTTCTGGATAGGATAAAAGCACAGTAAGACAGCGGTGTTGGAAAATAAAGCCTATTTTTCTCTCTCATTCTGGAAATCAGAATTTTGGCTATTTTCAGGCAGATATCACTCTGAGCACCATTGATGGGGGTGGGAGGAGAAGAAAAGAGAGACTCAAATTCAGGTATTTAAATAAAGTCCAGTAGATTTTTTAAAGACAATCAAAAGTCTAAAATTAAGCACTCATATAGCATCAACTGTTCTGTGTTGTGCAGGGATATTGTCTACATGAGTTCCAAAGGCTCTCTAATGGGATTCTGATGGATACTTGGAGTTCCTCAAACAAGTACGAGGAGGGGCAGAGGGATAGGGAGAAGCAGACTCCTTGCCAAGCAGGGATCCCAATGTGGGGCTTAATCACAGGACCCCTAGATTATGCCCTGAGCCTGAGGCGGATGCTTAACCCACTGAGCCACCCAGGCCCCCCCATTGTGAACCACCTTAATAATTCTTTTGTAACAGCTAATTTTTCACTACTAGCAATCATTACAGCATCACAATCCAGCAAAATCCCATCCAATATCTTTCTTTATAAATAGGTTAAACACTTATTTTATTCAACGATAAATATTTTAAACCATTTACGTGGTCGCTTCTCCATTCCACCTTTTCGATTTCTTTATTAGATTTACTCCTAATGTCAAGGAGAATAAATGCTGGGAAGTATAGCTCCTGAGCACTACATAATCCAACATAAGTATTTTTATTACCATAAAAAAAATCACATTCTGCATTTTTCTCCATAATTTTTATTAATTTTATTGGATAGTCAGAGATTATCTTTAGTTTTTTGAAGTCAGTGTACACATTAGATTGACAATGACCCTGTTAAAGAAAAAAAAGATATTCTTGACACTCCATAAAGTGGGAAGGAAGACTTTATTCAAGACGTGTGATAGGTGTTAAGACTATCACAACAGGGGAGGGAGATGGGGATCAACTCTAAATATAACAAGATTAGTGGGGATTTATAGTTAAGGAGCAGATTAGGGGATCAGTGGATAGAAAATTACTAAGAGGAGACATCAAGGGTACAGTGGAATTTTTGCTAAACTGATCAAACAATTATTGCTGAAGGCAGGTCAGGGTGATCAAGTATCACCTGGGGGATGATAGGGATGAGGAATTTGATCTGCTATTGAGGCTGATGGGAAATCAGGGGTGGAAGGGTTCTGTTTAAACTGGCTTAACAGGCTTCTTGCTTAAACTAGGCTTTGCAAAGACAGGGAGAAGACGGCTCAGGGGACCCTGACTAATGTTTGGTCAAGGAAAGTCCTCATCAGTTTTTAAAAAATTCTTACTTTACCAACAGACTGTATTCTATTATTTGCATCTGCTCATGCTGTTCAAAACACACTGGCTTTCTCAGGATTTCTTGAGTGTACCCGGCATGCTGCCTATCCAGATGCTTTGCACTTGATCTTCCTTTTCCTGTAATTTTCTTTCCCCACATATTCACATGTTGTCTTTCCTTACTTCTATCAGATCTTTGCTTAAAATATCTTAGATTAACCCAACCTAAAATTACAAAAGCCATACCTACCCCCTAGCCCTCTCCCTTTCTTCCTGCCTTTTCTCCTTATAACTTATCAACTGAAATTATCATAAAATAAACATACATGTAATACACATCTATCATGTGTGCATCGATTTCCCATATTTTCTCTCTCACTGTGTGAAGTCTCTTTGGGGGTGGGGGATTGAAGTTGTTTTATTCATTTGTGTAATCCCAGCACTTAAAACTGTCCTTAGAACTGTATGATAGGGAAAGCGTTCCACAAATATTTGTTGATAAGTGAACATACACAGCTTTGGTATAGTCTTTCTTTTAGGGTAGTTATTTAACAGTTTATGCCCCTAATTCCTATTGTTATTCTTTTACATAGAACTTGTTTTGCAACTGCATTTATAGACCATGCTCTGTACTTTTTATAGTTCACAGGTAGGAAATCTTCAACTTGGAAAGTGCATATAATTTTATAGAAACAACATAAAATCGAGTATTCATATTAGATAATTAAAGTAGGTAGTTACTCTACCCTACATAATTTGTAAGAAAAAAATCAGAGTGATTATGAAGCACTTGTGGTAGCTTTAAACTGAATCATTGATAACTAGATTTACATGATTCATTTCATGTAAAGCTACAAAATTTGTGAGGTATGGTTTAGAGTTATAGCTTATAGCAATTTAAGTGGCTGATATAATGATCACTGAGGATAGATTCACATGTACCACTATTGATTCCTAAGAACACAATAAAAAAAAATAGTTATGAAGAGTGAGGAAAATCAGAAGTTAAATAAAAGCATCAGTCTTTCAGGCAAAAATTCTGCTTATATTAGAAATTTTCTGAATTCTCTTTTCGTTTTTAACAATACATAGAATAAAAATGATTTTATGGAATTGTGATATTACCTTCAGGGGTTCCCAGAGACCTCAAATAAATCGGTCAATATCTATCAATTAACTAGCAAAGATGGTCTGAGCAGCACTTGGAGAAGAGGCATTTGCAGCTAATTCGTCCAAATTTCATTATTTATATAGAAATCATTTCTTTTCCAAAGGAAGATAGAAAAAGTTGACTGAATGGAATATAATTATATATCCTCAGAATCATCTCATTTCAGTCATATTTTTTGAAAAAAATTAACAATGCCTTCTCAAACTAATTAGGACAAATGAAACTCCATGTGTCTTTGGGACTTTACATATTTTGATAGCATAATCTGAATTATAACTTTTATGACAGTTTTTCCCCATTAAAGATGATATTAGTTGTGGGTTTTTCATATATGGGCTTTGTTATGTTGAGGAATTTTCCCTCAACATCCACTTTATTTTTTATCATGAATGTGTTGTACTTTGTTGAATGTTTTTTGTGCATCTATTGAAATGATCATGTGATTCTTATCCTTTCTTGTATTAAGTGTATCACATTGATTGATCTGCAAATATTGAGCCCTAGCAACCCAGAAATAAATTCCATTTGGTCATTATGAATGACTTTTTAATGTATCATTGGATTCAGTTTGCTAGTAGTTTATTGAGAATTTTTGCATTAGTGTTCATCAGGTATATTAGCCTGTAGTTCTCTTTTTTCTTTTGTTTTTTAATTTAAATTCAGTTAGCCAACATATAGTAAATCATTAGTTTCAGATATAGAGTTCAGTAATTCATCATTTGCATATGACACCCAGTGCTCATTACATCTCATGCCTTCCTTAAAATCCATCACCCAATTACCTCATCCGTTAAAGCCTAGCACTGAGTTACCTCATCCCACCCTCTCCAGCAACCATCAATTTGTTTCCTATAGTTAAGAATCTCTTATGGATTATCTCCCTCTGTGATTTCTTCCCATTCAGTTTTCCTTCCTTTCACCTACGATCCTCTGCACCGCTCCTTATATTCCACAGATGAGTGAAACCATATGATAATTGTCTTATTTCACTCAGCATAATACCCTCCAGTTCCACCCATGTCGATGTAAATGGGTAAGGGGTAAGATTTCATTCTATTCTGATGGCTGAGTAATATCCACATATATTCATATTCATATTCATATTCATATATATATATGAATCACATCTTCTGTATCCATTCATCTGTGGATGGACTTGATCAAGATAAAAAGCCTTTGCACAACAAAGGAAACAGTCAACAAAACTAAAAGACTGCTTATGGAATGGGAAAAGTTATTTGCAGATAACATATCAGATAAAGGACTAGTATCCAAGATCTTTAAAGAACTTATCAAACTCAAAAAAAAAAAAGAAAAAGAAAAAAGAAAAAAAAGAAAAAACAAAACAAAACAAAACAAAAAAAGAACTTATCAAACTCAACACCCAAAAAACAAATAATCCAGTCAAGAAGTGGGCAGAAAACATGAACAGATATATCTCCAAAGAAGACCTACACATGGCCAACCAATATATAAAAAATGCTCCACATCACTTGGCATCGGGAAAATACAAATCAAAACCACAATGAGATACCACCTCATGCCTGTCAGAATGGCTAAAATTAAGAAGTCAGGAAACAATGAATGTTTGCAAGAATGCAGAGAAAGAGAACTCTCTTATACTGTTGTTGGGAATGCAGGCTGGTTTTTAGCTTGCCTTTTATCCTGAATGATAGCCTTGCTGGATAGAGTATTCTTGGCTGCAGATTTTTTCCATTCAGCATGTTGAATATATCATGCCACTCTCTTCTGGCTTGCCAAGTTTCTGTTGAAAAATCTCCAGCTATCCTTATAGATTTTCCCTTGCAAGTTTATGACATCTTTTTTCTTCCTGCTTTTAAGACTTTTTTTTTTTCTTTATCACTGTATTTTGTAAATTTAATTACAATATGTCTTGGTGTTGGCTTCCTTTTTAGGATCTTGATAGGAGTTTTCTGTGCTTTCTGGATCTGGATATCTGTTTCCTTCTCCAGACTAGGAAGGTTTTCAGCTATTACTTCATCAAATAAATTCCCTGCCCATTATTATCTCTTCTTCTTCTGGCCATCCTATAATATGAATGTTATTACATTTGATGGAGTCACGGAGTTCCCTAAGTCTATTCTTGTGTCTTTTGTTTCACTTCATTGCTTTCCATTAATTTGTCTTCTAGGTCATTAATTAGTTCCTCTGCTTCGTCCAGCCTGCTGTTCATTGCATTAAGCATGTTCTTTGGTTATCCCAAGACTAGTATTTGAGAATATCATCTTAAAAATGGAGGAAGGGGGACTAGAGCCTTGAATATTGTGGGCAAGACTTATAATAAATGCTAATGGGAAAAAAGTTAGCTATTAAAATTAAGCTGATCAAATAATTTTGAGGACTATTGATAGCAAAAGAGATTTCAAGTAGATTTAATAAACGGGCTCTTTTTGTTTTTAAAGATTTTATTTATTTGTTTGAGAGAGAGTGAGTGAGAGACAGAGAGAGGGCACAAGTGGGGGTAGGGGCAGAAGGAAAGGGAGAAGCAGACTCTCTGGCAACAGGGAGCCTGAGGTGGGCTCAATCTCAGGACCCCGAGATTATAACCTGAGCAGAGGGCAGACACTCAACCAACTGAGCTACCCAGGCACCCCTGAACTGTTCTGACTTTTTTTCAGAGACTCAAACTCTAAGAGAAGAATTCAAGACATTGAATGGTGGAAATATGAATTAATTTAAGATGCTTGGGATACTTGCAAATGGATAATCTTACTAATAATATTAAGTAACTGAAAGTAGTCACTCAATTAACTATGATACCTAATCAGCTGCTTGGAAAGCTTCTGTTTAAAACTGCACTTATCCAAAATGTGTTCCACTTAACTGTCATGTGGCATTTTGTCTCTACTTTCTGTTTTGTAATCTTCATCAGGAATTCATGCTTAATGCTACATCAGGTAATTTAGCAACTGGTCAACTTCCTGCTGGTTTTAAATCACGTTTTCTTAACCAAGGCTTATTCATACAAACAAATCTCCAGTGCAACCTAATATGTGTAGGCTGTGAAACCTTTTTTCTTATCAGTTACTTTCAGGCACCCAGTGTCTTAACTATGATATCAGATCTTGGCCTAGATTTTTTTTTTTTCTGCATTAAACTATGTTGTCCAGTCACCATGCAGCATTTCTTTGGCTACCTAACTCTCTACAGTTTCATAATCTTGGAATTCTTGTCTTTGTGCATTATCTGTATCTCAGGAACTCATTCTTTCTGTATACTGCCAATGCCAATTTGCCTGTTGACCGCATGACAATCTCAATAAAATACACTTTTCCTCTAGTCTATACTTAAATACCTAACAACAGATGTGTCACAGATACAATCAATAAGAACAGAAGAAGGTCAAAATGTAAAGTGGGGCCTGGAATTCCACCACCATGTCAGGCATTAACACCCTTGTTACTTAACATTTTGATGTTGGTGGAGTTCTGTAGGGCAGAGTTCTGGGGCAGCTAGAGGAGGGGATGCTCAGGAGGCAAGGCGGAGTAGTTTTTTGCCCACTGATATAGAATTATTTGAATATTTTATCCATTGGTTTTGCTGTACTAATTGTTAAGAATACATATCAGTCCTGTAATACTTGACTCAGTAGTCTTCTCTTTAATTACCTGTGCTAGGGTTACTATTTTTTTAAAAAAATTTTATTTATTTATTCATGCTGTGCAGATTTATTAGAAGCTGGCAGAAACTTGTTAAAGTAATCCAGCAATAGTAAAAGAAGGCAATAAATCAGACAGAAGAGAATGTCTTCATTGTGATTTCAGACCAGGGGAAGACACTGCCATAGATGACTCCTAATTCCACCAATAATCGGCTCTATTTGTTATGGAAGCATTGAGGACAGAACACACGGTATTTCACCATCATTCTTGTGGACTTTATGGCCCACCTTTGTAGACTTTAATTACTTAGGCTATACAAATAATAGCATTGGTGAATGAAATATGAAAGCTACCTTCTATATTCTTCAGCCAATTAGGATGTACAGGTGTAAATAATGCTTATCCTACCATAAACAAATCACTGTGATAAATCAATGATTATTATAGTTTGCTTTATTTATATAATTATTTATAATATTATTTATCAAAATAAAATAACAATTTTGAGCACTTATAATTTACTATGCACTGTTTTAAGGATTTCATGACACATAGTAAATAACACATTAATACTTACTGTTCTATTAGGATAATAATGAGCTCTTATACCAGTAGGGAAAGTGAGGCATGGAACATTTTTAATTGTCCAGTGTTGCATAACCTATAAGAAATACATAGAATATGACTAAAATATTAATGACCAAATCATCTATGTATGAGAAAAAGATTCAAATTGCCTTGAAAGTCCAAGCCCTCTAAATTATACTGTAAAATTTTTCAGGTTTTCAAGACAAAACTAAGAAATGAGGAAGAATATTATCTGAATTCCCAAGATGTTTTCTTGGTACCAAGTACTATAACATAGATACAGTGTTTCACAGCTGTGTTAAATATTATATAATTATTAAATATTTACATATTAATATTAAGTTTAAACATTTCAAAATGCTTCATATTAAACATTGTAATATTAAATATTATGATATCTAAACAATATACATTTTATATATTGTATAACACATAGATCATGTATTTATCTTCCTGAAACATTTGTATCAGGCTTTTGTAAAAGAAAAAAGTTGTCCAAGCGATTTCTTCAGAATAATATTATTAAAAAATTATAATAATATTATAAAAATATGACCAAATTTACCTCAGCATTTTCTTACTCATTCCTAAATTATACTTAAGACTTTAAAATTATTGGAGGTAGTCAATTCAGATCTTGTGCTTATGGTAGCATTTTTACCTTTATTTATTTCAATACAAGAGAACCACCTTTTTCTAAACATAATTCTGAATGCTTTGGGGCCTTGAAGCTGAAGGCTTAAATAAACATTCATTTTACTGTCCTTTGATCTTAATAATTTCATACATGTTTCATCTGTTACTTTCTGAAAAATGAAGAAACCACAAGCAAAGTTTATGAATATTAATTGTTATGGTTATTTATACTTATTTTGTCTTTTTTATAGGTACAACTCTTTAATAAAATGGTAATGGAATCAATTGCCTTTAAAAAAACACATAAAAAATAATATGCATATTTTTCATTGGCTAAATGCCATATCTTTGCTTATACTAGCATCCCTTTTTCCTGTCTATCACTTTTTCCCTAACACATAGAAACAGATGTGTATGACACAGGGAAATGTATGTGATAGACAAATACTAATGGTGATAGGCTTTAGTTATAATATTTTTTTTTAGTTATAATATTTTTGAAAGTGACATTAATAGAGATGCTTTTATGGTTTCTAAGACTTACCTATGGTGAAAACTTGAAAACCAATACACTATAAAAATTATGAGAGGAGGCAAGTGTATCTCCAACCAACAAAGCAAAAATGAACATACTAATACTAGATTTCACAAAGGAAATGATGAAAAAACTTGATGTTACTTTAAAGATGTCATTCCATTGTCTTTTGGATTACAAGAGTTTGGGATATGTGCTCTTATTAATATTTGCTCCCTCTACATCTCATACAGGTTTTTTTTTTTTTTTCCCCTCTCTACCTGCTTTCAAGATTTTTCTCCATCAGTTTTATTTAACATTCTGATTATGATCTGCCTTGGTCTGATTATCTGTGTTTTTCTGTTTAGAGTTCTTTGAGCTGCTTCTTCTTCTTCTTCTTCTTCTTCTTCTTCATCTTCTTTTTTTAATATTTTACTTATTTATTCATGAGAGACAGACAGAGAGAGAGAGAGAGAGAGAGGAACGGACACAGGCAGAGGGAGAAGCAGGCCCCATGCAGGGAGCCCGACGTGGGACTCGATCCTGGGTCTCCAGGATCATGCCCTGGGCTAAAGGTGTACCACCTGAGCCACCAGGGCTGCCCCTGTTTAGAGTTCTTTGAGTTTCTTAAACTTGGTTAGTTACATTTTTTCTTTTTCAAATTTGCTCTTGCCATTAATATTAAATATTTCCCTAGAGTCTACTGATAAAATATCCTTCTTTTCCATTTGTTTTTACTTTGTACTTTATTTTGGATAAAGTTCTATGCCTTTTTAACTTCACTAGTCCTTGTGCCCAATCTGGTTTTAATCTCCTCTCAGTTTTTTTTGTTTCATTTCAGAGACTATATTTTACATTTCAAGGTCCACTTGGTCTTCTGTTTTATACTTAATAGTTCTATCTTTATGACAGTCATGCTTCTCTCTATATTTTTGTACATATTTATAAGATTTATAGTAGCTTTTTATTTTTTTCCTTATTCTTTGGTGGTTTACTTATTTATTTGAGTATAGTTGACATTAGTTTGAGGTGTACAACATAATGATACTACACATCTATATGTCATGCTATGCTCACCACAGTGTAGCTACCACAGTGTGTAACCATACAGTGCTATTACAATATCTTCGGTTATTCCCTACATTGTACCTTTTATTCCCATGACATATTTCATAGTTGGAAGCTTTATTTCCCACCCTTCACTCTTTGGCCCATCCCTCCACACTTCTCCCCTCTGGCAACCATCATTTCATTCTTTGTATTTATAGATCTGAATCTGCTTTTTGTTTATTTTATTTTATTTTTTTTAGATTCCGTATATGAGAGATAATATGGTATTTATCTTTCTCTGATTTATTTTGCTTAACATAATACCCTCTAGGGCCCATATTCTTTTGAAATTCAAATCAAAGAACTGAATTGACCTTAATCAACAAGAAAGAAGGTATTTTGGTAATAACCCAAATAGCCAGAAAGTAGCATTGTTATTTTAGAGGAAATATTAAAAAGCTTAGGGAAGGGACACCTGGGTGGCTCAGCAGTTGAGCGTCTGCCTTTGGCTGGGGGCATGATCCCAGGATCTGGGATCCGGGATTGAGTCCCATGTCTAGCTCCTCATGAGCCTGCTTCTCCTTCTGCCTGTGTTTCTGCTTCTCTTTGTGTGTCTCTCAGGAATAAAAATAAAAGAAAAAAAGAAAAAAGAAAAAAGTAAAAAAGTAAAATAGCTCAGGGAAAAGAAATATAAAACTCTTGCTAATTGCTCAAGTAACTGAGTTAATAATATTCAGTTGTTGCTTCAGCTTGATTTGTAGTGACTTAATAATTCAAAGAAACTGTCATATATTATGCATGTATACACACATACATATTCAGATATACAGCAATTTCTATCATACGCCATTCACAAAATTAGTCCTAGATGGATGATATATCAAAATGTTTCTTGAAAAAAAAGCTATTAAAAAAGCTATAAATATACCTGATTTTAGATTCTGACACTAAAGATAATCTCTGCATTTAGAACCTTCTTTCTACTAATTGATTTTTCTCCCAGTTATGGGTCATGCTTTCCTGCTGCTACACAAACATGGTAAATTTTTATGAGATGTTGGAATTGTAAAGTTTAAAATTATCCATATCAGTTTTAATATTTCTTTAAATAGTATTACAAGTTGTTTTTTCGTGTAGTCAAGTTATTTTAGGTCAGTTTGATATTCTTAAGGCTTGTTTTTAAGCTTTGTTATGGCATGGCCAGATTTGTCTTCTCTTTGAGCCTAATTTTGATCCATTCTCAAAGCATGACACTTTTAAGATGCTACCTAATGTCCTATGTAATTTTAAGGTTTCTCTGGTGTGGCAGTTGGGAACTCTTGTGATTTACAGAAATTATTTGGCTTACAGGGTCTGGTGATTTCTTTGGATTCTTACAGAATTTTTCCTAGTGCACGCAAAAATGAGGACTGAAAGATTAAAAGAAACTCCTATGTAGATTTCTAAAGTTCTGTCTCTTTCTGTTTTTCTCTTTTTCAGCATTCCGCCCAAACATTCTTTCTGTCTTTTATTCATTGGACTACAATATGTTTCTCTTCAATACAGTGAGGAGCGTTTTAGTTACCTCATTTTTGTGCTGTGGCCTAAAAGCCAACTTCAGACAGTAAGCTAAAGCAACCACAGGACTCAGATTGTTTCTCATTTCCTCAGGTATCACAACCCCGCATATCTTGTTGTCCAATGTCTGAAAACAAATTTTTAAAATTTTAATATATTTATCTGGTATTTTAGTTGTTAATGGCATTAAGGCAATTTGTCTGAAAGTTAAAGAGCCTGAAGGCAAGACAAAATAATTCTAATCCTAACCACATTATTTACAAAATCAAAGATAAGGGAACACTATACAACCCATTTATAGGACTACCATAATTCTGATACCAAAACAGACAAAGACATTATAAAGAGATATTATTCTGTATGATTGTAGGTAGCAAGATCCTTAACAATGTTAGCAAACAGAACCTAGCAATAAATAAAATGTATAACTTATGACCAATAAGTAGGTTTTTATCCCAGCAATGCAAGATGCTGAATTAATATTGAAAAACAAATTGTTGTAATTTATCACATTAGAGACTATGAGAGAAAAATGGATGATCACAACAGATGTATAAAGAACATCTGACAAAATTCAAACTCATCCATAATAAAAACTCTCAGCAAACTAGTAATAGAAAGAAAAAACAAAAACAAAAACTTCTTCATCCTGATAAAGAACATATGTGAAATACCTACAGCTAAGATGATACTTAATGGTGAAAGAGGGAGTAGTTTTTTTTTCTCTAATATTGAGAACAAAACAAGGATATTTGCTTTTATCACTTCCATTTAGTATTGTATTAAGATCCTAGCCAGTGCCTTAAAGTGGGGGAAAAAAATAACATTCATACATATCAGAAAGGAGTAGTAAGCTATTTTTATTTAACAACTGCAGAATATTCTGTATATAAAAATCCCATGAGATCTACAAAAAAGGCACATGAGTTAATAAGTTAATAGGGTACAAAATCCATATGTAAAAGTCAATTGTATGTCTAAGTGCTAGCAATGGGTGTTTATACGTTGAAATTAAAAATAAATGCCCTTTATAAAAGAACTTAACAAGATAAAACACTTAAAGATAATTTTATGAAAACATTTGCAAGACTTCTACAACTGAAGACTTCTGACCACTGAAATAAAGACCAATATAACTAAAGAAATACATTATGTGTAAGGATTAGAACATTTAGCATTATAAACATGTCCATTTTCTCTAAATTGATCTATAGATTAAATTCAGTTCCATTTATAGAAATGTAGAAATAAAGAGGCTGTTTCTAGATAAATATTGTAGACTTTTTGTAAAAAATAAAAAAGCTGTTTCTAAATCGATATTTTACCGCACCTCTGCTTTTCCACTTGGATTTTAAATTAATCTATTTCAATCAAGCTGCTATTAAAAACACATGTTGCAATTGTAACAGAGCCTAACCTTCTGACAAAGAATAAACAGAGCTGCAGGATGGCTATATTAAAGATGTGCTTTGCAATAAATATAATACATAAGAATAAAAAGACAGTAGGCATATAGTTTTCCCAGATGGTCATTAAAATACCAAGCTCTAGCAGATAGTGTCAGGGGTAAAAAAAGATTCAGTCAAGGAGTTCACATGTGTTCTTCAAACCTAACTGCTAAAAGCTGAATGAATATCATGCTATATCAAGGGGCAGAGTCCTTAATACCACTTTCCATCTAAGTATTTTAGTATTTCTGTGATACTATCAATCATTCTTTAGTTACTAAAGATACTTTATGGGAAAATATGCAAGGATTGGAAGAAAATGTACAGTAAAACTTGATATCCTGAGCTTTATAGCAATATTAGAGAAAACATGCTCACTCACAAACACTCTGGCAAATATATATACACCAGATAATTTTCATGAAAAATTATTTTCATGTTACAGGAGTTGAAGATCAGAAGAGTTAAATATAAACTTTCTAGACTTAGAAATCTGAGGACTTGATGGCAGAGCCATGATTTGAACTTAATTTTGTTTCATTTTAAAGGTTTTAAGTTTAAAGGTTTTAAGAATATATATGAGTATATATGCATGTATATGAACTATCATTTTTATTACATTTCAATTAGCTAATTACATAATACAACTGCTACCTTTATAAGGGATTGAGTATAAATTGTTAAAAAAAAACACAAAAGCTCCTTTATGTAATCATGTGGAATTTATTCTAATGATCTAAAGATGATTTGGTGATAGGATTCTTGTTATTATCTTACTAAATATTAGAGATTTTTAAATTTGTTTTTCAGATACTATGATTTTAGGATGTTCATATGCTAAGAGTAGTGAGAGGGAGGAATGAGAACAGCTGGAATATGGTCCCACAGGCAGAGAAGTTGGCCTTAGACAGAACCATGGATTGCCCTTCTGGAGTATTGGGGCAGGGGGGCTGTGGATATTTGAAGAATGGTTTTGTAGATTGCTTCTGAGAATGCATGAAATTTTTTCTCCTATTCTTTTTCTCAGTGGAATTAAAGTGAGGACATAGAACACACACACAAACACAAGAAAATAGTTAACATTGAAGACCTGACACTGCTATCTTGAGAAAGATCAGTTTGCAGAGTTGTCCTGTTACATAGATGTCTAGAAATTTGAATCATGGAAGCATTCATAACTGAGGCTGGCTCACAGTGTATAAACTGTTCAAAAAAATATTTTCTGCTGAACACTTATTTCCTACTAGGAACTTCAGATGTGGTACATGCTAGGCAAGAAAACCAGTAAGAATAGCCCCCAGGAAAAACTGTGGACACTGAATCTCTGAAGAGTTTCCCTGGTACAAAAGGTTTAATATATGTTGTCATAACTGGTTATTGAAGGAATTAAGCACACTCCATGTGACTCCACAAGGAGAGAACTTTTGCAACTCATACCTGGTTTCCTCTGGATTTTGTCCCATGTATCTTTTCCTTTTGCTGATTTCGCTTTGTATCTTTCATCATAATACATCAAAGCTATGATTATTAATGCATGAGAGTCCTGTGAGCCCTCCTAGCAAATAAACCTAAGGGTAGAATTGGAGACATCTTATCAGCATAAACCCATACATGTGCACGCACACTCTCTATATATACGATTAAAATATTGAACAAGTTGGGTCAATTATTTAACCAATTTACGGTGAAAGATCCCACTTTCTATCATTGTTGGGGATTTTTTAACCAAGGGTTGATATATGTATGAATATGGATAAATAATTATCTTTAAATATGACAAAAGGACCATAAGAGTTTTAAAATTCCTTTAACTTTTCTAAATTCCTAAAAACTATACATATAAGATATAGTGTTAATAATTTAGAACTATTGTGATCTTAAGGTTTGAAGAATCTATTTGGGTTTCTAATATACTATCTGCTTAATTAGAACTAGAGCTAATTCAAAATGAAGTATTAAAAATATTGGATAGGAAATATAAAAGTGTTTTATATAAGGATATAGAAGGTAGACTCAAACTAGAAAAAAATACATACTTAAGAAAACAACTTTAACATGTACTTTTTGTAGGAAAAGGGAAAAAAAAAACTAATGATTATTTATATTTTAAACACCAGTGCAGAGACAAAGAATTAGTGAACTGGAAATTGCATGTAAGAACATTTCTCAGAATTCAGGACATAAAGTATAAGAGGTAGAAAATATGAAATTGAGACTAAATGACATACAGGATGGATTATATGTGAAATCAGAGTCCCAATATAATAGAAAAGAGAGACTGTTAAAGAGGTAATATGGGAAATGAAATATTTCCAAAAATGATGATAGACTTGAATTTATAGTTTCGGGAAGCACAGTAAACACTAAGCAGCAAAAATAAAATGAAATACATTATAAGCCACATAATAGTAAAACTACAGAATGTTAAAATCAGAGTTACAGTAAAATATCCAGAGTACATAGGCAGTTTATCTATAAAAAAAATAACAACTTAATACAAAAATTGTCAATAGCACTGGTGAAAGCTAGAATGCTGTAGGATAATATCAAATTTTCAGAAAGAAGGAAATTCTCACACTGTAACCCCAGCTTAATGCTAATTTATGAATTAAAGTGAAATATAACATTTTATAATAAAAGAAACTAATAATTCGCTATGATGGACTTTGCTAAAATAACTTTTAAATGTTGAAAATCAAGAAAAAAATACCTGAGAAAATATGAAATTGAATAATCAGAAATTAATAAGTATGCTATCACATTCGTATTATAAGAAAATATCGACTGTATAAAACTAATGATAATCTCTAAATTTGGAGGGAAGAAGGCAGAGTTAACTAAGATGTTGGGCAGTCCTAACCCCTATAAGAGGTTAACACGTTGTAAGGTATTTATGGGGTATATATTTATAGTTTTCCCCTAAGTTTGTATGCTATGCTATTAAGAGCAATCAATAAACACTAGACAGACAATAAACTGGCATGTAACTGCCATTCACTAAGATGAAAAACTTTTTGCCATGCCTCTAACATCTGTTGAGCTTAACAAATTCAGATGCTATATCAAAGTCGCTTGTATTGTTATTTGAAGTGAGTTTCTTGTACACAGCATGTGGTTTGATAATATAGGTTATTAAATTCAATTTTCCAATCTCTGACTTTTAGTTGGTATATTTAGCACATTTATATTTAACATAATTATTGATTTATTAGA
Source organism: Canis lupus dingo (assembly GCF_003254725.2). Classification (NCBI taxonomy): domain Eukaryota; kingdom Metazoa; phylum Chordata; class Mammalia; order Carnivora; family Canidae; genus Canis; species Canis lupus. The sequence continues at coordinate 42,407,733 of NC_064255.1, forward strand.
GCTTAAGTGAGGCATTTTGGTTTTTATATTTGTTTCATTTGTTCTTCATTTCTTTGTTTTTACTTTTTCCATTTTCCTGTGGGCTCTTTGTACCTTCTTCTTTACATTTCATTTTGATTTACCTTTATTATTTCTGAGTATATCTCTCTGTAAAGATGTTTTAGTAGTTGCTCTATGTATTACTGTATCTATATACTTGAGTAAAGTGTAGAAAACTTATATCCCTTTAGGCCCCTTTACATTTCCCCCCATTAATATAATCTTAAACATTTCTTGTACATACTCAAGAACCACATCAGATGTTATAATTTTTACTTCCACAGTCAAACATAATTTAGAAAACTCATGAGTTTATTGCATTTACCTGGATTTTCACTTTGTGATTTCATCCTTTTTGATGGTTTAAAATTCCTTCCTTTATCATTTCCTTTCCATCTCAAGAACTTCCTCTAGCTGTTTTTTTAGGGTATCTTGTTTAAGTCTCTTATCACAGACCTGAGGTGAAATTGCATGAATTTTATTGATTAACTCATAGGCTTATTATAATTTTGAAAATCAGTTTTATTTGACCATCAATAAACAATCATTTACCACTTTGTTTCCAGACAAGGCAAGTGTCACAGAGACTAAACAAAACATTGGCACCTTGAATTGTTCCCATTCTCTTCTGAGTAGCCAAGCTTCTTTTAAAAGCTCTTCGGGGAAAATGATATATTTAGAAGTAGGTAAGAAGTCAATGTCTTTTAACTTTCGGGAGCAATTTTATTATATAGAGAATTGGGATGTCTCTCTTTAACAGATATGAATGCTTTGTGAAAGGACATCCTTCTTTGTCACTGCTTTCATTGTTTCTACTTAAAGTTTTTCATTTCCAGGACTGTTACCATGAATAATCAAAGTCCTTTGAATTGCTGTATTATTATAACCCCCATAATATATTAATACTTCTGTGATTTCAAAAAAGTCACAAGAGCATCACTGAGATTCCTATTGCCACCAATTCAGCATGTCCCAACTTGACTGAACTTGCATTTTTATCTCTTAATCTTTTACAATAGATTATTTGGACTTTACTTTTAAGTTATATAACTTTTAAGGTATATTTTAAAAAATGGTGAAGCTACTAACTGGCCTTTGGTCATATTCTTCTTAAATTCCATTCTTAATTTTTCTGATATTTAATTAATCTCTGACATGATCTACAGGTTACATATAAATCATTTATCTTTGAAATAAAGACTTAGGAATGAGCAAAAGCAATTAATCTTGACTAAGGTTATATCATTGTTCTCCCCTCCTGTTCATGATAGACATCTTGCCTGGATCCCAGAAAGTAAATTGCTGGGTTTAAAGGTGTCTCAAATTTCCACATTTTTAAAACTTAGATCTTCCTATAAAAAAGCACTTCATTTTATGATATTAGGATTTTGTCTATTATTCTAGACCATCTCTTATAAAAATTGACACATGAAATGTTGTTTTGTTAGTTTTTATTATAAATGATCATACCTTTTCTTTAATTTTGCTTAGACTTGTTCAGAAATACAGAGATGATTCATACTTATTCAAGGCCACATTTAAAAATCTGTAGACAAGTACAGTGAAAATCCCTGACAAAAATTTTCAATTAAACACAACTACAAGGACATAGGGTCCTTTTTATCTAACATAGTTATTTTGCTTTATTTAATTTTATTTCACATAATTTTATATTTAAAGGCTGTAATATTTCTCATTTGATCAGTTCTTAGTTCCATGACCTTGGTTTTATGGTTTAACATTATCAATTACAAGGATCACCTAGAATATTCCATAGTATTCTTCTAATTCAATGGGAAACATGAACTGAACATTATCCCTGGATTTTTCAAGTAGATTTTTTAAAAGTATCTCATGTTTTAAAAGTCAATCAAATATAGAAATGTAGTAGTAAAAAAGATAATACTATTAAACTGCATTTTAACAATGAGCTATATATCATGAAAAGGGAAGCTTCAAAATTACTCAACGTTAACAAATTAAGAGTATTTTTCCTGTCAGTGGATGGAAATTTTGAAATTCTTAGAGAAATTTTATTATATACAGAATAAATTTAAGTAACAGTATTTTACCAGAATTTGTTTGTTAGCTTTCTAATTGCAAGATCTCTGGCCTTTAAAGAGTTGAAAGCCCTGATACATTGAACATATGACTTATTAGAAGGTACACATAGAAAAAACTCTAAGCATAGGACATGTCCAGTGTTTTTCTAAAGGTGGCATATCTCCCTCTTGCACTGCGATGACTGAAACTGATAACACACATGTAATTTTCCTTTCTAATTTGGATTTATAAGCAAAGGGTTTCTCCTGTTTTCCAGCAGAGATATTGCAAAGTAACAAGCATGATGATATTTTCCTTACACAGCCCCAGATAAAAACTCAAGACCATATTATAAATTTATTTTATTTCCCTTTTTAAAATATTCTATCAGTAGTGGCTTTATTCTGTCATGCTCTCCAATTGATATATTTTAATTCCATTCTTTCAACTGATATATTAATCAAGTAAGAAAATAGCAAATGCCCTAGGTTTGTCCCTTAGTTTGGTTTATAGAACTTTCAATACTCCCTACCCACATATCCCTTCTCTAACACAATGGCCAAACATAAAATTTGGCTATACACTTACTGATAGTCCAAACAAATGGGAAACTAAATGCTAGACAATACTCATTAAATAACTTTCTTTTTTCAGAAATTTCTCATTGTCATTGAGGAACATTTTCTAATGTTGCTTTTTGGTAATGCCTTTGGAAATAATTTTGTATCAAGTCCAAAATTGATTTTCTTACTACCATCCCTTGTGCTAATCAAAGAAAGTCAAGCTCTCACCACTAGATGTGATTCCTATAAAGTGATTCTGTGAGGATCTATACTTATGTTCAGTTATGCACCTCAGTCAAGGAGTATGCCTTACAATAAGAGTGCATGGGAGGAATCCTCAGCACCTTTACACAACCTTCTCTAAATATAATTTCTAAGTTTTTGATAAGCCCTGGAGTGCAGACAACTTGAGTGTGTATTTTCTGACAAGTATTGCAAGTGCTTTTTTTTCTTTGTAAGTTATGATAGAATCATGTACTCTATAAAGAAAAGAAGTGTATAGGAGATTTGACATCTTTATATAAAATCTAAAAATTTGTGGAAAGTTAGAAATACTGAAGTTAAGAAACTTATACTGAAGTATATAACATATAAAGGTGTTTTCTGGGTTCAGACTTTGGCAAATAATTGGCAGAAGGTTTACTTTCTTTGAAATTCCAATTAAAATATTCATAAGTACTGAGGAAAAATAAATAAAAATTTGTATGAAGTTACTGTGGCCGAGTTCAAAAAGGGTGTTGCTTGTGTTCTCCTCTAGGATTTTGATGGAATCTTGTCTCACATTGAGATCTTTCATCCATTTTGAGTTTATCTTTGTGTATGGTGAAAGAGAGTGGTCCAGTTTCATTCTTCTGCATGTGGATGTCCAATTTTCCCAGCACCATTTATTGAAGAGGCTGTCTTTCTTCCAGTGGATAGTCTTTCCTCCTTTATCGAATATTAGTTGACCATAAAGTTAAGGGTCCGCTTCTGGGTTCTCTATTCTGTTCCATTGATCTATGTGTCTGTTTTTGTGCCAGGACCACACTGTCTTGATGACCACAGCTTTGTAGTACAACCTGAAATCTGGCATTGTGATGCCCCCAGATATGGTTTTCTTTTTAAATATTCCCTTGGCTATTCGGGGTCTTTTCTGATTCCACACAAATCTTAAAATAATTTGTTCTAACTCTCTGAAGAATGTCCATGGTATTTTAATAGGGATTGCATTAAACGTGTAAATTGCCCTGGGTAACATTGACATTTTCACAATATTAATTCTTCCAATCCATGAGCATGGAATATTTTTCCATCTCTTTGTGTCTTCCTCAATTTCTTTCAGAAGCATTCTATAGTTTTTAGGGTATAGATCCTTTACCTCTTTGGTTAGGTTTATTCCTAGGTATCTTGTGCTTTTGGGTGCAATTGTAAATGGGACTGACTCCATAATTTCTCTTTCTTCAGTCTCATTGTTAGTGTATAGAAATGCCACTGACTTCTGGGCATTGATTTTGTATCCTGCCACACTGCCAAATTGCTGTATGAGTTCTAGCAAATTTGGGGTGGAGTCTTTTGGGTTTTCTATGTAGAGTATCATGTCATCGGCGAAGAGGGAGAGTTTGACTACTTCTTTGCCAATTTGAATGCCTTTAATGTCTTTTTGTTGTCTGATTGCTGAGGCTAGGACTTCCAGTACTATGTTGAATAGCAGTGGTGAGAGTGGATATCCCTGTCTTGTTCCTGATCTTAGGGGAAAGGCTCCCAGTGCTTCCCCATTGAAAATGATATTTGCTGTCGGCTTTTCCTAGATGGCTTTTAAGATGTTGAGGAATGTTCCCTCTATCCCTACACTCTGAAGAGTTTTGATCAGGAATGGATGCTGTATTTTGTCAAATGCTTTCTCTGCATCTAATGAGAGGATCATACTCTCATTAGAAATGACAAATACCCACCATTTGCTTCAATGTGATGGAACTGGAGGGTATTATGTTGAGTGAAATGAGTCAATCAGAGAAGGACAAACATTATATGTCTTCATTCATTTGGGGAATAAAAATAATAGTGAAAGGGAATAAAAGGGAAGGGAGAAGAAATGGGTAGGAAATATCAGAAAGGGAGACAGAACATAAAGACTCCTAACGCTGGGAAATGAACTAGGGGTGGTGGAAGGGGAGGAGGGTGGGGGGTGGGAATGAATGGGTGACGAGCACTGAGGGGGGCACTTGACGGGATGAGCACTGGGTGTTATTCTGTATGTTGGCAAATTGAACACCAATAAAAATAAATTTATTATTAAAAATAAAATAAAAAAATAAAAAGAAAGAAAATGAAGCCCTGAAAGGGTTAAACTGTTTCTATGATATATGGAAATTTCTTTAATGTCCTTCACAATAAATTCAATTACTTTTCAAAGAAAAAAAAATTGGTATGGCACTGGCAACTAAGAAAAATAAAGAGTACTCTTGACAAAGGAAAGTAGGAGTGTAATTTTAATGTCAATTCAAGTAGTATTTAAGGCAAAAGAAAGGGTATATGAAACAAGAATTATTTTATATTAATAAATAGAGTAATCCTAATTGAAGAAGAATGGTGTCCAACCTTTATGCCGTAAATAGCAGAGTAGTGGTCATTGGGGCACTGTTTTCAATCTTTGTCAGATGAAGTACATAAAAAATCAGATAAGCCTTGTTTTAAAAAATTCAGAGAAAGAATTTGAATGAAAGAAAACAGACATGCATATGTTTGACTCTTAAATAGATAAAGGATGATATATGAAGATCCTATTATCTTTGCATGGTTAGAGTACAGAGAGAAATAAAGGTAGATTCCCTAGAAGTTAAAAGACCTTAATGGAGGCTTTATTTGAATATATGGATACTTAACAGGCAAATAGACATTTGAGGAACTTTTGCACTGAACTATATAGGATGAATAGGAGAAGACAGAGGCTGAAAGGAAAATCAAAAGGATTCTATTGCAATTGTGCTTTAATGAATGATGAAGGCTGATATTGGGTTACAGAAGATAAAAAATATTGCAAACGGAATCAATGATAGATTGCCACGGAGTACGTGAGACTAGGAGGCAAAGTTTTATAAATCACTGGTAAATTTAAATGTGATTTTGGTTTGTAATTAGGAGTCTATTTTTATTATAATCAGTTCGGACCAACTTCAGTTCTGATTCACCTGCAGATCTGTCTTCCCTCAGATCCTGAAACATCTATGTCTGATTACTTTATCTTGTTAGAAATTATGCAGGAATGGGAAGTTAATTTGGCCAGTGAATTCTTCAGGGTCTCATTCCTTTAACTGCCAGAAAACCACATTACACAAGATGAAAAGCATTTTGTATATGATAACTTACCACAGCTGTTTTCCCCCAATTATCCCCAAGATACAGACTGACAAAGATGGAGTTCGCTTGCAAATAATTTGTGAGTTTACTGTGAGAGGGAGTTGAAAGTAATTTTAAAGCACATGATTATTTGCTAACTCTATATTTAATTGTTTGAGGAACCATCAGATTATTTTTCAAAGTGGTGACACCATTTTACATGCCCACCAGCAATGTATGAAGCTTCTGACCGATGTACCACATTTTTGCCAATACTGGTTATCATCTGACTTTTTGATGATAGTCATTCTAGTGAGTGTGATGTATCTCTTTGTGATTTTGATTTATATTTCCCTGATGACTAATGATGTCAAAAAATGTTTTCATGTGTTTAGTTGCCATTCTGTATGTATTTTTTGGGAAAAACATCTACTCATATCCTTTGCCCTTTTTTTGATTTGGCTGTTAGTGAGTTATAAGAGTTATTTATGTAGTTTAGACTCAAGCCTCTTATCAGAGATATGATTTGAAAATATTTTCTCGCATTCCATGGGTTGTGTTTTCATTTTCTTGATTGAGGCCTTATGAAGCATTCCACTACTAGGTATATACCCCAAATAAATGAAAATATATGTCCACACAAAAACTCTGCACAAATGTCTATAGAAGCATTCATTATTCAGGGGATATCTGGGTGGCGCAGCGGTTTGGTGCCTGCCTTTGGCCCAGGGCGCGATCCTGGAGACCCGGAATCGAATCCCACATCAGGCCCCTGGTGCATGGAGCCTGCTTCTCCCTCTGCCTATGTCTCTGCCTCTCTCTCTCTCTCTGTGACTATCATAAATAAAATTAAAAAAAAGAAGCATTATTCATAAGAGCCCAAAGTTGGGAATAACCCCAAAGTCCACCGGATGAATATAAACAAAATGTGGTATGTTAGACCATGGAATATTATGTGTAAAGTATTAAGATATGCTACAACATGGTTAAACCATGAAAACAAAAGACCACATAGTATATGTTGCCACTTTGATGAAATATCCAGAAAAGGAAAATTTATAGAGACTGAAATTTGAATGGTGATTTCTTAGGGATGGAGGATAAGAGGATGATAGCTAAAGGGCATGGGGCTTCTTTTTGAGGTTAGGAAATGTTCTAAAATTGACCGTGGTAGTGATTGTACATATCTGTGAATGTGCTGAAAACCACTGAATTACAACATTTAAGTGGATCAATTGCATAGTATATAAACTGTATCTCAATTAAGATGTTATTAAAAGAAATCCCCACATAATAAGATTGAAGTTATCATGATCCTGGGTTTACCTATGCTTATGTGGCTGGAAATCACTAAATAATTTGTTCTTACTTAGTTCTGAATTTATATACCTGTAGGTATTTGTACATAAAACTGCTAAACTGAGTGACTCTATGACAATTGCATTCAAACTTCTGGTTTTCAGTGTAGCCAGTCAGGAGCACAGCCCACTCACAGCCCGAGTTTCTAACTTTCTTGGCCTTATGGAAGCTCTGAAAAAACTATTCAAATGTTTAAAGGTCTCCAGAATAATTATACTTAGGCACATTTTTACATGTAATTTATTACATCAGAAAATGATTTAAAAAAAAGAAAATTATTTTTTTCTAACACAGGCACAGAAAAATACAGCCTTTACACTTGTTTCTCTTATAAAAATAAGTTTCCACTGCCTGAAAAAAATAGGCAATATATGCAAAAATACGGAATCAAGTTTGGATTCAGCAAAGAAAGTGATTTCAATCATGTGAATCTTTGGTTCTGCTTTCATAATAGTGTTTAATATGAAAAATAAGAATTAAAATAGTATCTCATACCACATACTTCTGTTTAGAACAAAGACATAAATACCTTCGGGACATTGACAAAAATCATGTTTTCACCCAAGCAATTTTCAAATTAAAAAAGGAAATTGACACATAAACATTTTCCTTATCTGGCTCATGGAAACCCTGAAAACCATCCATGGACTTTCTCGAGTTAACAGCTTTTTAAGAGAGAAAAAGTCCTAGTTTCTGACCAAGGAATACTTTCTAACTTCTAGGATCAATGCTTCTTAAATAAGACTTATTTACTATAATCTACTAAGACCCAGTTAAGCATTAACATGCCCGTCTTCCTCTCAATAAACCTTCCCTCTGCCCCAAGAATAGCTCATCATTGTTTATTTCTGTTTGAGTATTTCCTAGATGCATTGCACATATAAATAATGATAAGTGATTGTTCTGGTCTCCCCTTATGTGTTCTCCTAACATATAGGAAAACAGCTATCTCCAATACATGATAGAGTAATTAAGAAAATGCACTTAACTCCATAATCTTTCTATAAGCACCATATCCCCTTAAACCACGAGTACATCTCCAAGTAGGACCTTTTTTTTTTTTCCATTTCACAGATATGAGTCTCATCCAGAATAAAGAAAAATGAAATTAAATAGTTTAGATAAGAAGTCAGAGAATAACTGTCAAGAAAAGAAGAAGGAAAAATATAATAAGACAAGCATAGAGAACAAAGCTAAAGAGGACAGAAATGAATATGCCATGTGTTTCTCTGTGAGAGTTACTGTATTATCCACTTTATTTTTCCATTTTGTACGGAGAAATCATAATGTGAGAGCTTTTAATAAAACTGACTGAATTTGACCCTTAATTATTCTATAATACCTGAAGAATGACAGGATTGAAATAATTTTGAATGGAATTTAGGAAATAGAAAATTTTTAATATTATAATTAAAAAGTTTGAAACTATTAAATTGAGGAATCATCTAGCTATGCATGTTTTGGTATTTAATTTATGTTTTCAAGTTTCGTCCCCACAAAAGTAATCTAAGATACAATTGGAGAAAGATTAAATATATTAGAGCTTGACAGAAAAGGATCCTTCTGGGAAACAGCAGGTGTTTTATTTTGTTTCACTTTTTTTATTTGACTTCGGTCTTCAGAGTTACTGAATTTGAACACTTAGATATTCAGAACAAGCAGTCAGCTTCTTTTTAAATAGGTTTATGGATGGCCTCTAAAATAAATGCACATGAACACAAATGATTAAATGATCTAGAAAAAAGCCATTTTTTAAGTAAGATTTTATTTATTTTTCATGAGAGACACAGAGAAAGAGTCAGAGACACAGGCAGAGGGAGAAGCAGGCTCCACACAGGGAGCCCAGTGTGGGACTTGATCCTGTCCTGGGGTCACGCTCTGAGCCAAAAGCAGAGGCTCAACCCCTGAGCCACCCAGAAGTCCCTAGAAAAACCCATTGAAGGGAAAATATGTTATTTGGTACTTATTCAACAAAGAAGGAGGTATTCACATACTCTGACATCAAATGCATGTTTAAAATATTGGAAAACTAAAGGAAATTTTTAAAATAAGTTTCCTCATAAGCCTGCCACCATAATCTAACATAATCCTTTCTTTTGACTTATTTCTCAATATTAATCATATGTAAATTCATTTTATGTCATTATAATTATATGTGCTTGTATGGATGGGTCCTTAGCTAGCTTTTTTCCAACAAGTCCGTTATTACATGAATATTTTTATTCTAATTTCCTACCTTCGTATTTATATTCCTTGAAACTTCATAAAATGACTTTGAATGGAAGCGTTTACTTTATAATTTAGCGTACAATTTCCTTGTTAAAAGATATCCAATTATTATCCTATTACAAAAAATTCTTTAAGACCATATTCAGACGCAAGGAATATGCTTTCTTTTTTTTTTTTTTAATTTTTATTTATTTATGATAGTCAGAGAGAGAGAGAGAGAGAGGCAGAGACACAGGCAGAGGGAGAAGCAGGCTCCATGCACCGGGAGCCCGACGTGGGATTCGATCCCGGGTCTCCAGGATCGCGCCCTGGGCCAAAGGCAGGCGCCAAACCGCTGCGCCACCCAGGGATCCCGGAATATGCTTTCTTAATAATTAAAATTCATTTGCCTCTAAGCATGTTTCAGACATTCTGACGCTGGTATTAGGAGCTACAACTGGGATTATTTTACATGATGGGATTATTTTATGTGATGTTATTATTGGGAAAGAGAAAGTGAGCCACTCAGAGGACCCTAGCAAAGAAAGGATTGTGGATCCTTGAACTCTCACCTGGATTTACATGTTCAGCTTTCATATCAGACATATGGTTAAAAATGATAGAATTGGTTGGTTAAAAGTGATAGAATTCAATCCAAACTGAGTTTAAAAAGTGATATTTAATTGTTTCTCCTATTGGGAGCAAGAATCTAAACATATATATATATTCAAGACTAGTTATTACTCTCTCCTGTTCCCAGAGTGCTTTTTGTTGTTTTGTTGTTTTGTTGTTTCCCCGCTCATGGTTTGCCCTGTCCTCGGGCAACAAGTAGTTGTGTTTTCATTGTCTCATTCATTCCTAGACCTCTAACTATAGCACAAATTCTCCTTGAATCACAGGCCCACTGTAAAAATGTCAGCAAGCTAACTCTGGTCAAAACATAAGGACTGACAGTGGTAGGTAGGCTGTTTCCAGAAGTAAATCGCTAGACCAGAGATTAGATGTTGGAGAAGCAAAGATAGTGAATGCACACCTTCTGGTCCTTTACGCATTCTGTTTTGCTTCCAGTGCATTCCTCACACAGTTTTTCAAATGAAGGGACTAATAATTGGATTCTCTTCTTCAAAGTTCTTCATTCAGTAGATCACGTTTCTTCATTTAATAAATCATTTCTATTCAACGGATCATTTTCCAAGCTCTTAGACAGGAATCTACTAACCATCCTATTAAGAACTCTAGCAATAACTACAGCCTCACTTTCAGCAGCTCCTTCCCCTATATCCTACATTAACGCCACAGGTGTCACAGGGCTCATTGCCCTGCCCTGCTCTTTCCACCAATCACATCGTACTTCCCTCCTAAACTTCTAAGTAAAGCGGGTGTTCTCACCACACTCTATGCATCCTGGGGCAGCGGGACAGGTGAGGTGAGCATTCTGTGAAATTACTGACCAGAGAGCGCTACCCTTTTTCTCTGTCATTAGTGAATGTATAACCACAAGGTAAAAAATTCAGCTCTTCCAAGGATTCAGAAGGAACTGTCTGCTGTCCATTAGAATCACTGGACTGCGGCTCCATTGCTTTAGCCTTCCAGCCTCCTTTGCTTCCATTAGCTTTTGAACCTAGTCTGATCTCAGTCTTTCTATTTTTGCAATTGCCTGTCCCTTATTTGAGCATTTCTATTACATTAGCCTGGCATTTGACTCAGGTCAAATCACAAATTGTACCTCTGCTCTGTGAAATGAGTGTGCTTTCCCAAAACTTCTATTTAGATTTTAATATGGTGGATGATAGCACTTAAATGCTCCAATAGGTTCTTAAATCTCTGAATCAAAATATTTATCTTAAAAATATCAGATTGTTCCTTTAAAGTCAAGTCTTTATCATCAAAGTAATAAATGCTTATCAATTCATACCATATTATTGGGAAAAAAATGAATGAACTACAGAGACTTGTCACAGGCACCTGTTTATATGATATATGAGTGAAATAAGCTTTTTCCAACAAGCTGAAAGTACTTATTCTGTATTTTATTTTATTTTTATTATTATTCTGTATTTTCATTGATGAGTATATTTGTATTCATTTTCTGTCTACAGAGGTGGAAAATTTTTTACATATCATCTGTAACTGTGAAATGCTTTATAAGTAATGTTTTTCTTACCATAATACTTTATATTCCTCTTAGATTAATTTTTATTGAATACAATCCTATTGTAACAGAAAAAAATAAGCCTTTTTGGAAAAAAATTCCCTAATTTGTCAAAATCTATGACTGTATGAATAATTTTGCATATTGATTAGGTTATTATTGGTTTGCATTATTGGTTATTTTTTTCAAATTTCGATTTATTTAAGTTTTAATTTTGAAATCAAAATAGTTGTATCAATTTAGTGAATATTTAAAATGATACACCATTAAATTTTTATAATTCTATAAGTTATTTCTCTCACTGAAATGTGAACTTTAAAATCAATTCTGGGGATGCCTGGGTGGCTTAGTGGCTTGGCGCCAGCCTTCAGCCCAGGGCATGATCCTGGAGACCCAGTATCGAGTCCCACATCAGGCTCCCTGCATGGAGCCTGCTTCTCCCTCTGCCTGTGTCTCTGCCTCTCTCTCTGTATCTCTTATGAATAAATTAATATTTAAAAAAATAAAATCAATTCTGATGCCATTAGTCACACTTTTTATACCATAAGAGGTATCTGACATCAAGTCTTTATGATGTGTATATATTATGAAAATTATTTACATACTATATATGGTGATACATAAATCATAAAGCACTTTTATAGTCAAGATATATATGTATCCATTGAAATTGAAATCAGGGATTTACACAGTCATAAAATGAGATAGTGTTAGAGTTGGGAAATCAGTTTATATCTCCAAATTCTTAGTCGAGCCTTCTTTCCATACTGAATGTTGCTTTTCAATCATCAGAAATAATCAAAGGAATCTGTGTTCTTTAGCAAGTAGGCATTTTAAATACCATTTGTTATTCTCTGTTGTGTTTCACTTTACCTCTAAATATCTGTGGCTATGAACTGAACAAACTGAAACTACCTACTTCCAGTTGAAATTCAAACCTTGGCATAATCTAAAACAAAATGATTCTGAAAATCCATAAGCACTCATACTTTAAATTGCCTCTTATTCTGACTGTTACTCTCTTCTTTCAGACACACAAACACACATTTACTCACACATTACATGCACACATATACACTATGACTATAAGAACTAATCTTGTTAGTATATTCACTTATTTTTATTTTTTTAAGATTGATATATTTATGAGAGAGAGAGAGAGAGAGCAAAGGGGAGGGCAGAAGGTGAGAGACAGAGAGAATCCCAAGCAGACACTCAGCATGGAGCTGAGATGGGGCTTGATCCCATTACCTGAACCAAAATCAAGAGTTGGACACTTAACCTCCCGAGCCACCCAGGCACCCCCTTGTATATTTTAAAGGAATTCCTTATGTCCTTAAGCTCTCATTTAAAATATTTTCTTTGTGGAGGCACCTGGGTGGCTCAGCGATTGAGTATTTGCCTTCAGCTCAGGATGTGATCCTGGAGTCCAAGGATTAAGTCCCACATGGGCTCCCCATAGGGAGTCTGTTTCTCCCTTTGCCTGTGTCTCTGCCTCTCTCTCTCTGTGTCAGTCATGAATAAATAAATAAAATCTTCAAAAATAAATAAATAAACAAATATTTTCGCTGTTTTAATGACTTCACCAACTGTGTGGCTTTGCAGCAATTCATTGATTATAGTGACAATAATCATGACTGGCAGGTATAACAAAAATAATGAAAATGACTCAGTTGTGATTCTTACAGAGTAAAATATAAGGACCATTTTTCGATAGGGCAAAATAATTTGTCGATTTAATTATTATATTAACTCCCATCGTTTTTTATAACCTAGTTATCTTTCTAGGTAAGATTAATTAAAGCAGTTGCATATACTTTAATATAACATCCACTTTTGCCAAGTTGTGGTTTTACTTAATTCTATAGATGATTAGAAGGTAGAATATTTTAACATCGCAGACTCAAATAATTAAAACAATTACTAGTTTTAAAATATTTTATTGATTATGATATCATTTCATCTAGATGTAAAAACCTTTAATCTCATGGAATTAAATTACATATTTCATAAGAGGATTAATTTTAGAACCAAATATGACAAGAAGGGAAATCTATTTTAGTATATAGCCACATTTACATATAGAGTGATTTGGGAAACTGATTTCCTAAAATTATTCCAATACTCTTTAAAGAATTCAATTTTTCTGCTTTGAATATTCAGCATCAGGCATAACTGATCATGTGTTTTTGGTTGTAATCTTAATCTTATTCTTTCTTATTGCATTGCATATACATATTTAGATTGGTAATCTGTGTTTTTCTTGGAATCTAAGTAACAAGCTGAAAATTTTACCAATGGAAAAATGTAACTGGGCCTTTGTCATAAGAGGGGTATAGGATTCCATTTTAGGAAGCAGATTCACTTATGTTATGGACTGATTTTACCTTGAAATAAAATATTCTCTAGAGCCACTAATAACTTTGTTTAGATATGTTTGTGCACAGAAAATATCAAGTGCTTCTTTATGAAAGAGTGAAGAAAGAAAGAAAGAAAGACAAAGCTTTGCTAGCCTAATCCTTCATTATTTTTTTTTCATGTTTAGAGTATGATGAAAATAGCAGAAATGTAAAATTAGAACTGTAATATGGGTTTATGGTAGAAGTTGGAAAGTGTCTTTTATACATGCTTGCCAAACTGTTCAGGTGAGGCTGATTTGTATTGATACTTGATGCCAAAACAGGAAATCACAGAGCAACCCAAGGGATCACTAAGTTAAAACTTAACTGGAAGAGCTATAGATTTATGCTTATGAATGATAATTACTGCTTTGGGTGCATTTTGTTCACATATGTGTAGTTGATTGTGATAATAGATACTGGACATCAGGCACTTTTCTCAATCTAACATATCTAACAAGTGATTCAGAGGGGTTGTACTAATCTTTGATAATATCTAACATGGATTGAACTGCTAATCCAATGACTAGAAACAACTTGGACCCTTCACTAACATTCTTTAAAACAAAGTCAGAAAATCTGTGTCCTTCTTCAGACATTTGTGAACTGGAGAGAAGTTATTACATGAACACACAGAGAATATTCATTGCGTATCAATCTTAATCAATGACTAATCAATAAAAAATAAGATATAATTAGATTGGAAAGTGTAAAAAACAAAAGATTTGCAAATAGCTAAAATGATTTGTGGAGAGTTTCTGCTGCCTCATATATACACTTTTGGAAATATTACATTCCCTTACTAAATATGCACTTTTCTCTATACAACTAGGACAATACAATATAGCATTTATTTCTTCATGTAATTTGTTTTCAATGATTATTTATCTGGTTTCTACTATGTAGAACCTAGACATTTATGTCACAGTATTCAGTTGTGCAGGGTAATAAGGCCAACTATTTTTGTGGCTTTGTTTAAAACAATGAAATTTTCTTTTTAAAAAAAAACATTTTATTTATTTATTCATGAGACACACACAGAGAGGCAGAGACACAGGCAGAGGGAGAAGCAGGCTCCATGCAGGGAGCCCGATGTGGAACTCGATTTCGGGACCCTGAAATTATGCCCTGAGCTAAAGGCAACTGCTCAACCGCTGAGTCACCTAGGTGTCCCCAATGAAAATTTCTAATGGGGATCATGAAGACCTCCATCTTTATAGCAATGAACATGTTAGGAATGCCAAGACACACTTCTCCAATAGGCATCTGAATAAGTGCCAGTATTTAAATGGTCAGCCAATCTTCTCAAAGTCACCAAAACAAAATATTTCAACTCCAAGTGTGATGTACCACCACTTGCTTCCTGCCAGAGTTATATCCTACTGTATAGACACTAGCTGATTGTTTTATAGGGAGTCATAGACAGAGAGGTGGGGGCACCAAGAGAGAGGACCCAACCCCAAGTGGACCATACTTGGTCATCTCACAACGGAGGGAGGCAGCTCACAGGCATATATTTAAAATAACTAGAAAATTAAGACTAAGAAAGCATTTGTTGCATCACTTTGAACAAATGTAGACTGAAGGAAAAAATAAAAGTCAAATTCCTACTCAGTGGTAAAATGTGAAGCAAGATTTATTCACATCTGATTGAGTCACATTTTTTTCTTCTGGAGAAAAATTTTTAAAAAGAACAGAGAAAAAATGCCAGAGCTAATTTTCCAGAACTCCACATGTGATGGGAAAACAATACTTTTAGTCTATATAAAATAAAGCAGAAAAATAGGGGAAGAAGAAAAACAGGTAATTCTCTTAAGTGTAGTATATTAAGTTTTCTTTAAATCTTCAGTAATTCTTTTTAGAAAAACAAAATATTTGCCCAATCTTATACATTCTACTGATTGCTAATTTTTGCATTCAAGAATCTGGTTTACAATAAATAATAGGCTGTCATAAGAACCTAAAATCAGATTATCAGAATGAATTTTGTTATTTTATATTAGGAAAATAGGTTTATGTTGTATTTATTTGGCATGTGGACACAAAGAAAGCTATGGGAAAATTAAAGAAGTAATAATGCTAAAGAATAATCAGGAAAAAGAAAAAAAGCTGGTAAAATAATAAGATTCAGGTCGTTGCCTAAATGTAAGTAGAAATCAGTGTGGTATATGGTATATTCACTGAGGAAATTCTCAAAAAACTTAAACTGTTTAATACTTCCTGGAAAATGGAAGTGAACCTTCATCAAAAATACATTAGAACTTCAGTGAAGACCAAAAAGCAAAGAATACTAAGAGATTTTACTAATAGAGTAGGTTATAGAGGTCACTATTAAGTCTTATTTTAATGAAAGGTAATCTCAGCAAGAAAGTAAAATGTGCAAAGAAGTGAATGTCTGAGATTGTAATGGAAAAAGAAGCTTTATTTGCATAATGATTGCCATCTCTCCTATCTGCTGCGTTCACATCAAAAGAGCAAAACTCATCATTTAACTATAATGAGGGACATTTCAAACATGCCAATTTAGTCAGTATTTAAATTTCTTTTTCAGATAGCAAGTCCGCTTGTCATAAACTACTATTTGCCAAGAAGATTTTGAAGATATAGTGACTTTTTAGATGCTAAATCAGTTGATGTATACAAGTGGAAAATAAATTATACAGGAAGTGATATGCAATAAACATTTCTTTCTCAGAAGAAAATGCACTCCATATGTGTACGCACGTCCTCTCATTCAGTGATGTTTGTAAGTGCAAGGCACAGAAACCGAATGTCTATCAGTAGATGTCTGTATCCACAGAAGGAAATTCTATGTTGGTATTTTTTTAATAGGGTATTTTCTACATTTACTAATGTGAAAAGAGACCCACAGGACAATGCTAAATGAGCACGTAAGTTATAGAACTGTTAAATATCTTGCTATTTAAATAAAAAGTTTCAGAAGGTAGATAGATGACACGATGATAATGATGGGTCGGTGGGTAGATGGATGGACAGACAAACGGAGTTAGTGTTTGAAGTCAGGGAGATGCTGATTTTGATTATGCATAGAAAGTATGAGGGAGCAGGATTCACTCAAATATTACTAGTGGCTTCCACAGAGGAAGTAATGCTAAAGAGGGATTGTATGGAATTGGAGGATTTAACTATTCCTATTACATATTTTAGAGCAGCTTTTTTCTATATATTATATACAAATTTTATAATATGAAAAACAAATAAAATTAAACTAAGAAGCTTTACAATGTCTATGAATACTGTTAAACCTGTAGTCATAGTTAATGCTGATCTAATAAATATACATTTTCAGACTCCATTTTGTTCTGCACTTACAAAGCAGAAATTTCACAAAAGTAAATGCCATAATAAGAATATGTGGAATAGCAATCATTTTTTCTTAAAATCAGGTTTTCAGAATACCAATATCAAAATCTTCTGGGATGTTTATTAAAATTGCAGACACTGGGCCCACCCCATACCTAATGAAGCAAAACTAGGAAACAAGGTTTTTGAAATCTTTAAATTAAAAAATATTTCTCAAAGTTATTTCTGATGAAAAAAGCCTGAAAAAATGGCTATAGAAAATATAAAAATATAAAGATGTGTCATGAGGAGAGACTTCTATTTTAAGCAAGGATGTAAATGGTTGGATATCGTCATGATGCCTGCGGTAAGTTTTGCCAGGCTGTGTTGCATAACAGAAAACCTCTTCAAAACCATGTGACTTGTACCAATGAACATTAATTTCTCACTCAAGCTAAATATGGTGGTGGGTCAGCTATAGCTCTACCCCAAGCTGCCACTTTGGCTCTACAATTCCTCTCTCTGTAGGACCAGGGTGAAGAAGAAACCTATCTCTGGATGTACTCTTATAAGGAGAGATAGGAAATGCAGGGAATCAAGACAACCAGCTCAAATAAACTTCAAGTTCTGTTTGGGAATAGCATTTGTCATGCTCACCTACATTCCAATAGCCAAAGAATATCCTACGGCCAGATCCAACTATAGGGCAAGGGAATGAGACATTTTTCTAAGTCATATTCAAAGGGAAAGAACATGAAATTATCTCACAGTGATAGAGCAGTGAGTTGTGAAAAATAACGCAGCCTACCATACAAGGAATGGTTGGAGGAAGGTAGTCTGGAAATTACTTTATGAAAAATAATTTCCTACATAAAATGCTCATCAACAACATAACATCATGAGGTTTAGATTATATAGAATTTAAGTTACATGAAGCTTCTTTTTTTATTTACTTTTATTTCATTTTAAATTATCTGCCTACCTTCCTACCTTTTTTCCTTCCATGCAACTTTCTATAACTCTGTTGATTTAATTCAAGTGCATTGGCCTAAATGTTTCTATAAGATTACCAATTTCAAATACGTGGTGCTTGCTTAGCATTATATGTGTATGTAGGGGTGTATATTCTTCAAAAACCTAGTCTAAAATAAGTGAAGACAGCACTTCTGAGTTCAAACTTTTGTTGCACAATGCTCCCTGTGAAACTTAGGACAATCAATTTCTTTTGTCTATGTCTTTCTCTATAAAGTAGATATGGTTCTGTAATCCCTACTCGAAAGTGCTACGAGGGTTAAATGAATAAATATAAATTATTTGTAACAATAATGTTTGGCATACGATAGACTAAAAAATGTGTAAATGCTTATTACCATCACATTGTTGTTACAGGTGAAGAAAACTTTTTTCAGAGTAGTCATATAACAAACCTTGAAAGATTTTTTTTAATTTTATTATTTTTATTTATTCATGAGAGACACAGAGAGAGAGAGGGAGAGGCAGAGACACAGGCAGAGGGAGAAGCAGGCTCCCTGCAGGGAGCCCGATGCGGGACTCAATCCCAAGACCCCGGGGTCACGCCCTGAGCCCAAGGCAGACGCTCAACCCCTGAGCCACCCAGGCATCCCAATCCAAAATAAATTAAAATCCATACCAGTTATGTTTCTAAAAGAAAATTCAGTACATAACAAAGATTAATCCCAAATCAATATAGGCTTAAATATATAAGATTTTTAATCTTTGGAAGCTTGCACATGAACTTTGAATAACATCAAATTATTATAATATTTAGCTTTGAGTCATTTATTTTTATCCTAAATGTCTTTCATTTCTGAAATTCCAGTGTACATCATTCCACTAATACTCATGCTTATAGGAATATTCCTTCTAGCGAGGCCATGTATATAGGGGAGATTTTTTTTCAATGTAACTTAACAACTGTTTATTGGACATCTGGTAATTGCTGGCCTTTTGCTATCTTTTTCAGTTCTACTGACACTTTCATCAAATACACATTATTTGATGGTAAAAAATAGTATGTGAATTTCACCATTTGCCTTTTGGAGTTTTGATTTTCATGTTGCTGACCGACTTCACATTTAAAGTTTATACATGTGAACTAATCTGTCTCTTTCTCATGTTTTAAGCCATCTTCACATCCTAATGGCCAAATGTATTGCAGATTTTTCAACAGACATGGAAATAGAATAATAGCTTCATTTAGTTGAATTTAAAAATAGATCCCAGGTACCTGCATGTCGTAACTGTTGAACCTGTTAGGTAGAATTATGTTGCTCCCCTGCACCAAGAAGCGTCTCATCAGTCCACTCAATCTTATATTATTCCATGCCAGTTTTTGGAGTGTGGTCCCAGTGTCCTGTAAATGCATTTTCCAGAACTATAAAAATCCACAATATATGGTCTCTGCTAATGAATCAACATAATTATGTTTCCATGGTAACCAAGCTTCCAGAGCAAACCACTGTCCATTGCATGATGTGAGAATGAGTGAAAGAAAGTGTTTGAGACTTAAATAAAGGCACGTTTTCAAATGGTTAGGTTTTTTTTTTTTTCATGGCTGTATAGATGATTTGCAACTTTATTACAGGCAGAGATTTTATCAAATATTTCAGTAAAATACCATCTCAATCCGAATGGGAAATTAGAAATCTGAGGGATTGGGTTTATAAAAAAGTCAAAGATCTCATGGATGAGAAAACTGACCATAACTCAACTTCTATTTCTTTTTATTGTCCCCTGCTCTTCTTCTTCGCACCTCTAGTTTTGTTAGTATGGCAATCATGGGGAAATATTTCAGAGTGCCCCATTTTTTTTCAAGGCAAGTGTAAGAGTTTTCTATTTATATATTCTTGTCATCTATTTTATGAAAGCCAGATTTTAGCTGGAAATGCACACAGAATCAAAGTGTTTGACATTAATGGATTTCTTAAGTTATATTATGATAATATCTAGTCATGTTCTATGACGATTGGAATTTTTTGCTTACATGAATGTTCAAGTAGATAAATGCCTTAAATGTTCATAATATAAACTGAGGGTTGCTGGAGGGGAGGTGGTCAGGGGATGAGGTAACTGGATGATGGACACTCAGGCGGGCACATGATGTGATGAGCACCAGGTATTGTAAGCAACTGGTGAATTATTGAACTCTACATCTGAAACTAATGATATACAATATATTGGCTAATTGAATTTAAATTTTAAAAATAATATAAATAAATAAATATCCATAAAATCTGGTGTTCATCCCCATTCTCTCCTCCAGCCAAGCTTAGAAAAAGAAGTTGGAATACGAAGAAGAACAAAATACAATATTTTTGGCTAACTGAACACCGGGCTGCAGAGTTGGTTCTGGAACTCTCTTGATTGAATCACTTCCAGTCTTGGGTTTCAGCAAATCTGTTTTACCAAAGACCAAATATTAATAGATGTATTGAGTGAAATCATTACTAATGTGAATATACAGCAAAATTCTTTGTAGGGATAGTTTGCAGATTAATACTAAAGTATCCAATCAATTCCTATGCATTCCATTTTCCTCATTCCGTTATGCAATTAAATTGAGGAGCAAGCACCCTTAACATTCAGATAGCAATGCTTCATATTGAACAACACAGTGTGGAATTGGGCTTTTTGGGGAGACCTGCATGATTATTTTAAATTTCATTAGATTTTGGCTTTAAGTCAGCAAGAGTCCTTTCATTATTGTTCCAGTTATTTTCCATGTCCCCAAATGAGTCATTTTCAAAGTGCTTTTAGGCATCAGATTAGCAACCACTATGGTTTTATTCCAATAAATTCTTCCTAATTTCTACACCTATCAAGTGTCGTAGGAGTTTGAAATCTCACTGTTTCAGAAGGTCTTGTAAGAACTATTCTTCCTTCAACTTCTGCATCTTTGGATCACCCACACACAGCTTAATTGGTGATTTTATTATAGAGGAGCTATCTACTAGAAATGATTTCATTTCGGTTTCTTTTCCCCTCTTCTTTCAAAGTGACCAGTAATATTTAAAAGTATGGTTGCTATATCAGCCAGTGTCTTGGGCATACTCCAGTGACAGTATTGGAAGAGCTGCCATAGCTGACCCTTAAAAAAAATGTAATGTGATTATAAGAAATAAACCTCTGTGGTTTTAAGTTACTCAGATATGGGCAATTTCATTACTGCAGGATAACCTGGCCTCACTGATCTAAATACTTCAATTGTTAGGCAATTTTGGGGGGGGTCGGATCCTCTTGTATAAAGGATATATACATATACCATGTGTACCTATGTATGTACATAATAGATTTCAAATAAATATTTGTTGAATGAATGAAATGACACATTAACAAATGGATATACGCATATTTCATCCTTCTATTTACCATTTTTGTGCCTCAAAAATCATAGTTCTAGAAGGAACACTTGTTGCATGAACAAAGGAAAAGTTGGGCAAATATTTACATACAAATTACATTCAAGAGGGAATGTATATTAATAATTCTGAAATTTTGTCCAAATTTAGAATAAGAAAAATATTTTTTTTAAGATTTTATTTATTTATTCATGAGAGACACACACACACACAGAGGCAGAGACACAGGCAGAGGGAGAAGCAGGCTCCTCGCAGGTAGCCTGACGTGGGACTCGATCCCCAGTCTCCAGGATCTCCTGGGCCAAAGGTGGCACTAAACCAGTGAGCCACCTGGGCTGCCCAAGAAAAAGAATTTTAACACATTCAGCTATCTGTAAAACTTTATTACATTGGGTTAGATACATGTAATTTATAAAAAATATATTTTCAAAACTCCTACTTTGGTGATCAAGAGAATTATTGTAATGGCTGATTCCTTAAGATCTTCCTGTTAAAGAAAACATCTAGCATTCATTTGATCTAATTTTGATGACATTTTCTAAAAACCCAGTGCTTTTTATTCAGCAGTGTGTTTAGCAGTGCCATACCATAATTCATTTAATTTTTGAAGCATATGATTGATATTTCATTACTAATTATAACTTCCAGCTTCTGTTTCGACGCAAGATTTCCATTTACATTAAAAGTCTCAAATTTGAATTGCCAAACAATGATGAGGTTGAAGGAAAATTATCTGATTTTATAACTTAGAGTTGGAAATTACTTAAGATGCATTCTGTGTAAAGCCAGTATCCTTGACATGGCAATTTATAATTTAATATTTTCACTGACACAAACCATTGACCCAAGGATTTTCTTTTCTTGTAGAAAGAGGGGCATCTCTCTTCAGAATAGCCTATTTTGTTGTTTCCATGGAGCTCTCACGTTCAAGGTACCAAATAAATATCAAAAAAGAAGAATTTAAGAGCATCTTTGGCATACAGTACAAACAATTTCATTAATATTGTCTTCTTTCATTTTTGATGGATTTGGGATAAAGGGCTTTTTGAAATACCTAATATCTACTGAATTCCTGGCTTAAAACTTAATAAATGCAGAACAATGTGCTGTCTACTGAATTTTCTCATTCACACTAGAGAACTCTAATTTAGAAAGGTAACAGTGACCACATGGAAAGTAATTTGATTAAACATAGTGAGATAAGTACTGGAGTGCACAATTCTGTCCAGTAATAATTTGTTAACAGTCTTTAACAACACAAAATATGCAATTTGATTCAATAAAAAGCCCGTTAAGGGAAATTATTCCCTACATCTAATTAATTCGTGTATAATTATCCTCTTGCTTTTCCTTAGATTCTTTAAATGATTATATTATCAGGGTGAGGGAAGTATCAGGTTGTGAGAGTAAATATCACAGGATGTGCTCTGATATCTGTAGTTATCTTTGGGTTCTCCTATCTGCATAGTAAGGAAGAATGACAAACCCTAACATTGACTAAACTGATGGCACTCAATCTCTTCTCTTCTGTCAATGACTTATCGTGAAGAATCAAGAATATAAGCTACGTGTAAGCATTTTGCAGTATTTTTTGAACCACACACAGGCAGTTACATGCTTAAAGTTCTTTTATTTCTATAACCAGAATCTACTACCTATATATAAAATATGAATTTGAGGAGCATTTTAATTGCTGTACTTCAAGGGTAATACTACTTTCTTAGGAATAAAAAGAACCATATAGTCACCTCTTTCCATGCATAAAAAGTGTTATACATAAGTAATGAATATTAATGAAAAGACTGACTGTGACCATGTTGTATTATGAAGTCAGTGAAATTCCTGTCTTAAATGGTGACATTCTGTTTTCTAGACAGCTTTAAAAATCCACTTGATCTCTTCATACTTAAAGCTCCAGAATATCGTAAATTTAACTTTCCAAACTTAATCAAAAGCAAACTTTATTAGATATTAAATCATTCTTTGAATTGGATTTCAATAGTTATGTATCAAAAATAACCCGAAACTGTCAGTCTAAATACTATGTGGCATACCTTTCAGAAGATTTTCTTATAAATCCAAAACAAAAGAAAGTGTTTCCTACATTGTCTATTTTGCTATTCAGGTATAAAAATATAACCATACTTCATTAACCTTGGTTTATTCATGGGAATAACAATATAATATTTTTCTGACTTTTATGGAACATCATGCTGAGAAAGAACAATTGGAGTAAATTATTCGGTATCAGTTTTTGAATCATAATGAATGGCATTGATTTAAATGATATTGTGCATTTTAGATAACTTAAGCACTTTTCCTGCAGTGTATTATTATTTTTTTGTAGGAATATAATTTTTTTCTGAATAGTATTTCTTCCTTTTACTGCAAATAAAAAAGTATGGATAAGTAATCTTAATATTTTGAAAAGTATCAGTGACCGAATCACCTTAAGTAGCACAGAACAGAACTTTCATGTAATGTGATCAATTGTTCAGAGTATTGTCACGCACACACATTCACAAGCACGCACATGTGTATATATTGTTGTCCACACATTTAGTTTATATACCTTGTTTTTACTTGTCTTTTCACTTATCATATCTTTTTAATTATGGATTTCAATTGTGACTTAAAATTAATCCATATCTGTATCTGTTTGTTGTATTACATTGCAGAGAAGTAAACAATTCATTAGTCTCTCATGAATAAATAAATAAATAAATCTTTAAAAAATAAATATATTAGTAAGCTCAGTAAAGATATGTTTAAATAAATCAGAAAGCTAGCAACAATAAATATTTAATGCTATCTAATATACATACTTAAATTTCCCCAATTGTTTCAAAGATGTCTTTTTTACTGTTGTTTTGTTCAAATCCGGATTTGAAAAGCATACTCATTATATATTTTTGGTATGCTACTTAGTTCTCTTTTATTTTCCTGCAGTGCCTCACCATTTAGTTTTCTGATTCTTGATTTTTTGGAGTAAAAAAAAAAATCAGAATTCCTATATTTTGGATTTGGCTGATTACTATAGTTTCTACTATAATAATTAAAGAATCTACTAAATATCACATTCTTTCAGCAATCTTCTCATGGGATTTGATTTTTTCTAAGAAGGTTTGTGCACTTTTCTTCAGTACTGACAACCTTGTAGACAGATATTGATTGTCAAAAAGCAAAACAAACCAATCCTAAAACTATTAAGTATAAATTTAACAGAAGATGAACAAAACCTTGCAAAGAAAGTTAACATGGAAATTTTAAAATGAATAAAAATTAAGAGATCAATTTTATGCATGGAAATACCCAACATTTTAAAAAAATCAAGACCCTGTGACTTGTGGGAACTTAGTGAACAGTGTTCATTCCATTGAACTTCCTGAGTGTATGAGATAGTTTTTTTAAATTTTTTATTATTAACAATAATACATTGTGCAGATGACAAAACATACTCTACACAAATAACTGCCTATTTTACTTTCTTACATAATTCTTCTTTCTGGTAAAAATTCTACTTATATTCTTTCCCCACACAGAATTTGGTAGGTTGATTCTAAAATTTATATGGACTAAAGAGCAACTAATAGATAAGATGATTTTGAAGAAGAGAAAAAGAGTTTTATTCTAACAGTGAAATCAAAGCTATAATAATTTAACATGCGGTATTTGATAAGTAGACAAATGGATAATTATATAAACCTGAGTCATGGACATCCACATGTATGGAACAATGGGAAAATAATAAATGATTTTGCAGAATTTTCTATATATGATGAGATTCTAGAAGTTAAAACCTTTGAAATTTATAAATACTTCTACCCTTAACTTAGAATTTTGTACTTAAATGAAAAAGAAAGTAAAATTGTACAAAAATTACATGAGGATTTACAAATGAACCATGACATAAAGCGCATGAAGTTCTCACAGGATTTGTTCTGCAGAATGATCCAGACTTAATCTATGAGACATGCAGGGCCATGGCTTTTTTAAAAATTCTTTAACAAATCACGTATCATGCAGCAAGCTGCTTCAAAATTAAGATGAATTCTTCTAGGATTGTGAGAATAGATCTTATGCACAACAGACGAGAATACTTCATAATCTGCCAACAGTGATAATTATAGAATCAGGGAACCTCTAATTGTTATTAGCTATCCACCCCCTCCCCACCACTGAGCAGCATTTCAGGTAATGAAGACCCACCACAGGACATCAGAACGATGAAGCTCATTTTTCAACGGAGCAGCAAAGTACGCAGCATGCATATTACAGACTCTTAGAAACAATAAATAGGAAACACCCCTGTATCTGCAACCGTCTATCTTATGATTGACAGTGATAGAAGTAGATGGAATCTCCTTAATATGTTCCAGAATTTATAAATAGGTTTACAGTATCCATTCTCTCTATAAGTACTTAGGGATGTCCCCATCGATATTTAGGATATCACACTAAACCTTCTTGGCCTACTCCTTGATTTACCCCTTCAAGTCTTTTCCTTCATTCCTTAAATGTAGCCAGCTTGTCAAGGACCTTGCTAGCTTTACTGTATGACTTCTTGAATGAGCCACTATTTCTAGTATGAGGGCCAACTAGATTTTCTTCAAGAGCTTAGAGCTTCAGAAACAATAAAACAAACAAACAAACAAAAACCTTTTAGGTGATGTGATTCATATCTTTTCAAATGACCTTTCTTAGCTACCCAGCATTTTCCAAAAACACAACTGAAGGGCATCCCTGAAGACTAGGAAGGATGATAGATTGTAAAGTAGGCAAGACTAAACCTTCTCCCTCTATCAAAAAAAAAAAAAAAAAAAAACATGGCCATGTGGCTGCTTTATCAGAAGCACCTCTATATTTATGTTTTCAATAATATTCCGTAGCTAAGACCATTTCTTTCATCCAATAAGCCCTGCTTTTCTGTACTGTTATTATTATTAATGCGAATAATATTGAGCCTTGGTTCATTATCATGTGCTGTATTTAAGTACTTTGGATCTATCATCTCTTCTGGCCTCACGGGAACCCTATGACGTAGCTTATTATCCTCAAATTTAAAAATGAGAAAAATCAGGATACAGCGATGTATCATAACTGATTAGTGGCAAAGAGTGTTCATTTCATTGAACTTTCTGAGTATGCAAGGTAATTTTTTTATTTTTTAAATTATTAGCAGTAATACATTATGCAGATAACTACAGGAAATAGTCTACAAGGATAAATGCCTATCTTACATTATTACTGATGTTCAGATCTCATCATCCATGATATTATAAAATTAACTGAAAACGAAACTCCTTAAACAAAGTTAATGAGGTTTAAAATGACTATATAGTTCAATTTGTCAAAAATGGATTCATGGTTAAGGAAAGAATAAGGAAGGATTGAGGAGGGGAAACTGGGGTTGCTCTTTCTCAAGAGAAGGAAGAGGGCTTATTTGGTGTTCCAACAGAAAATTTAGAGAAGTTTCGTCGAGATGTCCTGCTTTCCCTCCCCTCTCTGCCTCTATTTCTTCCACTTTATCTGTTGCTTTACCACTTTTCAGTATGGCTTTCACTTTTACTTTGCCATTTTGCCCTTTCTTCTTCCTTGCTATCTTTTTTCTTATCCTCTTTCTTCTGCTCTTCTTTCTTCCCTTGCCTTCCTCGGTGCAGGATCTGAAAGATCATAGTCGCCTTTGCTAGCTGAGGTTCTCAGCTCTGAAGCTGCTCACATTAGAAAATGAAAAGGTCCCATGCTAGGGTGGCCTGGGCAGAAGCTTACCTGTCCAAACTAATGTGAGATCTTGGAGTAAGGACTGACCGATCAAGAAATAAAGAATGAAGGTTGATTCTCTCCTTGCCTCTCGTTTATTCATTTAACAGGTGTTTTGAGAGCTGTGAGATGACAAAACACATATCTTTATGGACAGTGCATCGCATTATTAGTTAAGCAAGTAAATGAAGGTCTTCCGTGCTTATTTGAGACATTAGATGTGCTATTTTACCTTAGTATTAACTATATCTTTTCACATGTTCTCCAATGCTAATATATGTTGTATAATCCCAGGTATCTGAGAAACCAGTGGGTATCATTAAAAGTAGTTTTTCTTTCTTCTGTGACACGTTGCTATTAGCCAGCATTGTCTAATCGGAGACACTAGCCACAGGTGGCCAATAAGCACAAAAATATGGTAGTCCAAATTGATATGTGCTCTAAAAAGTATACTAGATTTAAATGACTTTGTATGAAAAAAATTATTATAAAATATTTCATTCATACATTTTATATAGATAATTTATATGAAGTTTTGGATATAAAGATTAAGTTATATAAATGTCATTAAAATAGCTTCACCTGTTTTTTGTGTTTTTTTTTACTTTTTTTTTAAGATTTTATTTTATTTATTCTTGAGAGACTCAGAGAGAGACGCTGAGACATAGGCAAAAGGAGCAGGAGGCTCCCCGCAGGGAGCCCCTTGTGGGACTCGATCCCAGGACCCCGGGATCATGACCTGAGCCGAAGGCAGACACTCAACCACTGAGCCACCCAGGCGCCCCTCTTTACTTTTTTTTTTTTTTTTAAATCATGGTTATTAAAGAATTCAAAGTGACTTATGTGTTCAAGTTGTACTTCTCTGGCACAACACTGCTCTAAGGAAAGTTTATATTACCTTTTCTGTTGTGTATGTCACAGGAAGATCCCTACGGTAAAACATTATTCTCAATTCCATATCTGTTCAAGTAAAAATTGTCTTCGTGCAGAAAATTGCAAAGGAAGTGTTAAGGTCTAAGCATTTCTGCATTTATTTATGTCCTCAAATGATACTGATAGATTAGACAAGCATGAGTTCCTGTATAAAAGCAGTCCTCCAGGTCTCCAAGTAGGAGGCTTCCTGAAGTGGATGGGGATCTAAATCTTATTATTCATTCCGCAGCCTGTGCAGATGCATAGTGGTCTGTAGTTCCCCAGGGCCTATTGCAGTCTTTCGCTGAAAATGGTTTAATTTAGTCCAGACCAAGCCAATAACTATCTGTTAAATTTTCCGCAAGTTTCAGTGGCGATTTGCCAGACTCTGCTCAAATGGGTTCTCTTCCACTTATTATGGAGCAAGAACACGTGGTGCAAAGGATATTTGGGGATAAGGATGTAAGAGAGTAGTAACAATTCCCTGGCGTCTCCCTCGGTGCTCCAGGGGGCACAGTGGAACCCAGTCTTAAGAGTCAAACATCAGTATTCAAGGATCTCAGAGGTGTCCCTACAGATATGTAAGACAACACCCATAGTAACTTATTTCTATTTCTACTGTACTATAAGGTTTGCACAATTTAGAAAAATGCCCGTAAGTTTCTGATGAACCCAAAACTATCTTTTACAGCCCTGTGGTAGAGTAAAAATCTGGGTTGAATCAAATTTATATTGATGAATATATTGAATCAATTATATTGATTAAATATATTGAATCAATTATATTGAACCAAATTAACCACATTTGTTCACCTTAAACTTAGATTAGATTTCTTAGGTCATTATAGCCTTTTCAGATTGACTTCTTTCACTAAGTGATATGCATTAATTATATAGAACTCCATGTCTTCTTTGTGGCTTATTTCTCTTGTCTCTGAATAATATCCATTTAATGGATATACCACATTTTATCCATTCACTTATTGAGGAATATCTTGGTTACTTTCTGATTGGGGAAATTATGGATAAAACTGCTATAAACATTCATGAATAGACTTTTTGTGGACACACATTTTCAACTCATTTGGGTAAATATCTAAGAGAGCAATTTTTGAATCATATGCTGTGAATATGTTTAGCTTTGTAAGAAACTGCCAGACTGTCTTCCAAAGTGGCTGTATCATTTTGCATTTCCACTAGGAATGAGTAGGAGATCCTGTTGTTTTACATCCTTGCCAGCATGTTGAGCATCTTTACATATGCTCATTTGCCATCTGTCTATCTTAATTGGTGAGGTGTCTGTTCAGATATGTTGCCCACTTAAATTAATTGGACTATTTGGTTTTCATTATTGAATATCAAAAGTTCTTTGTATATTTTGGATACGAGTCTTTTTTTCAGATAGATATTTTGCACATATTTTCTTCCAGTCAATGGCTGCCTTGTCATTCCCTTACAGAACCATTTCCACAAAAAAAAAGTTGTTTAATAAAGTCTACTTTATTTCTTTGATGGATCTTGCCTTTGCTGTCTTATTAAACACTCATCACTAAATCTGAGTTCACCTAGATTTCTCTTTTCTTCTAGAAGTTTTATAGTTTTTCATTTTACATTTGGATTCCATGATCCATCGTCAGTTAATTTTTGTGAAAGCTATAATATCTGTGTCATGATTTTGTTTTCTTTTTGGAATATGAAACTCCAATTGTTCCAGCACCATTTGTTAAAAAGAACAGCAATATCATTGAGGGAGACAGAACATGAAGACTCCTAACTCTGGGAAATGAACTAGGGGTGGTGGAAGGTGTGGAGGGCGGGGGGTGGGGGTGACTGTGTGACGGGCACTGAGGGGGGCACTTGACGGGATGAGCACTGGGTGTTATTCTGTATGTTGGCAAAGTGAACACCAATAAAAAATAAATTTATTATTAAAAACAAAATAAAAAATAAAAAAAAAATTAAAAAAAGAATAGCCCTGTCCATTGAGTATCTTTGCTCCTATGTCAAAAATCTGTTGATTTGATCTATGCAGACCTATTTCTGAGCACTCTGTTCTGTTCCATTGTCATGTGTATCTATTCTGTCAACAGAATGCTGTCTTGGTTCCGGTAGCTTTAAAGTAAGTTCTGAAGTTGATTAGTACCAGCAATGTCATTCTCCACTTTCCTTCTTTTTATTCAGTGTTCTGTTTTAGAGCCTGTTTATTGATATACACAAAAATAGTTTGCTGACATTTCGATTGGGATTGCTTTCAAACTATATCTCATTTTGAGTAGAATTGACATCGTTACAATATTGACTCTTCCAAAATACAAGCACAGACTATGGAAATACACCGCTATTTATTTAAATCTTTGATTTCTTCCTCATACTTTTTTCCACATATAGATTGCATAGTATATTGTTAGATTTATTCTTAAGTACTTCATGTTTTGATGATATTTTAATGGTGCTATGTTTTTAATTTAATTGTTTGACAGTAGATAGAAATGCAATGAGCTTTAGTATATCAATGCTGTACCTAGTAACTTGATATAATTGCTTATTAGTGGGAAAAGGATTTTCCTTGATTTCTTGAGATTTTATACATAAACATGTCACCTGTGAACTGAGTTTTATTTTTTCCTTCCCAATTTGTGTACTTTTTATTTTTCTTCCTTCTCATATTGCATTAGGACTTCTGTTATGTTAAATAGAAATGTTCACAGGACATATTGCAGCCTTATTTCTCATATTCTAAAGGCAGTATATAGGTTCTTACCATTAAATATGATGTTAGCTGTGAGTTATATGTAGATGTCCTTCAACAAGTGTAGAAGTTCCCCTCTTGTCCTAATGTGATAAGAGTTTTTATCATGAATAAGTTTTGGGTTTTTCAAATGTTTTTCCTGAATCAATTGATATAATCATATGGTTTCTATTCTTGATTCTGTAGATATGGGGTTACATTAATTCATTTTTGAATGTTGAACCAGCCTTCTATACATGTAAATTCCACTTGGTCATAATATATAAATATCTTATACATTGTAAGATTTGATTTGTTGATTTTTATGTGGATTTCACATCTATATTCATGAAATTTTTTTGTGTGTGAGTTTTACTGTTTTTTATTTATTTATTTATTTATTTTTTTTAGAGAGAGCCATGTGAGAACATGAGCTGGGGAGGAGGGGCAGAGGGAGAGAGCGAAAGAATCTTAAGCAGGCCCCACGCTCAGCATAGAGTTCAATCTAGGGCTCAGTTACACAACCCTGAGCTGAAATCAAGAGTCAGACAGGACGCTTAACACACTGAGCCACCCAGTTGCCCCAGTAAATTGTGTTTTTTGAGAAATTGGTCCATTTTATTTAAGTTATCAAATTTGTAGACATAAAGTTGTTGTAGTGGTCCTTTATTATCCTTTTAGTGTCCTTGGAATCAGTAGAGAGGACCCTTAGTTCATTTCTGACATTAGTAATTTGTGTTTTCTCTGTTTCATGCACATTTACCTTAGTTATAATTCTATGAATTTTATTAATCTTTTCAAAGAAACAGCTTTTGGTATTGCTGAACTCCTTTATTATTTTCCTATTTCAATTTCATTGATTGTTTATTTTTCCTCTGATTGTTTAAAGGTTAAATTGCACTCTCTTCTCTAGTTTCCTAAAATAGCTTAGATTATTGAATTTACGTGTTTTTTATTTCTAATATATGCATACAGTGCTATAAATTTCACTACTTTTGCTGCTTCTATAATTTAACTTGTATTTTTACTTTTCATTTTGTTCAAAATATTTTTTGAATTTAAGATTTCTTCATTGATCCATGTGTGATTCAGAATCATTGTTTACTCCCCAAAGTATTTTAGGGTTTTCTGGTTTTATTGCTCTTATTGATTTCCAGGTTAATTCCATTGAGGTCTGAGAGCATAGTTTGTATGATCCATATAAGTTCATTAATGTATTTTAGGTCCAGACATGGTCTGTCTTGATAAATGTTCTATGTGAACTTGAGAAAAATATGTTGGGTGTTGTTGGGTGACCTATTCTATAAATGTCATTTACATCCTGTTGATTGGTGGTGTTTGGGTTAACCATATCCTTGCTAATTTTTGGCATGCTCTATCCATCAATTACTGGAAGAGAGATGTTGAAGTATTCAAGTATAATTGTGTAATTTTTTCTATTTCTCTTTGCTCCTCTATTAGTTGTTGCCTCATATTTTTGATGTTCTGTGTTTAGATGTATATATGTTGATTGTTATGTCTTCCTGCAGAGTGGAATCCTGTATCTTTATATAATGCTTCTTTATTTATAATAAGTTTCCTTGTTCTGAAAAATGCCTATCCTAAAATAGTGATTCCAGCTTTTTAAAAAAATTAATGTTATCATTCTCTGTTTACTTTTAAATTATATATGTCTTTATGTTTAAAGTAGGTTTCTTGAAGACCACATACAGCTCATATTTTTAAGTACTCTGATACTCTTTGTCTTTTTTTTTAAAGATTTTATTTATTTATTCATAGACACAGAGAGAAAGAGGCAGAGACACAGGCAGAAGGAGAAGCAGGCTCCATGCAGGGAGCCTGATGTGGGACTCGATCCTCGGACCCCAGGATCAAACCCCAGGCTGCAGGCGGTGCCAAACCGCTGTGCCACTGGGGCTGCCCTGATACTCTTTGTCTTATAATGGGTTTATTTAGGCTATTCACATTTAAAGTTAGTATCAATATAGTTATATTAATATTTATAGTATTTGTATCTTTTCTATTTATCACACTTGTCATTGGGTTTATTTAGGCTATTCACATTTAAAGTTAGTATCAATATAGTTATATTAATATTTATAGTATTTGTATCTTTTCTATTTATCACACTTGTCATTGTTTCTTTTATTTTCTTCCCTTCTTTTTCCACCTTCTCTGATTACTTGATGACATACCTTATTCCATTTTCCCCATTATTTTAGGGGTTGCCTGCATTTGCAAGAAACACTTAACAATAATCCAAATCCATTTTCAAACACTATATAGCTTAATGGGTGGTGTGGATACTATATAACACATTAGTTCCCTTTCCTCTCTCCTGGCCCTTGTGAAATTGCTGTTTTTCATTTAACTCACCCATTTCCTATAATCACTCAAAAAATAGTTGCCATTATTACTTTAAACAATTATCTAATATCATTTAAAAATAAAAGCATAGATCTTATTTTACTTTTACTTTTTCTTTCTCTAGTGTTCTTCCTTTCTTTGCCTAGATTTAAGCTACAAAGTTTCGGACTTATATATCCTTTTTTTTTTTCCCCCGAAGAACTTCCTTTAAAATTTCTTTCAAAGTGGGTCTGCTGGTGATTACTTCCCTCAGTATTCATTTGTCTGAGGAATTCTTTATTTCTCCTTCACTTTTTGAAGAATATTATTACTGAGCAGAGAAAATTGTCTGGTGTTTTTTTTTTTTTCTTTCTTTTTCAATACATTGTTTTATTCTATTCTTGGTTGCAAGGATTCTGATGAGAAACCCACTGTAATTACTATATTTGTTCTCTAGTAGATGAGATTTTTTTTTTTCTGGCTTCTTTTAAGAGTTTCTCTTTTGTTGAAGTTTGAGAATGCTATGCCTACATATAGATTTGTTCTGTTCAGTTTTGTATTTTCTCCATTTGGTGTCTATTTGGTGAGCTTCTCCAAAGTGTGCTTTGTTGCCTATTGTGAATTTGGAATATTCTCTGACATTATTGTAGCAGATATTTTTCTCTCTTCTCTCTTTCTGTGATTGCAATTGCATGTATGTTGTATCTTTTTGAAGTTATGCCAAAGTTTTTGGATAGTCTGTTCTGTTTACATTAATTTTCTCTCATTGCCAAACTTCAGTTTGGGAATTTTATATTAACATATCTTCAGATTCCTTAATTTCTTCCTCAGCTATGTCTAGTCCTCTAATTAGCCTATCAAAGGCATTTTTCATTTCTGTTAAATTTTGTTTTTTTGTTTTTTTAATTGAAGCATAGCTGGCACACAATGTTACATTAGTTTTAGGTATACAGCATAGCAATTCAGCAACTCTGTATGTTATGCTGTGCTCATGCCAATGTGTCATCACCCAACTACCATGTGTCATCATACAGCACTTTACAATACCACTGATTTTATTCTCTATGCTGTACCTTTCATCCTGTGACTTACTTCTTTTATAACTGGAAGCTTGCACCTCCCACTCCCCTTCATTCATTTTGCCCATGCCTCATCTCCTCACCTCTGGCAACCACCAATTTGTTTTCTGTATTTATGGTCCTGTCTGTTACAATGCTTTTTATTTCTAGCATTTTTTTTTGAGTATCCATCTCTTTCTTTACACTACCAACCAAATATTTTATACTATCTCTCTCTTTTTTTAAAGATTTTATTTATTTATTCATGATAGACACAGAGAGGCGGAGACACAGATAGAGGGAGAAGCAGGCTAGACTGCTGAGCCACCCAGGGATCCCCTATATCATCTCTGTTTACTTAGAATCTTAAACATATTAATTATATTTATTTTAAATCTCCTGTCTGATGATTTTGTTTTTTT
Organism: Canis lupus dingo; assembly: GCF_003254725.2. NCBI lineage: Eukaryota > Metazoa > Chordata > Mammalia > Carnivora > Canidae > Canis > Canis lupus. Next base: position 42,442,719 of record NC_064255.1, read on the forward strand.
TTTCAATGTTTTAAGGTTTTATTTAAATTTTAGTTAACATATAGTATAATATTCATTTCAGGAGTAGAATTTAGTAATTCATTACTTACATATAATACCCATTGCTCATCACAAGTGCCCTTCTTAATACCCATCACTCATTAGCTCGCCCCCCCCAACCACCTCTCTCCATCAGACCTCAGTTTGTTCTCTATAGTTAAGAGTCTCTTATGATTTGCCTCCCTCTCATTCTTTTTCTTTCTTTTCCTCTATGTTCATCTGTTTTGTTTCTTAAATTCCACATATGAGTAAAATCATATGGCTCATTGTTTCTCTCTGACTGGCCGTCTGACAATTTTAAATTCTGTGTACTATCCGAGTCTGTTTTGTGTCTTCAAACTGTGTTTTTTCCCCTACCTTTTTATCCTGTCTTGTGATTTTTTGCTAGAATCCACACCAGGTGGTATCAATAATTATAGTTATTAAGAATGTAATTGTAACATGAATTGAGGGAAAGAAAAATGGATTGAGCATTTACTATGTAGCAAGCTCTTTTAATCAATGTACCTGGGTTGTTTTATTCAATATTCAAAGCAAGTATTATCTTCCTTCAATACATTAAAAAATTCAATTCTAAGGTATCAATCATACAACTAGTGGGCAGTGGAACCTAGATTGCACTTTTCTATAAGACTATATAGTATTTAATTCATAAATACATGTCGTAATAAATATCTCAGTTTTAGAAAAAGAAACAAATGTAATTCTGCAAGATAAACAAGAAATACTAAGTTTTCAAAGACTAAATTAATAAAGGCAATAACATTAAACATATGAGAATTACTTCCTACAATTAAAAAACCATGATGGATTTTGTTCAAGTTAAAACTACTAAAAATAGAACTTCAAAAGAGAACTAAGTTTATAATATTTATACAAAAATAATCAATAAGTGTAATAAATGCTTGTTATTTATTATTGTTGCAAATCCTATACCTAAATGTTGACATTCTGAAAAATGTTATAAATTACCAAGCTGTGGAAGAAAGAAGGGGAAAAAAATCATTTTATGAAGTTTCATGAAAATTTTAATACATGAGTGCACAACACCTATCCATCATTTTTTTCATTAAAAAAATGTTTTCATCTGAATGTAGTTGATACACAATATTACATTTAAGTTCACATGTATAACATAGTGATTTGAGATGATTACATATTACTCTATGATTTCAATGTAGCTACCATTTGTCACCATACAATGGTACCACGATATCATTGACTATGTAATATTTTTAACATTGGTGTATTCCGGAGACCACCAGGCCTGGAAATCTTTGAGTTTTCTTTTCCACATATTTCAAAATACCAGATAGCTTTATTTTCAATAAATGGAATACACTAGAGTTTAAAAAAATGTCAATGTCATCAGGTAAAATAGATGCTAATATAGGAACAATTTGATACCATATTGAATCATTTATTATTTATTAAGCACATACATAAAGAGGATGCCATTTAGCACAAGATCCACTCCTGTATTTAAATATTAAAGTACTCTGCTTTTTATTATTGTATTACTTTTATTTGATTTTCCAAATAACACATAATTTTCCAAATGGCATAGATAGGTACTATAATAATTCACTAGGATGAACAATAGACACTAGAATGGGAATATAAAGCTATCATCATTGAATCACATATTAAGGGAATTGAAGAGCATCCTATAATATGTGATATACCTTTTTAAGTGTTCTGGTTATGATGATGACATGATAAACAAGAAAACATGGTGTTATGTAAATATTAACCCAGAAGTGCTGTTCAAGATGGATTGAGGATGGCCAGAATGAAAACAAGAGGGCAAGCCAGAAGACCAGGTGTGATGCAGGCTTCCATTGATAGACTTGAACTAGATTAGTACAAATAGGAAGAGATAAAATTGGAATGTATAAAGAGAAGTGGACAGACCCAGTAACTATTTTTAGATGAAAGTGAGAGAAAAGAACAATTTACAAGCCTGCGAGTTACTGACAGAACTATGTCACCTCCGTGGAAATCTAAAACTCAGATAAATTCTTATCCAGAATAACAAGTAACCCTTTTCATTAGAATAAGTTTTGTATATTCCTTCACAATAAAATGCAAACATAGTAAAAGTATTTCTTTTTAATTTACTCTATTTTTTAATTTAATTAAGAATGAGTTATAGAATAGCATATACATAAATACACTTTTTTAAAGAACTGATAGACCTATCAATATGCTAGCCAGGGACATTTGGAAGGGCAATAATCAAGATATAGTAGAAGATGCTGCACAGGATTTTAAAAAGAACTCTTAAGGAACCAAAATCATAGCCTAAAGGAAAACCATTGAACTAGCCCAAAGCATAAATCTTAATTAAATTAAAAGTAGAAAAATAAGACCCAAATTTAATCAGAAGAGATCATACCCTAAGGAGGCTTCTCTTTATTTTAGAAAAGAATCTACTTATCAGAATTTAAGTTTTATTTTATTTTTTTTTAAGATTTTATGTATTTATTCATGAAAGACATAGGGAGAGAGAGAGGCAGAGACATAGGCAGAGGGAACAGGCTCCATGCAGGGAGCCCAACATGGGACTTGATCCCGGGTCTCCAGGATCCTGCCCTGGCCTGAAGGCGGCGCTAAACCCCTGAGCCACCTGGGCCGCCCAGAATTTAAGTTTTAAACCAATATTCTGCTTGAGTGGACATGCTTATCTACTTGTAGAAAAATAAACTCTTCCAGTGACTAATATAAGAAATTAGTAATTTGAATTTGCAATAATTCATATTTTCTGTGTCACTGCACCTTTGTAATGTATTTCAGAAACCCATCTTGTTTAAAAAGCAGAGATAGAAGTATAAGATTTAGGTCCTAGAAATGATCTTTCATTTGAAAATGTTTAACAGATTTGTAATTCTTGCTGCAACAATAACTGTGACATGTATCAATTTTTTTATACATTAAGGTTCTTACATAGAAAATGTATATGCAACTTAATTTAGATAATAACCCAAAAACTTCAAATAGGTTCCTGATAGTTCAATATTCCTAAGAATTGCTCCTTGTTTAACCAACAGTCATATATTTTTTCTTCCTTGTATTCAGATTTGATACTGTTTACTAATTACTTCACATTACTGCTCTTTAGAAGTTATGAATATACATAGACTTTGATCCAACTGAGTAGTTGTATTTTATTGGAATGAAATTCATAGCAATATCACAAGAATGTAGAATATAGTCTACACAGTTGTCAGGAAATTTTTACATCTACACACAATTTAATCAAACATTGGCTTCATTATTCACTGGGTATTGAACCAGTTGCATAGCAAAACTGAGATCAAACAAACAAAAGAAAAAGACAGCTCTTTGAGAAATCCCTAACTCTTCTGGCCACTTTAATTAATGATTTACTTAACTATCTGTCAACATAGAAATTTAACCTATTGGTTATTCTAATGATAACTTATGGATCCTAATGTATATATTGAGTAATTCCTAGCCTAACATCTGAGAAGTATGTTTCGGTAAAGGTAATTTTCAAGACCTGATGGGACACCTGTAGCATAGGTTTATGAAACAAAGGGTAGTGGGAAGATCAACACCCAATTGCTGCACATCAAGTTCTAGATCCCCGACAGTTTTGCCTCCCAGAGAACCTTTACAAATGTATGCATACGTTCTAATGCAAAACATCTATGGATACCTGTAGATATAGATACTGTATAGACACTGAAGTATAGATACGTGCATACGATATACATAGATAGATACAAAGATCAGTTTCCCCAAGCATCATTTTACTAATTTTTCTAAAGGTTTTTATTCAGATTCCAGATAGTTAACATATGATATGCTATTAGTTTCAGGTGTACGTAGTGATTTGAAACTTCCATGCAATACCCAATGCTCATCACAGCAAGTACACTCTTTAATCCCCACCATCTACTCAACCCATCCTCTTAGCCACCTTCCCTCTGACAACCAGCAATTTGTTCTCTACGGTTAAGAGTCTGTTTCTTGATCTCGCTCGCTTGCTCTCTCTTTCTCTCTCTCTCCCTCTCTGTTTTTTTTTTCCCTTTCTTATTTGCTTTGTTTCTTAAACTCCACATATGATTGAAATCATATGATATTTGTCTTTGCCTAACTTTTTTCACTTAGCATAATCCTCTCTAGCTTCATCCATGTCATTGCAAATGGCAAGATGTCATTCTCTTTTATGGCTGAGTAATATTCCATATCTACACCACATCTTCCTTATCCGTTCATCAGTTGATGGACACTTGGACTGTTTCCATAATTTGCCTATTGTACATAATGGTGATGTAAACATCAGTGTGCATGTATCCCTTTGAATTGGTATTTTTGTATTTTTGGGGCAAATACCTAAGAGTGCAATTGCTGAATCATAGGGTAGTTCTATTTTTAACTTTTTGAGGAAACCTCCATACTGTTTTCCAGAGTGGCTGTACCAATTTGCATTCCTACCAACAGGGCAAGAGGGTCACCTTTCTCCACATCCTTACCCACACCTACTATTTCTTGTATTGCTGATTTTATCCATTCTGACAGGTATGGGATAATAAAGGGTTAGTGTTAAAAATGTACAAAGAACTTATAAAACTCAATACCCCCCCAAACCCAAAAAATCCAATTTATTAATTTTTTAATGGATTAGTGACAGATTCAGATCCTTTTACCTGGTTAACTCCTATTAACCCTGGGAAACTCAGCCAGACAGATTTTAGATGCTACCTGGGTATTGCCATATATCCTAGAAACCTTTATGATCTACCATTCTGACTCACATATACTTCTCCAACCTGATGTCTGATATATCTCTATCATATTTTTACCATACAGTAAAATTTTCCCTTATAATTGCATGTTTTTTTCCTTTCCCTTACTTCACAGAGTATAAGCTTGTTAATATTAGAAATTACTTTTATTCACCTACAATATTTAAGAGGAATTGCTACCAAATAGGTACTCAATTTTTTGAAACTTAATATCATTTCTACCTCATTCATAACAAACTGATAATTTCAGTCCAAATTTTTCTCTCTATACTGTATCACCTGTTAACTGTACTATCTATTTTGATATTTGCTAATATGTAGGCTTGTATTGTTGTCTAAATATTTTATCTTTTAGCTTTTTACGTAACCAGAATATAAGTTCTCAAAGTCAGAATTCAATTCCTTTATTCCACTTTTCTTCTAACAAAAAGTATTATGCATACAGATATTCAATAAATAAATTCTAATGGGAGGATGCCTGGGTGGCTCAGTGGTTAGCATCTGCCTTCAGCTCAGGTTGTGGTCCTGGGGTCCTGGGATATAGTCCCTCATCGGGCTCCCCACAGGGAGCATGCTTCTCCCTCTGCCTGTGAATAATTAAATAATGAATAAATAAATAAAATCCTTAAAATAATAAATAAATAAAATCCTTAAAATAATAAATAAATACTAATTGGAAAATATGTAGTTATTTTTTGTATATAGATTTCATTCAAATTAAAAATAAAACTATTACATAGTAAAAAGGAAGTGAGCTAAGTAGTCCATTACTTGAACAAAACACCAAAAAATTAATTTTTTAGGATTAAGAAACATTTTAGAGTAGAGTTGTAAATGCTTTCCAAATTTTCATTCTTAGATTTTTACACTAAAATGTATCATTTGGCATTCATAATTTTTATTTGACTGTATCACAAAGACACATCCTCTGATAATAATAAGGTAGATAAAATCTTGACAATAACATTGAGGTGTGATTCAAATCCCAGATGCATTAACAAATAATATAAAATTATTTTAGAAGGGATAATGATGATAAAATAAATTAAATTATTGTCAAAATGCCTACATTATTTTAAACTAGGGGACACTTATGGAAAGATAACTAAAGGGATTAAATGATGATTATTTTATTCAGTTTTGTTTGCTTATTCTAAATAATCCCATGGACTAGACCAGTTGTCTCTAGTCTTTAGTCTTTAACAACTAGAGAATGGAACAGATTCATAAAAATACTTAACCTGATGCGAGAGATTAGACTATTGTGATAGTCTCCACTCTCTCCTTGTTATAGAATTATATCCACATTCTTGTAATGTGACTTTGCAGGACTTCTCATAAGAGTGAGCAGAATGTATTCCATCACCACGCTGATGCTGGGCTTGTACCTATCTGAAGCCAATTCCTCAACTTAAGCAATGGAGATTTCATCCTTTATTGCAAACTGGAAACACATCACTTTAATTTCCCTGTTAATCTTCTCAAAGGCATTGCTACAAAGATGTTTCCCTCTCTTACAACAACAATATTCAAACATGAGATTATTTCTTCTAACTTAAAAAATGAAAACTTTCTCTTGACCATGTTCATCTGACCAGCTTACCCTTTGCACCAAAACTGCTTCAAAGAATGATGCATATTTAGTGCCTACAGCTCTTCTCTTCCTATCCTGTTTTTGACACATTATAATCAGATCCTATCATGGTCACCAAAGAAGTCCATTGTTGATAAACCCAAATGTCAGTTCTTGATTTCCACTTGACCTGATTCCATATGTTCTTGGTTTTCTTTCTTTCTCACTGACTTCTTCCTCTCAGTCTCCATTGCTGGCTCCTCTTTCTTACATGTAACAGCTTAATTTTGGAGTATCTCAAGGATTGATAGATAATACTTGTGCCACTATTTGTCTCTATCTACACTTATTTCCTTGGTGATCTCAGAACTATACACTAATGACCCTCAACTTTCTTTCTGTAGCCCAGGCTCCTTTCCTGAATTCTAGGTTTAAATTCCAGACTCAGTATTCCTATTGTAATTTCTCATAGAAAACTCAAACTTAGTATCCCCACAACTTATCTTCTTTCCTTACAAACTTGCTCTCCCATCAGCCATTTCCATCTTGGCACATTGAAACTCTAAGGCCTTTCTAATCATGAGTATTCCTTTTAATAAAGTAAAATCCAGTTCAACAAATATTTGAGTGTCAAACACTTTAGTACACTAGACACATAAAATTTCCTTATTGTAGCTCACTGGTATCCTACCCATGGAGCACTACAGGGGAAAGCCAACCCCTGGAACCTCACCCATGAAACCCCACTCAGACTCTTGACTGCAGTCTAATGGTGATATATAATATATAGATAATTAAATATTTATTGTATGTAATTATATATCAAAATTAAAATATAAAATTATATAAAACTTATATGCTTTATAAAATATAAAAGTGAAATTTATATTATTGGATACTAGAGAAAAACTAATCCTTAGCCCAGACTAGGATTAAGAGCACAGAGCAATGATGATCTGGAGTTAACCCTAAAAGTTTGACAGAAGTTTTATAAGTGATCATTTATATGTAATATTTAGTTGAATTTTTTATTAAAAATATATTTAATTGAGATTTTACAAGTTGAATTGGACAAGAATATACTGAAAACTTATTATAGGTCAAGTCCTGGGTTAGACGCTAAAGCTGTCATGAAAGTGAATCCCATGTGATCATTGACCTCAAGGAGAGAAGACATAGATTCATCTTTATAATGAGTAAAACTATAAAAGTCAGTTGAGACTCAAGAAAAATAATCTTACATTCTCTAAGATGGTGTGTGACCCAAGTATTAAAAAAGAGTGATCAAAGAATTAATAAAACATAATCAAACGCCAAAAGTCAAGAAATGCTGGACAGAACACAGTCTTGAACAGCAACAAGAGAAATGAGCACCAAGGACCACAGTTTTAATTTCATCAACCTTCCCTTTGGATGGCTAAGTTTATTGATCTTTCTCTATACCATTCTTTCACAGGAAGACTTTTATATATGATTAACGTATTTGTAGAAGATACATACAGCCTTTTAATGCCTATCTCTCTACTTTCCAAACCCAACTGTCCTTAAAACACAGATATTTTCTGCTCCATCCTGAACAGACTCTTCTACATAAAGCAGGCTTGCAGTTGTCAAGCACTAGCCATGACTGAATGATAAGGGCTACTTCGTTAAGGAGCATAAGATTATGAAGTTCACTGTGACCCTATACTTAAAGTTTCATTCACCATCCACCTTTATTATTAAGAATGTTTGATGCCCATTTCTCTATGTTCTGCATCTCTTGATTCATTCCTCATTCTGGAGTGAATAATGGAGCACTTTAATACTGAACCCTAAACCCAATAAGAATATGCTTAAAAAGTAGCCATCACTGCATTAAGGCCAGGAGGAGTAAAGGAATATATTTTTAAAATTAGTTACTTTGGATAAAATACCTTAATTAGTATGGGGAGCAGAGCGCAAATTGCAAGTGTAAAAGAAGCAAATGAGTGATTAAGAAATGGAATTAATGAGGATTATGTAAGTGAGTTATCAGGTGAAGAAACAAAAATAATGGAATACTAGCCCTGAAATAATAGGAGAGAAAAAACATTTTCTTTCCCTTTTTGTTGTATTTCATTCTAATTACTTTTAGCATTTTGGCATTTAGCAAAGAGGAAATAGATAATAAAAAGTAAGATCCAACAAAAATAAAGCTATCTCATTAAAAATACTTAAGATGACATAAATCAAAACACTATAAGGAGATTAATTATAGACAGAAGAGTATGCATTTTTAAAAATAAAAATATAATGAAATTATGTAAAAATACAAGTATTTTAATATAAACAAGAGGAAATTTGATAAAGGTTACTTTAACTCAAAGTTCTCAGCTATAGTCAATGTAGAATCTTCAGCAAAGACTCTGAAGGTTGAACACATACACAAAAGTTGTAAATTGCCCCAATAATGTGTCACTGATATATTGATAAAGCAGTTTCTAGCTGCAAAGCAACAAAGTAAACAGCAGGACTATGGTAAAATAACATTTTAATGGATTTAATTTTTCTAATATTTTCTAAGGCCAGATGTAAGGAGAAATTTCTTTATTATTTGTCTAATAACTTCTTATTTAAATTTTTGCATAGTTATTTGACTAAGAATAATTAAATTTTTGTGCTCGAGATAGGTAGGTAGATAATAGATAATAGATATGTTATGTTTTATATAAAAACACTAGCACAATACTTCCCATATATTGTCCTTATTTTCAAGGGATTAAACACCTAATGATATTTATGAAATAATGTACATATATGTTATTATTTTCTAAACTGGACAAATATTGGGGCACCTGGGTGGCTCAGTGGTTGAGCATCTATCTGCCTTTTGCTCAGATCATGATCCTGTGGTCCTGGGATGGAGTCCCAGGGCTCCCAGCAGGGAGCCTGCTTCTCCCTCTGCCTATGTCTCTGCCACTCCATCTGCATCTCTCATGAATAAATAAATAAAATCTTTTTAAAAACTAAAACCATAAAATTAAATTAACAAATATCAAATCATACCATGGAGATGTTTTTTTCCTGCATGAAAGAGAAATATCAGGAAATCTCCATAAATAGGAGAAAGCTCACACTTGAAAACATCTGTTATCCCATGCATAAAACTTAATTCAATGTCAGGTTGATTTTATATGATCTTTATAATCTAAGGATAAACTGATTATTGACACTAATATATTTCTCAGAGAGTGGAAATATATTTATTTTTTTATCCATTATACATATAATATTATGAATTAATTTCTTCTCCTTTTTTTGTAAATTCAGTAAGCATAAGAATTTATATCCAAACATTCAGTAGTGATATAATCATTAGCAAATTTTGTAACTTTAATGAATGTTATTCTTTTTTTAACTTAATTGAAGTATAGTTGGCATACAATGTTATATTAGTTTCAGGAGTATAGTGAATCAATGTTTATATATATCAAAAAATGTTCACTACCATAAGTGTGATTGCCATCCTGTACCATACAAAGTAATTACAGTGTTATTGACCACATTCCTTATGCTATATTTATCCTTGTGATTTATTAATTAATCTTTTAAGTCTTATTAATTTTTTTCATTTTGGAACATTGTTTTAAAAATCTAATTTAATCTTGAAATCATTCAAAACATTTTGGTGTTTCCTTTCTATTTTATAGAGGTTCAGGCTGGAGTACTATTACCTAATCTACTCAGTAAATACTGATGAGAAGGCTAGTTTTCCTTTCCAGACTTTTTTCAGCTTCTAACATATGCAAAGCCTGGGAAGTTATCAAAGAATAGAGACACGGTCTTGGTAAATTTGAGAGTGATTTCAAAATCTGCCCAAATACGATATAGCATTAAAATTTAAATATGTTTTTATTTCTTATTTTCAGACTCCGAAAGAAAACTGGACAATATTTTTCAAAGTGATGTAAAATACGTACTTAGATTAAAAAAAAAAAATATGTACTTAGATATAGAGTCGGCAACATGGAATTTCTTAGAGTGAAAGTGCTTTGAATCTCACTTGACTTAATGGTATAAGAATAACATATTTATTATTTATCCTTTTGTGCATTAGTTGTGCATTCTTTTATGGTTGTGCCATTATCTCTGCAGAAGAAAAAAAACAACTATAAAGAATCACTGTCAGAAGGTCACCATGTTCATTGCTGAAGATTGAAAGATGGCCATGCCCTAGTCTGCCTTTTCAACAGCCAAACACTATTGTTCTGTACCTTTTTCTTCACAGGACTTTACTTAGAAACCCTCTGAGGCCATGTTTCTATTGTCTGACTACCTAAGACGGTTGAAAATGCATCTGTTTCAATGAGATTCATATTTCCACTGTATAGGTGATGTGAAAATGCAGAGCTAGAGTGATAGAATCGCTGCATTTCCATCTGTCACTAGTTAGCCCATCCTCACCATGCTCCATTTTATAGCTGCAAAATCGCATCTGCAGCCTACACCAACAAACTCATGTATCTCATCCCATCTCGCTCACACTCTGAGATCAAAGGTCACACAGGGCATGTTCCCCAGGGCAGTCTTAGAGGCCATCTTAATAGCCTACCTACCACAGCAATCGTCTGGCTCTAAAGCATGTTTATCAGACGTCAATATTCACATCCTTGGCAATAATAAATATTAGCGATGTAGTAGAAAGAACAAAATCAAAGCACATTACTCTCTTCAGTTCATCAGCGTTACATCTTGGTTTTTGTTTAACGGTCTTTCAGTCTTCTCATCTAAATTAATAATAATTAGTACTCCTGTGAAGATGAACTAAGTTACAACATACAAAATGCTTAAAAGAATAAAAGAATCACAGTAAGGAATCACAGATAGAGATACACACGCACTGTATATATCTATTTTGTGCGTATAACATATTCCATACTAATTATTTACAGAATAACAAATATATTTACATATATATGAATTCATGGTTATGTATTTTTGTACGTATACTATACATTTACTCAGATACATATTATTAGTAGCAAAACTAAGTAGTTTTAATTGATTTGAAGAGTAACCTTTGGAAGTCTATAACATGACCCAAAATAGCTTTAGCTTCATAAGCCTCATTCTCCGTTTTTTGGTTCCCTTGTTTGACCATTATGTCCCATCTGAGTCATATAGCCTTGATTACTTCAATTTTGGTATGAAAGGAGTAATGTGTATTAAAGACTCTTTCCCTTTGGGGAATATTTGATTCCCTTGTAGAACCCTGCTTGTGGGAAGGCTTTATCTATCCTGAAATGGAAAATCCTTTCAAGCCTTATCAGGTCCTTGCAATGTAACTTTACTAGGCATTGTTTCAAACTGAAAGTAAGAGTTCCAGGAGTCATGAGTGCTCTTAGGTGGAAAGGTTATTACTCTCTCAGAGTATGTAGCTTTGGGAAATGCTGTGAGCTCAGAGCTGCAATGCACATGAGAAAACCATTATGGTAAGAATAACCTTGAAATAATTTTATAATATATTGAAATTTTAATTCATAAATCCAAATCCATATACATTAATGAGTAATGACAAATTGTGTGATATTTATATTACAAAGATTTGTGTAATACAGTTGAAGAACACTGTTAATAATTCTGAGCTTAGAGAGCAAAGACTGCATATCAGGGGCTAATATAATTTTTCCCTAGCTGGGACCACTTGTCCTCTAGATTCTTAGTTGTAGAGAAGGCAGGGACTATCATGAATTTCGTTTGAAAAACAGAATTATTACACATTAGAGGCTACAAGTAAACACTTGCCTTTCCAATCAGATGAAACAACTTGCTTCCAGGACAGGTAGTATTAACTACATGAAATAATCCATCCCTTTGAGAACAACAATTGAAAACCACAAAGAGGATTTTGTCATTCAGCTCATATGCAAAAGTTTTCTTAATACACAGACCACAGTAGGCCTCTCAATCTGTAACTTCTACTCCAATATACCAACTCATTTCTAATAAAAAAAAAAAAAAACGTGGGTGGGGCGTTGTTTTAACAACACAGATATCTAAACTGCACAACTATTTCTGTATAATTACAAAATTTATTTCAACTTCTTAAATATATATAATAACTGACTTTTACAAATGCTCAAAAATTCATCAAATACTCATTTCTTCTCTGTTTCTATATTCACACTTTACCTATTAAATTACTCTGAAATTTGTCAGAAAAGTATACAAAGGAATGCCAAAACTGTAAAGGTGATTATTCAAAAAATAAATCATTAAAACTATGTCATTAATTTTAAGATGCACCATATTTTTAATGTTCGATAAAGAAAGAAAAAGATGCTGTCAATAACAACACATTTATATGTTAGAATGTTTATGTAGGGGCAGCCCAGGTGGCTCAGCGGTTTAGCACCGCCTTGGGCCCAGGGCATGATCCCAGAGTCCCAGGATCGAGTCCTGTGTCGGGCTCCCTGCATGGAGCCTGCTTCTCCCTCTGCCTGTGTCTCTGCCTCTCTCTCTCTCTCTCTCTCTCTTTCTCTCTCCCCCTGTGTCTCTCATGAATAAATAAATATTTTTTTAAACAAGAGTGTTTATATGTATTAAGAATTATTGAGGTGTACCTATTGTATCATATCTTCTACAACCATCGAAAGAAAAATGTAGGAAACAAATGTTTGCCTTAAAATGTTTTGACAAAGTCCTAATCTCTCAGATAACTCTTTAAAATTGAATACTTCAAAGCCCCTCTCCTCTTTTTCCCCCCTTATAGTAGCATAGTATGAACCAGCTTAAGGATTGGTGCTATAGCATTTTCTCCAGTATTTCTTTCCAGACTTCTGACAGCCATCTACAAGTTTTGATGTTGGTACTTACTTACTTGGTATGTGATAAATGGTCCTTTTTATTTATCTCAGTTACAAAACATGATGCAGCTTAATCTACTTTCAAGTCTCTTCCTTTTTGTTGTCCCCTAAACCACTTACTGTTATTCAGCAAGTAAATATGGAATCATTTTAATTGTTCCAACAGCAGATATTTGCTTCACTGCTATCAAATGTATGCCTTCACCGTTCCCATATTAATTTCCAAAGTAACTTTACATCTCAGTCAATCATACTATTTTTGTAGATATTTTAAAAGATAACTAAGTATAAATACGTGGTACCAAAAAATATGTGGACCAATAATGTGTTTTTCCTCTAATATGAAATTATATGACAAAGGTTATGCATGAAAAAGCAGGGGCAGCTTTGTCATGACTTCCAGTTGACTGTAACTCAAGATGCCATCAGTGAAGAGACACATTTCAATTCCAGAAATATCTAAATGATGTAAGTCTTAAGAGTGATGAAATATTTATGTTCTTCAATCTAATACAGGGAAAATAAAAATAAGAAACCTATGATTTTAAGAAAATTCAGAAAGCAAAACAGGAACAAAGTAAAATCATAAAAAACAGAAAACAGAAACTAAATTCAAAATTATTAGTCATGTCACTAATTGGGAAATAGGGAAATCCAACTATTAGAAGAGACTATGAGATTATATTTAAAAATAAAACAAACAAAATAAAATAAAATAGGGGATCTCTGGGTGGCGCAGTGGTTTGGCGCCTGCCTTTGGCCCAGGACGCGATCCTGGAGACCTGGGATCGAATCCCACATCGGGCTCCCGGTGCATGGAGCCTGCTTCTCCCTCTGCCTGTGTCTCTGCCTCTCTCTCTCTCTCTCTCTCTCTGTGTGACTATCATAAATAAATAAATTAATTAATTAAAAAAAATAAAATAGAACTCAATATGAGCCAAAATGACAGAAGATGAAAAATTAAGAAGATAGAGGATAAGAAATAGAGAAAATTGCTGTAATAATGCTATACAACTAAAATAGATTTCCAGTTAGAAAGTATTTAAAGGTACAAAAACATATATTATTTTCTTAGGAAGTTAATATTCCACAAGTGTTATTAGTAGGAAATAAGACAGGAACACTCAAATAAGCCCTGGAACACTCAAAAGAAACAACAACCATACTATTGAAATCAGCAATGATTTCAACAAGATAAATAAGAAGACCAATTACAAGGTGGAAATCAAACATCAACATAGTTTCTCTAAGCAATATCCACATGGAAAAGAGAAATAGAGGAACCAGATTCTATTAACCTAACAGCCAAAATAATTGAGTACCTATGATTAAATCTAACTAGAACTGTCTAAAACCTTTATGCAGTATCTACCACAAGATGTTGCAGGTAAACCAAGTGGAGGAGATAGTTTTGTTTAACAAAGACCCAACCAATTTGATCTAATGTTGGTGACTTTTATTATGAGATGAAATATTTGATCAAATTAGGGTAATCTACAGCCTTGAATCCAGGCCATTTACAGACCAATGCTGTGTAAATAGTGAAAATTATAGGAAAAAATATTGGAGCATCTTTGTTATTTCTTGTCTCTTCCAACAAAAAAGGAATGGCTGGTCTGAAAGCAGATCACACACGATATGGCTTTAGTAATCAAAAGTACTCTGTCTTTAGCAATCTAAATCGAGTAAGAGTCCCATAATTTTGAATTTAAAGTCTCAAAATCCAATTTATTCTGTAACTTGAGCTGAAGCTAATATTAGAGGATCAACCTTATCAGGAGTTCAGATAAGACACAAGGCTTTTTTTTTTTTTTTTTTTTTTTTGTCAAAGTAAAAGAACTTTAAGTAGAAAAATCCATTTAAGAATCCAGTGTTTTTGTTTTGTTTTGTTTTGTTTTGTTTTTTAATCTTTTTATGTTAGGTGTTCTGGGCACATAACTTGTTTTACTTTTGAGGTTGCTAAAGACAGATTCTGAACCTAAAGTTTGATGAATAACTCAAAAGTATTTAGGCAAAAGTTTTTCATGCAATGGATATATGTGAGAAAAGTGCACGTTTGAAGGTTGGGAATACAAAGGGTAGATTGTGGCAGGCACTAAGATGGTTGACCCAATCCAGCCTATTCCCAGCCTCTTTTACTCCTTGCAAATCTCAGTTATTAAGGATGGGAAAGCTAAGCATTTGCTCTGTGACAGTTAGGGGTAGCCACATAGTATAATTCTTGTCAAGGGACTGAGGGATGAATTTTGTGAGAAAAGCATTGCTTTTTTAAAATTAAAAAATTAATAATAAAACAAAAAGATAGCAATAGCAGTAGTAGTTCTCATGGTTTTCCCAGACATTATTTTTGAACTCCATTGCAAAGTCTGATGCTGCAACAGTCATCCACACAAGTCAATAATCTTAGGGCAAGGCCAGGAGAATTATAAAGCTGATAGCTCCAACATTTTAAATCCTGCAGATTCCATGTTATACAAAAAACATTTTTCTTTTTTTATTTCAAAAAATATTTTTCAAACCAATCTAATTCAGTCCTCTTCCTATGCATTTCCCCCAAATCCCCTCCAAGGAATTTCAAGTTGCTTGCCCCGAAATTATTTTCCTCTACCTTCACGCTAAGCATTTATGCCCAAACCTGTCTCATATTCTAGTGTTATCAAGGTCCTTAGCATTTACATGGCATTGTACACTTATATGTGTGTATATATCTAATCTAAAAATCTATCTCTACACAATCTTAAACTTAGAGAAATGAAATTTACTTAACCATAGTTAGGTAGCAGAGCCTATTCCTCTATTGCCATAAATGGCACCATCATTTCACCGCAGTGCCACACAAATGAACTTCATTTGAAACTCTGTATTTTTGTCTCCCTACACATCCAACCTTAATTTCTATCTATTCTAACTCCAAAATATATCTCATGTGCATTCAGTTATCTCTTTCTCCATTATCCCCATACTCATTCAAATGTCATTTCTCACAATGAATGCTTCTGCAAAGGGGCTTTTTCTTTGCCTTTAACTTTGTCCTCTTCTAATCCATTGTCCTTCCAGCAGCCAGAAAAATCTTATGAAATTCCAATGTGACTGTGTCAATCCTATGTATAAAACACTTCAACCATTCTCTATTGCTTTTATAGTAATGTTACAATAAGATTTCCAAGACGGGCTGACTCATTCTTACTTCTCCTCTCTCTCTCTCTCTGTTTTTTTTTTTTTTTTTTTTTTGCCTCTCCCTAACTCTCCAATCCATGGCCATGTTAGTCTTCTTTCAGGTGCCATGTCATCTTCCACTTCTGTGTTCATTTTAGATTGGGTGCTTTGGAAACAGTGAGAAGGAGAGTTGCATGCCAGTGATTTACTGGGGAGTGTTCTAGGAGGATACACCTGTAAGGAAGGGAGGCCAGCGGAAGTTGGGAGAAGAGAAAAGCTAACCAACAATGTGATGGCAACTGAGGTCTCAGCCAATCATATGAAAAGCTCGAGCTAGGATGTCTCTTTGGATTCCCCCAAACTATAGCAAGGAGGCTAGATGTTGGCATCGCCACATCAACTCGTAATGAGCAGCTCCTTGAGAGAGAGCATGACCTTAGGCAAGGTGGATTTGTGCAGCTGATGGGAATTCCCAGGGAAGGATACAGCTTTGAGACTTCAGTGGTAGATATTTCTAGCGGGAGGGAGATAGATGTGTTAACTCTGAAGGAGGTGTCAGAGGGGAATGTGACAGTGTTTATTTCTATATATCTGTAGATCCTGTTTCCTTTAATTCCTCTCATCCCTCATAACTTTTCTTTTTTTAAAATCAGGCTAGCTAACTTCTATTCATCCTCAGGTCTCATATACTGTGCCATTTCTCACACTCTATCTTCACCGACCCCAATTCTTGGATTCCTTTTTACATGCTTCAATAATATAATGCAAAATCCCCCAACCATAGAACTTCGTGAACTGTGTGATGATTGTCTACTTATTAAAGCTCTGTGAGGCAGAAATCGTCTTTCTTACCTTAGTGTTCCTAGAGTCCAGAAGAATTCTTGACAATACTTGGTGCAAAATGAATACTTGTTTGCAAAGTGAATGAATTTCACACTTATTTTTTTTTCATGTTTTCATGGGTTGTAGGTATTTTTTTTAAAGATTTTATTTACATATGCATGAGAGACGCAGAGAGAGAGGTAGAGGCAGAGACATAGGCAGAGCGAGAAGCAGGCTCCTTGGGGAGCTCAGTGAGGGACTCCATCCCGGCATCCCAGGATCACGCCCTGAGTCGAAGGCAGGTGCTCATCACTAAACCACCTAGGCATCCCTGTAGGTATTTTTTTTACTTTAAATTCAATCTGTCAACATATAGTCCATCATTAGTTTCAGATGTAGTTTTCAATAATTAGTCAGTTGCATATAATACCCAGTGCTTATTACATCATGTGCCCTCCTTAATGCTCGTTACCCAGTTATCCCTCCCCCACCCACCTCCCCTTCAGCAACCCTCGGTGTGTTTCCCAGAGTTAAGAGTCTCTCATGGTTTGTCTTCCTCTAGTGTGTATTTTGCTTGGATCATGGTTGATATGTTTTTTATAATATCTTTTTTTTAAGATTTTTATTTATTTATTCATGAGAGAACAGAAAGAGAGGCAGAGACACAGGCAGAGGGAGAAGCAGGCTCCCTGTGGGGAAACCAATGTGGGACTCGATTCCAGGACCCTGGGGTCATGCCCTGGGCCGAAGGCAGATGCTCAACCTCTGAACCACCCAGACATCCCACGGTTGATATTTTTGAGTCTGTTCTCTCATTCATCCATTCTTCACTGGACAAAGTGATTAGAAGGAGGAATTCTCAACAAAGGAATTTCACACTTATTTTTATGTTTTACGAAGTTCTAGATCTTGCTGAGACAGAACTCTCCAGGATCAGAAAACTAAGTGAGAGAGAAAAAGAAGGTAGTAAAAATCATAACTGGGTGCTTTTCCAGAATTTTTTCAGGTAATCTATTTCTAAATCTTATTTGTGAAGAAGTTTCAATTTTTTGTTTTGTACCAGACTCCTTGCCTCCTACCGGCAATATCTTAGACAATACACATTTTATTAACAGTATGTAGATTATTTTAACTATATGGATTTCATCATGTAATCTATTCAGCTGAGAAGTAAAATTAGTAAAGTCATGAAAGCAGTGTTTTACTTGCTTTTTTTCATGTTTCCATGACTATTAGCCAATTATATAAGTTACTGTTTCCTTACTTATATAGAAAAAATATAGGAAAGTACCTTTGGTGTCTGAGGCTCATGATGAAATTAAACTATGCCTATTCTTATAAAATCTAAGACATTCTTATTTGTACATAGAAAACACCATAGATATAGAAGGCAAGGTTAAAAATAACTTAGATAAAAGCAGCATAAGTAGAAATGGTACCCTCTACTTAGCATAGTAGTATACGTTCATTTTCTGTGAATTAGGACTAGATATGTGCAAATATAGCCAAAACTAGAGCAAATATTATGAAGCATACATGTTAACCTCCTAATAATTTCCTGAAGGGTTAACACCCTGTTTAACTTTGCCCACTCACATCAGTATGTCAGAGCACCTAGGCACTTGTTAACTGCTTTTTGCTTTGAATTTTAGGGATTAAAAATGCATTCAAAAGATAGTGATTTCCTGTTAATTACAGTTGTTTAAATATGTACACAATAATCAAAGTTCAAATGTCTTGCAGTCCCAATAATAGTAAACACATTCTATTTTAGAAGACTAATCCAACCAGGCAGTTTTTCAACCAATAATAAAATTGCAAGCAGTATACTTCCTAATAGATTTCCAGGTTTAAACCGAGTGCCTGGTCAAGCTCTCTACAGATGTTTTGTTTTCCAGCATAGCCTCAGAAAGCACCATATACAACTACAAGTCTACATTTACTTGTCCTCTTGGAACACTTCTTCTAAGAAGAAGATTCCAGAAAGATGAGTGACTCTTTTAAATGATTCTTCAATTCTTTACTTGTAAACATAATTTTCTTAATTCTTTAGACCCAATTCTAAAGTTGTTCAACAGAGAATCTATCAGAGTGCCTTAGTAATCTAGAATTTAATGCATATGAACTACCAACATAAAAAATGATTTTACTTCTCTTACTTTGCCCTGAGGTAACCTGATGATAAAATTTTCACTTTCCTATTGTCCTTGAATAATAGCATTATTATCCATAACTATCTAGTCTGCTATTCAAAAGGACAGAGTATGAGTAATTTGGTAAGTCTATAAAGCATTATATTAATGGGGCATTATTCAAATGCAAAGTTGACATGACAGCATTAGTGAAATATAGAAATATTTCAAGGTTTTGTTAAATGTTGAAGATCATATTTTCTATAAGCTTATGTTCAGCAAAAACTAATCCCTGCTATTGTAGCATTAATTTCATCATTTTATGTAGTTAATATTGAAAATTACTTATGTCAAGTCTAGAAGTTGTATATATGTTTGTATTTGCGTGTAGACTACTTCGAAGCATATGTATATATATGGTCATGTATAGAAAAATCATGTAATTTATAGAAATCCTGTAGTAAGACAAAGCCTAATGATAGGAATTAGAATACAATAAAATCTCTATTTATGACATTTGGTTAACCAGATTTCTTTCTGAATTAGCATTTACTGACTCATATTACAATGTTTATTATTACAATCCTATCAATTGGCAGTGGCAATTATTCACTTCGTTTCCTTTAGCTAACATGAAATATCAAAATAATGTCTGAAACAAAGAAACACTATATTCAGAAGATATTTTATGTGTTTTTTAACATATTTTAATTCTTGAAAACTTGGACATCAATGTGTGATAGATATGAAAACTTGATTAACAAACCCATTCACGGAGGTTGTACACATCAGTTTATGACCACTTAGGATTATAAAGACTTTACTAATTTGTGAATGGACTCTTGATTTTAGTGATATTTATGCAGTAGGTTTTAATATCGCCATAAGTGTCTTCATTACAAGGAAAAGAAAAATTAGGCAGGTAAAAAATATGTCCTGCTAAACTCTTTATGTCTTAGGTATGCTATCAGTCATTTTTCTTGAAGCTGTCTAAAAGCTAATTTTTTATATGCCTTTGCCCCAAACCATGCGTTTAGCATTTAGTCTTATCTCATTCAATATTCAAATTAGCTCTTGGAAGCGAATCTGATTTTTCTGTTTATTTACAGAAAACAAAGGTTTAGAGAGTATATTTGATTTTCCTAACTTCACAAAGGCACTAGAGGTCAGAACCAAGAGTGGACTCAAAGTACATCTTATTTACAAATCTGTGATTTTCCACAACTATGTTATACTGCTTAAGCTCATTAAATGAACAGTTCAATTCTATTCAACTCAATATCACCTAAAACTTTTATGTGTTTGCACATACCAAGTTAAAGAGAAGAGGCAATAGTATGTTTTAGGTGTATTATCTAATGAGTCCAAGCAAGTCACACTCAAAATTGATTTTTATTTTTTTTCTACCATTCCTCATGCCAGTTTCCCGTGATACATTAAAAGTTGAATAAATATAAATAATAAACACACCTTTTTGACTAGTGAGAACTACAGGATTTATAATAGAAAAAGGAAATAAAGTCTTCTAAAAAACCCATCAATCATAATTTTTTATTATTCTGAATAATAATTGCTCTACATTAAATAAGACTGAGTTTGTCTTATATTAGATGCATCTCCTGATCTGTAAGTTATTTCTTTGTGTATCTATTCAGTTCTTATTTTATATTTTTCAAAATAGAATGAGTTAAAAAGTTACTTTTTTCAGATTTGATTTTTCATGAAACGGTTTATTCACATATTGAGAGTGAAAAAACTTTTATTACAGTTATTAATAATAATATTATGAAATTTCTGCATATTATAAATTTTTATAATGCTTTGTTATGTCTTATGTTAAATATGTAAGTGTAGTATGGATTCTCTCCATTGGATTAAAATGTTTAATTTTTTAGAAAAGTACGGTAAGAAAAATCTATGGGGTTATAATTAAATTGAATTATGCATCTCAAAATTAGACCCACTATTTACACAACAGGTATATACTTTTTAGCCTTCCATGAGTTAGGCATATTTCTGAGGGAGTCAGATAATGAATAAAATTTTACATACATTGTAATTAAAATGTTGATGCCCTATGTAGAATTATAATGTGCTATGAGAAAGAATAGAGGTAGGACATGACTTGGTCAGGGGCATTTCTCCTTTAGAAAATGTTATTTTAGTTGAGTTTTGAATAATGACATGACTTCCTCAGGACAGAAGATTGTCAGCACTGGGGAGTGGTATTCACAGGCGCCAGGTCTATAGAAGGACCTTATTCCCACATGTGCCTATAATGTCTACCTCATACTGTAAACTTAACATCCTAGGTGCCTTGGGTCAGTCCTGTGACCTCAAGACCTAGGGCACCCATCAAGTTCACAGAGCAATGTGGAATTGAGAGTATTGTGGAGAGGAGCTGGCTGAAAAAAGTCTAATTGAAGTAGATTCAGGAGTGACTAATAAGAGAATTGGAGATAAAAAGATTACTCCTATCCTAGAGGTAAATAAAACCATTGAGCACATAAAAGCTTTGTAGGAAAACCATATTTTATTCATGTAGGAATAATCCATGTGGCCTATAATTTATACAAACACAGCTATTTTCTTATATAATTATATGCAGTGTTATAGAACACTTAGTATTACTTGTCTGAAGGAAAAACCATTTAAAACAATAAATAAATTTTAAAATATAATCATATACTCACTGATACTTGTCAGCTTAAAAACTTAACCAATGAAAGATTACTGTACTTTTTATTTTTTAAATAAAAAATAAGAGCTTCTAACTGGTGATATCAATAATCACAATTTAATAATTCTGTATACCAAGTGGCAGAGTTTTAAATAGTATTAATTAGTATTTACGTTAATTTTAAAATTCAACAAAAGGACAAATCTGCAAAGGATGTAAACAAACAATTCATAATGATATAAAATGGCAAAAAAAGAAAGTTCATCCTACTACAAAACTAGATAAAATTATGAAAACAAAGAAATAACACTTTGTGTTATGTATTGGAAAGCATTGAAAATTGTATCCAATATTGACAAAATGCCAAAGAATTGGGCATTTACAGATAACTGCTAAAAGGATTCTAATGGATAGTGGTTAGCACTTAGAACATAGAATCTTACCACTAATCATATTTGAGCACGAAATTGCAATTTTAGTTTTTTTTTTTTTAATTTTTTTTTTCTTTATTTATTTACGATAGTCACACAGAGAGAGAGAGAGAGAGAGGCAGAGACACAGGCAGAGGGAGAAGCAGGCTCCATGCACCGGGAGCCCGACGTGGGATTCGATTCCGGGTCTCCAGGATCGCGCCCTGGGCCAAAGGCAGGCGCCAAACCCCTGCGCCACCCAGGGATCCCGCAATTTTAGTTTTAAATTCTAAAAACAATCCAATGTGCACACAAAAAACAAAAATAATTTCTAACCTAATAATATTATACAGTAGTAAGCATTTATCACCATTTTAAGTTTCTAATGATACAGAAAAAAATTACAATTCATTCTGTTTTGAAAAACAAAACATATTTGTTAAAAAAAATGCATAGAAGACCTGAAGTAATCATGTCAAGAATAAATAAAAAGAAAAAAAAAAGAATAAAGAAAAAGTTATTTTTGTGGTAGGATCATAATTGTTTCATTTTTATTTTCTGTTAAATGTTTGGGAAAATATCAAATGTTTACCAATAAGATTTTTTCTTAATATACAAAGTAGGGGGTGGGGAAGGGCTGACTGGGTGAACAGGAACTGAGGGCGGTTGATGGGATGAGCGCTGGGTGTTATACTATAGGTTGGCAAATTGAATTTAAATAAAAAATTAAAAAAAATAAAGTAGAGCAAAAACAAAGCTCTTCAGAGTAAAAAAGTAATTTGGATTATGATACAAATCTAGGCCTTGTTAACAGCTTCGATTCCTATATATATATATATATTTCTAAAAACTGCATTGTTCTATTCATTTGCATAATGTGCTTTTCACAAGTGGTGGAGAGGAAATAACCTATACTCTTCTCAGCCTGAATCTCTAAGCAGTAATAAAGCCACCGAGCAAGGAGACAGGACAGTGCTTTTCTTGACAACCTAGTTTGAAAGTTGAATAAGCTTCTACAAGGCACTTCGTGTCATGGGACCTTACCTGTCTGAACAGGAAGAGTGCATAATCATATGCACAGTGGGGCTAACCCCACTGATGTATTGCGTGTAATTCTATGCAAATACTTAAGGCATTATGCAAATATGAAAATCTGTTATCATCAGCTCTGAAAATATACTGAGCAAGTTATCTGGTATTTTTGTTGACACAGTTATCTGGTATTTTTGTTGACAGTTATCTGGTATTTTGACACACTGCATACCATCTCAGCTGTTTTCAAACATTTCTTGAAGCTGAATCTTTGCTGGTGAGTTTTATTTGTCTTTATTCATTACCTACACGTACAAACTGTGCTATTATTATTTTTTTTTTCTGTGCAAACAAGAACTTGAAACACGGGAAGAAAGGAAGTACGGTAGGCCAAATAAACCCAGAATCATGATCGCTATGGCAAAAGGGTTGTAATCGTTAAAGATTCTAGTAGGAAGGAGTGAGAAGAGCAGAGACATGTCAGGAGAAATGGTGATAGAGTCAAGTGTTTGGAATAACACAAGAAGAAGGTCACCAGTCCAGGAGTGCAAGGGGCTACCAGATGCTAAAACAGCCAAGGAACAGGATTCTTCCCTAGAGCCTACAGAAGGAGCCCATCCTGCCTTCACCTTGACTTTAACCCAGTGAAACTGTTTTAAGACTTCTGTCCTCTAGAACCATAAGGGAACATGGATTTGTTCTGTTTTTAGCCACCAAGTTTGTAGTCATTTATTACAACAGCCATAGGGTACTAATTCAGGAAAGAAGGGAAGGCGGGACAGAGGGAAGGAGGGAGGAAGGAAGAAAGAAAAAAAAAAGAACATTGTCACAGCAGCCTCCAATCTAAGAACGCAGTAGACAAACCAGCAAAGAACAATTCCATGAACTTTCTGGCCGCAGGGGTTGCGCTGTAAACATCAGCCTACCTTTAAAATCATTTTGTGTGCTATTTTAGGTTGTTTATACCTCTATAGGAAAAGAGATGGTCAAGCCCATTTTATGTTTTTTTAAAAAAAGTTCAAGCTCTTGCTTGATGAAGTGGTTTCTATGGAAACAGCCTTCAAAATCTAATATAAGGAAAAAAGAAAATATTTTCAGAGAACAAATTAAAATGAATTCCAGTAGACTTTAAAATGGTTTAAAATTCAAATGTCAATTTTAGCACATGGAAATTATTTAAATAAAATTTGTTCCATAGAGATTTTTACTTTATATTTATGCTCCCATAATGAAAAGCATAGTTTGTCACCAAAGCAATGTGTACTGTGTTTGTGGGTTATTTGGCCATGATATATATTTCATCTTTATTAGATTTTACTAGTTTTCATGAATACTAATGCTAGTTTTAGCTGTATTATCTCCTTTTCTTTTTCTCTCTTTTTTGCTATTAGTTGTCACTCAAAGTGGGTTTACTTTAGCAAGTTTGCTATGCAAGTCTATAAAAGCTTTATTAGCACAATGAACTGCACACTAAGGAGCAGAACTCTAGCATAAAAACCTCTTCTTTTTCTTAATTTGAAAATATTTGAAGAACTTTTTCTTAGTCTTTCCCTGAGAAATCCTCCTACCCCAAAACACTGTTCACTCCCAAAGTTTCTGTAATTCTGACATCATTAAGGCAAAGACTATTTTTGCACATATCCTTTTAAAGCAATAGATTTACTGGCATTATTGTGGAATTTTTGTGAATGTGGTGCAACATGGCAGTAGATGAAGAAAATGGTTCTTAGCTTCTAGGTAAAGATAAAATATCTGCACCCTAGTGCACTGATCCCATTAATTCGAATAACTTAATTAAAAGCTTGCTGAGCTCCTTATCTCTGATAACCTGTATGTAGTATTATTCAGTATCTTTTCTTTTTTAGAATGGGAAAGAAAGCTCTGGTCTAAAATCAGTCCAGAATAATTTTATCTTAATATTTTTCAGTAATTTATTTTTCTCAGTTGAATCCTTCACACAGGTATTAATGATAAGATTTCACAACCCTGAGATATATCTAGGGGGGTTCATTCTCTTCCCATGCATAGATCATTATCATCATCATCATAGCTATCTTCTATCATGTTTAATTCTGTGTCAAACATTCTGCCTCAGGATTTACATGCATAACTTATCAACAGGGAAGTTTCTTTTTTTTTTAATCTGTATTTTACAATTGAAAAAAAAATAGAAGTTTAAGGGCATTTATCAGCATGTCCAAGATTATGTGGTAAGTAAGAAATTGCCTGTCTGATGAGAGGAAGTCTTCAGCTTCTGAGCCCTAGTTTCTGTTGGGTCCTGGTATGCAGACAGAGGAAAAGGAGTGTAGGGCAGAGGGTTGCCCAAAGAGAGGCCATGCAGAAGGGCAAAGAGCAACACAGATGAAGAAGGAGCACTCCAGCACCATTCCTGGAAACAGTTAAGACTGTTTTCCAGAACACGGGGTTAGCAGCAGAGACTTACTGTGCAACCAAGTCTATTTCTTTTACTTCTGTTCTTAAACCTACAAGTATCCAACTGCTAGATTAATAAAAACAAATTTTAAAGCATTTCCTTATTTTTAGGCATGTTCTAGAACTCCTTAATATATTCACTAGCACTTCAGAAACAATGGTTATTTGGGAAGAAAATCACATGGACTAAGTTTTGTAAAATGACTTGAAAAGAGATATCAAAGTCGTCTGTGTTATTTTGTAACTTCATGGTTGTAATAGCTGGTCTGTTGTTTGGGAAATATGATTTAGTTTTTCTTAAATGGATTATGTATATACCATGTCACTGAACTCACGTTTTTAACAAATATTCTACAACTCTTATAGAAGTTTTTAATTTTTTAATTAAATAATTGACTTGAGCAGCCCATTTAGTTAGGTTTATTTACACTGTAATAATTATGCAAAGATGAAAGCAACGACATCAACACACACACACACACACACACAAATGCCTCTCTTACCTCAATTATAAAAGCTATGTTGGGAGAATCGTTGATATAACACCAAAATAAAGTTCAGCAATCCCCTTATTTTTCCAACACAAATGTAATGACTGTGATACATACAGGACGTCATACTCTGCAAGCGTGCTGAGATAGATAAATCATTGCATTGTCTCTAAAACATTACATCATAAACAGGATAGAACTTCCTGATAATCATCTAGGGCTGAAAGTGACAAAAGTCATAAGAAAAGTGTAAATAAACTCTGCAGCGGCCTCAAGAACCAGGCATATAAACCCCAAACTTCAATATAAGCAGAATTGAATATATCAAAATATACAAACCTTAAATTCAAGTTTCCTGATTGTCAAAACTGTTAACCTTATGATTAGATTCTAGGTTTTCCTGAGTTTGGAAAAAATATATAAGCTTCATTGTAGACTTCCCCACAAACAACCAAAAATCATGACCATTTTTTTTTTTTTTAACCCTCCCAACAATGCAGCCCAAACTCTAGCAACCTGCTCCCAGAGGATCTGGGCAATGGGCCTGTTGTAAATGCAGGGAATCCAGCCTGGTAGGGATCTGTGTGGCCCTGAGGCTATTTTAACCCCACTGTTGAAGATCCATGGACACTGTGCCACCATTCCCAGTCCCTTGAAAGGAAAGCACTCTCTGCCCCCTTAAAAGGATTCATTCAGATAACCAGACAATTAAACCCCTAAGCCAGTGAATAAGTGAGCTGCATCTTTAAAAGCCCAGTTCATTTCATGAAACCCACTAGATCTGATTTGAAATTAAAGGATTAGTCAGCTACTACCATGTTGCCACTTGTCAAAAATGCCCAAGAAATAACATTTTGGGGGCTTATAAACACTAATAAAATATAGTGTTTCTTAGAGACTGTACATTTTATCTTTCCTGAATTAAACCATAGTTAGATAAAAAGGCTCTCTGCTGTTGACCTAAGAAAGTCTGCTCTCCAAATATCTGGACCATTTTTTATTTTATTAAGAAAACTTGAGCCGGGAAACAAAGGATACATAAAGGATAAATCCTATCATTCAGTTTTATTTTTTTTTTATAAAAGATAATGCTAACACCATTCATGATAAAATTCACTTAATTTTTAAATTATCCTTTTTGTTTTTAAGCATAATTACTACTGCTTTGTTAAAATAATCTTTTAATTATAGTTATAGGAAGTTGGGATTATGAAAATATAAATTGCATATAGTATAAGCACATATTAAAAGTACTTTATGTTGATTTTGAGTAAAGTAGATAAACAAAGCAAGTCCTTACCAGCAGAAATGTGTTTCTAAAATACTGCATTTGCACATGCTCAGAATAATTTTGAATTCATTTTGATTAGAGAAAACTGCTTATTCTCAAGATGTTGTCAGACTTTAAAGATTTCCACTTTAGTGGTTTACTGTGACATCAATGCTACATTACATTTCATGCAAAAATCTGTTTCCTTAGCAACAGGAAGCAAACTGCTCATTTCAAGGAAACCAGTAGAAAAAAAAATTTTTTTGTTTAATGTTGAATACTGTAGCCTGAGATGGTTAATTACACTGACAGAATATTGTGGTAAATTAAAACGATTTTAAATCCTTCATAAACAGAATGTGAACTGCTGTACTGTATTAATAAAAGATTTTCAAAATCTTATTTTAGGGTACAGAATAAAATATGTTCCCACACATGCAGAATGTAAAAGAACAAGTATATTATCAATGAAACTAACACTAACTTTATGTTCTTGAACAAGAAGGTGATTTTACCATTTTTGGACTATATTTTTACCTCTGTAAAATAAATGGCATGGATTAGATTGGATCCAATGTCCTTATAGCTTTAGCAGTCTATGATTTTGTGATTTATAACTCTCACGTTGATTGGTGAAGATTTGACCCGACCTTCTTTCTATAGATAACGTAATACATCTCATAGCCTGTAAAACAAATATGAGCACGGTAGCTATAGGTTGTGGTGGAAAGGCAGAGCTAGTATCCACTCAGTCTCCACTTATTTTCTAGTGTTTTGAGTAATGACCAGTTAATCGAGGATGGATGAAAGAAGGCAACATGGAATAGTATATATCTTCCATTTTGGAAAATGTCAATGTGCACAAACTGAGCCAAACCTCAAATCTGATAAATTTCTGAGTTCCCAAAGAGGATCTCTGGTGTTTGCTACTGTTTTGAGCATACAGAAATTCCGGGGAGCTTGTAAGGGCTCCCTTCCTCTTGGATTCGACCCTGAAAGAGGTGAAGAGACATGGGGTCATGTGTCTTTGCAGCTCTTATTTTGATTGTGTTCTTTTGCTTCCTTAATGTTTGGTTAATCTTTATGCTTTTCTCATATTCCTATAAAAGATCAAACTGGAGCTTCCTTGACTGCAGAGGGAACCCTTCTCTCTTCTAGACAGCAGCCACTGTCTTAGGACTTGGCCTTTTCAGTAGCAATAAACAGTAATTCTCACCCCATTCCATCCAACCCACAAATAAGAGGAGGACCAAAGAAAAATTAAGCAGGCACATTATGCAAAACAGGCATCACTTTATATACTATTTATGCTCTCATCCAAAATAGGTATGTAAAACCTAGCTATCAAGGATAGAAGTTGACAATACAGTTTGGGGAGCAAGAGCCCATCTGGTAAAAATAATGTATATTTATGCTTTTCTACAAGAATGGGTTCTACCTCAAATTAACAGAAGGAAAGATTCTTAGAGTCATAAAGTAATCCTAAGCATCAACCCCAGTAATAATTGGCACAAGGCCTAGTACTCAATTCATGTTATGTATTATTGTTGTTTTGTTATTGTTTTCTTAATCATGTTAATTTAGTGATAATCATCTTGACTAGAAAGCACTAACTTAAACAAGAACGTGTTATTTTTATGAATTAGCAGACAATGGACTTAAAAGGCCCAGAGAGTCCTCAGTTTCAAAATATCTATTCCAACACATAGCTATCAGAATGATTGGTATTGTAGTATTTGATATTGAAACCATTGGTCCTTGGGGGGCAGTCATTCATTTGCTTCATTTCTGGAGTCTTTATTGTATGCAAGGTATCATTTCCAAACACTATGTTGGCAGTACTTTTCCCACATTAATGAGTTTAAACAAAACAAAACAGAATATTGCTTACCTTATGCCACAAACTGTTTACCACGCTGTCAAAGATGATGAAGTTGAATGTTCTGAAACAAGAACACAAAGAAGTTATATGGGAGAAAAATCATCCATAGGCTACAGCTGTAGGACACAATGACTATACAGAAAAAGTTATCATCCAGAGAAAATGACATTAAGCTCGGGACAGCTACATCGACAGAGACATTTTTCCTCCACCTCCAAAATGTCTTTTTTTTTTTTTTTTTTTTTTTTTTAGACAAAATAAATCACTTAGTAAGTAGGGAACATATTTTCCACTGCAGAAAAAAATACCCTCAGGTTTTGCAATCAGGCACTCTCCCATCTAAAATCTCTCAAGCGTGGCCTTGATGCAGTCACACGCATCAGGCGATTCTACAGGGACCCTTTAAGAGTAATATAATGCCAACAATAGCAGCATTCAGAGGTCTAGACATGTGGTTAGAAAAAAAAAATCAAAAAGCTTTAAGAGCTCTAAAATTGTTCATAAGAAGAATTTTTGTTATTGAGCACTAATAGGATATTATCTGCCTGAAGGCAGAGGTCTAAGCCATATGGTTTCTTGGAAAATCCACAAGATCCAAAATATGCAAGTTGATGTTGACAGTCACAGTAAAATGTAAAGAAAAATAAGTACATTGGAAATTACAGCGTCAAAAAGTTAAACTTCCCAATCTACTAAAAAATTAGATGTGAGCCAATAGAGATTAGCCTGCCTAACCACTTGGATTAAATCAGATATGAATGAAAGTAGAAGCATGATATTCTTTCTTCTCTTTTGTTATTGTTTTAATTAAGCCAGGTGGAGTTAGAGTTACTGTGAAAGTAAAAAAAAAAAAAATGTCTATTCTATGATTAAGTGGAATTTCATAAGTGAGGTCAGATTTACACTGAAGTAGCCTAGAATTTGGATTCTGTCGAATTTTGGTCTGGGGTTAGATGTAACAAGGATGGATGAAAGAATTCACCTAAAATTTGAGCTGGAAGGGATTCTAATACACAGGGAAAGTTCAGGGATATTTAATCCAGCAGCCAGAAAAGAAGTAGCAGCGTCTAATTAACATCTTACACTTGCAATTAAGAATGGTACATGGCATCATGCTGCTGCATACAGAAGCTTCCCTGTAATCAACCATATTAAACTGCTAAACCCCCTAAAATCTCATTTGTTTTGAAGTTCCCTCCCCTCCCAAAAATGTCCGTTTTGGTGGCAATCATAGTGAGAAATATTTGCCCCTAATAACTATGAAATTACAAAGTTTAAATCTCAGAGAATCTTGTCATCAGTCCATTCAGAACCAGACTTCAGCCGACAACAGGAAGTAGGATATACCAACTCCAGAACCACCTACCTTGGGATGAAGCTGTCATAAATGAAAATAATATCAGGGCACTAAGTGAAGCAACAGGGGCTCCCGGTAACACTCCAGCCCCAGCATTAAACTGGAAGGCTCACCAAAACCTATTACAGTATCTCTGACCTCTATAGACTGGACCAAATTCAAAAGAAGTTAGGTGAAATAAGCTTTTGATATGATTCTTGTTCTTAGGACTTAGACTATGAGTAAAAAGCATCAGAAAGTATGTGACATTTTCCATCCAAGCACAAGAAAGACAAAAGCATTAGCTACAAAGGGGCATAGACTACTAGCATAGGCGCAGGGAAGTAGATTTAGTGTAATCTTCTGAGGCTGGGGAGGATCATGAGTATGGATTTTCAAGTGAAGAATAATGTAGGTCTCATTTTTGAAAATAAAATACATTGCCACAAAATCATATAAACAATTTCTATGTTTCAAAGAAGTTTGATTCAATCTGAACCATAAAAATAAAAGGAAATAAAAATAAAGGAAATCCTTTAAAGTAATGCCATAAAGATTTTAGAGCAGGTTTAAGGAGCCAGTACATACACATACAAGTCTACTCTGAATAGTACATTGGAAATTACAGTATAATATATGTACATATTATACTGTAATTATACATATATTATATATATATTCAGATAGTCACAGACAAAAATTATATATTGACAGTCACAGACAATAATTATATACATATAATTATTGTTTTAGTAAATTTTTATGCAAAAATGGCTTGTCAGCATTCCAAAGACATTTAAGAAACTATTTGAGTTAGGTTATCATATCTAAATTCAATATGAAGTAGTTGATGAAAAAAGATATAAAGGGATTTGACAAATAGACAAATTGTTCCAATATCCTTAGGAAAGTCATTCTAGGAAAGCTGGCATACAATATTAGCCTCAGTTGGTTATCAAATAAAAATGTCCTTGTGTATTTCAAATTAAAAAAAAGTAGGTTATTATTATATTACAGATGAAAGAAAGGTAAGAAAATGGTAGTAGTAATAGCATAAATTTTGTATCTTCTTCAAATAGAATTCAGCAATGTATAGAATGAGTTGTACATCATGACCAAGTGGGACTTATTCCAAAGATTTAAAACAGATTCAATTTTGTCATTGAGGTAAAATTGACATATAATATATTAATTTCAGGTATACAACATAATGATTTGATATTCACATAATGTGAAATCACCACCAAAATAAATCTAATTAATATCTGTCACCATACATAGTTAAAATGTTTTTCTTGTGATGAGAACTTTTAAGTTTTAATGTCCTAGCAACTTTCAAATAGGCAACACAATATTATCAAATACAGTCGTGATTATTAGCTATAGTCTATACTAGGCAGGATCAATTTTTTGAAAATCAATCATTGTAATCCATTGCAAAAACAGGCTAAAGAAAAAAGACTACACGATTGTGTCAGTTGATACAGAAAAAAAAAAAAAAAACCCACAAAATTCAGCATCTATTCCTGACAAAAATTCTCAGGAGGATTGAAAGGAAGATTTTCCTCGACATGATAAAGAGCGTCTATGAAAAGCCTGCAGCTAACTTGCTTCTTAATGGTGAAAGACTAAATACTTTTCCACTACTATTTGCAGCCAGGCAAGAATGCCTGATCAAACCAACTTACTCAACATAGTTCTGGAAATCCTAGTCAATGAAATCTAGTGGGAAAAAATGCATATAATTTTCAAAGGCCAAAAAAAAACCCTATTTGTAGGTAACATATTTGTCTACAAAGAAAGCAGCAAGGATTCCAAACTATTCCTAGAACTAATCAGTGAGTTCATCAAAGTCATAGGATACAAGATAAGTATATACAAATCAATTGTTCTTCAGTGATCTATAGTGGAAATGTGGTCACCAAAATTAGACTGAGAAATACAAATACCGTATGATTTTGGTCCTATGTGGAATCTAAAAAAAAAAAAAAAAAACAAAAACAAATTAAGGAACACACAAGAAGCAGACCCTTAAATACAGAGAATGAACTGATGGTTGCCATAGGGAAGGGGTTGGGGGATGGGCAAAGTGGGTGCAGGGGAGTGGGAGATACAGGCTTCCAGATAAATCATGGGAATAAACGACACAGCAGAGGGAATATGAGCAATGATACTGTAATAGTGTTGAATGGTGACAGGTGCTAACTACACCTGTGGGGAGCAGAGCAAAACATACAGAAATGTTGAATCACTATGTTGCCTACTTGAACTAACCTGGTGTGCCAACTATATACAAATAAAAAAATATTTCAAATGCCATTTTGCATCTGCTAAAAAATGTTATACCTAAAAGGAAATGTAATAGATTAAGTCCAGATGTGTATGCTGAAAACTACAAAATGTTAAAGAGAGAAATCCCAAAAGATCTTGACAAATATGGACACATACCATATTTGTGAATAGGAAAATACAGCAAAGATATAAATTTTCCTCAAATTGGTATTTAAGTTTAATATAATTGCTGTCAAAATCCCAGTAAGACTTATTTATGCTAATTTTAGACAATGTTTTTCTAAGATTTACACAGGAAGCTGATAAAACTAGAATAACAAATAATCTGGAAGAAGAAAAATAAAATGACAATGAGTGCTCAGTCTATCTGATTTCCAGATTTCTCATATAGCTGAAGTAATCAAGATTGTGTAGTATTGGTGAAGGCATGAAACATAGATAAATGGAACATTAATTAAAAAATCCAAAAAAATAAAATAATAAAATAAAGAATCCAGAAATAGACCCATACAAATATACAAACTGATTGTTTTGTAGTTTTCAACAATTTTTTTTATTTTAGGAAAATTTCAGAATTACAGCCAGATTGCAAAGATAGTACAAAAAGTTCCCATATACCTCATGCTCAGTTCCCTTATTATTAACGTCTTGCATTATTAATGTAAATTTGTTACAATTAAGCAACCAATATGATACATCATTGTTTTTTATTTTTTAATATGTATATTTTTCATTGGAGATTGATTATTTTTATTAACTGAAGCTCATAGTTTAATCAGATTCTCTTAATTTTACTTAATGTTATTTTCTATTCTAGGATCCTAGTAAAGACACAATATTACGTGTAATAATTATATCTTCTTAGACTTCTCTTGGTTAAGACAGTTTCTCAGACTTTCATGGTTTTTGATAACCTCAGTAGATATGAAAGGTCAGGTATTTTGTAGAATGTCCCTCAATTGGACCTTAATGATGTTTTGCTCATAATTACACAGGAGTTCTATGTTTTGGGGAGAAAAGTCAAAGAGGCAAAATGCATTATTATCACATCATATCAAGAGTATATACAGTCACTATGATTTAACACTGTTAATATTAGCCTGGCTCATCCGGCTGAGAAACGGATTCCCAGGTTCCTCCACTATCAAGCTACTCTTTTTATACCTGTTTTCCTACTGTATTATTTAGAAAGAAGTCACCTTGTGCAGCCCACATTTAATGAGTGGGGAGTTATGCTCTCCTTCTTTGGGAGTAGAACATCAACATAAATTACTTAGAATTCTTTTGCACAGATTTGCATTTTCTTCCGTCCTTATTTAGCTATTCAGTCATTTATTTATAACAATGTGGACTCAGAAATGTCTTCCTCAGGTTATAATCCACTACAAATTTATTTAACTTGTCTGCCAAATTGTTCTAAACTTTGTCGTTGAAGTCATTTGAGTTGACCGCTGTGTGCCTTTGATACACCCTAGTTATCATAAGTTTTTTGTTTGTTTTCGAGCATTTCTTTACTTTCTAGCACCATGAGATGCTCCAGACTCATACTGTATATCTCTTATTCCGTTACTATAATCAACCTTTTCTCCTTGGGGCTGCTTGTGTTGGAGAATAGCATTAGAAACCAATATTTGTGCATTGAGTGTGACTGTTCTACTGGTATGTTGTTCCTAGGTCCTCTCACCTGATGTAGTAAGAAAAGGCAGGTATGTATACAACCCATGTACATACACAAATGTGTAAATAGTTCCATGTGCAACTAGTATCGATATTAAGCTAAACGTGTTCATGCTTACATTTCAAATTTGAATTACCACATAGATGATTCTAGACTCTCACCTTATTTGTAACCTCTTACTCCAACAGTGAGAAACTTGGCCTCCTCCACCTGCCATCCATTCACATAATTATTTCATTGCAGGATAGAGATACAGATAGAAGTATCTAACTTGTTGGCCTGTAACTCTATAGGAAACACTTTCATCAACTATAGTATTCATCCAATTTCTTTTGCTTTTAGTTTTACAAACTCCACTAATCTTCAGTTATTTTTCCACCTACCCCATTCAGTAGGGCAGTTTCATGTAATGGGAATACCATCGGGTTGTTTCGCAACCTTCTGCATTCCATTCTGAATCTCCAGACCTCCTTTATTTACTCCTTTGACAATCTCCCTTTCTTTATCTGAAGTTTTTGAACAAGATCATTTTCTAACTTCCTGAAGAGCTTTAACATTTCTTCCAAGGCAGATCTGCTGAGAATGAATTTTCTCAGCTTTTCTTTGTTTGAGAAAGTTTGTATTTCTCCTTCACTTTTGAAGGATGATTTCACAAGATATACAATGTTGGTATGGTGGATTTTCTTTTCAGCACTTCAAATATTTCATCCCACTATGTTCTTGCTTGCATTCTTACTGAATAAAAGTACACTCTAATTCTCTTCATTGATCCCCTATAGGTAAGATACAGCTTTTCCTCCGTCTTCTTTCAGGATTTTCTCTTTGTCTTTGTTTTTCAAAGTCTGGGTTGTTTTGTTTGTTTTTTGTTTTTTAAAGTTTGAA
Source organism: Canis lupus dingo (assembly GCF_003254725.2). Lineage (NCBI taxonomy): Eukaryota > Metazoa > Chordata > Mammalia > Carnivora > Canidae > Canis > Canis lupus. The sequence goes on from NC_064255.1 coordinate 42,478,429, forward strand.
TATGGTATGCTCAGGTATAGATTTGTTGTTCTTATTTACTCTATTTGGTTTCATATGAGCTTCCTATGACTGTAGTTTGGTATCTGTTATTAATTTAGAAAATTCTTGGTAATTATTTAAATATTTCTTCAGCTCTGCTCTTCTCTTAGGTATTACAATTATACATATTTCATGCATTTTGAAATCAAGTATGATGTTGGGTGCTGTTCTCTGTGTTTTTTGTTTGCTTATATTTTTAATTTTATTCTTGCATTTCAGTTTGAGAAGTTTCTATAGACCTTAAAGCTTACTTATTCTTTTATTAGCCATGTTCAATCTACTGATGAGTCCAACAAAGGAAATTTGCATTTTCTAGACTTCCTTTGGCTTTTTCCTTAGAGCTTCTATCTCTCTGTTTACATTTTTCATGTGTTCTTGCATGCTGTGTATATATTTCCTTCAGTGTCTTTAACATACTAATCATAACTCTTAAATTCCTTGTCTGATAATTCTGAGATTTGTGTCACATATGAATTTACTTCTGATATTTGCTTTTTCTCTTTACCCTGTGATTTTTTTTTCTTGTTTTCCTGTATGCCTTGTAATTTTTTTTGAAAGCCAGACATGATGTTTTGGCTTATAGGAACCAATATAAATAGTCACTTAGTGTGAGGTTTTCTGTTAATTTAGCTTGAATTTGTGCTATGTTTAATGTTTTCTGTAGAACATTTCAAATTTCTGTTTTCCTTTTTTTTTTTTTTTTTTGGCTTCTTGTTTTCTGGCTTTGAGTTTTCCTAAATATTTCCTCTTAGAGAAAGTCTGAGTCTTGCAGCATTTTCACCTATAATCCATGGTTATTATATTGGAACCCTGGCCATCAGATGTAGGGTAGGGGAAGTGTTCTGGAATCTTGTGACTAAATCTGTCTCCTAGTGTGTTTTTGTATCTGGACTGTAAACTTCAAAAGTGTTTTTCTAGTGACATAGCATCTCCTGACCTCTTAAGTAAAAACAGTTAAGACTAGAGGATAGAGTGGAAGAAAGAAGAGGAATTCTCTTCCTCAGTTCAGATAAGACTCTGGTAAAGTCATTTTCTCTCAGGAATGACCCTTTCTTATAGACAGTGATCTGGACAGTGATCTTATTCACAGTGATTGATCTCACCTTTCCCACCCATACCACAAAATATTCTTTCTTGGATTTTCACTGTGAGTACCTGCTGGGGTTCCTGAAGGTAAAGCCCAAGAAACTGTAACCTGAAGTAGTTTTTCAATATAACCCATACTCAGCTCCCAGTAATTCATCGAAATTGCCACTTACATGTTACTAACAGTCTGTAGCTCTAGTAGCTTCTACCTAGATAAGTATATCTTGGCTGTGACACTCTGGATTTGCCTCCTTCAGGTTTCAGTAGTGGCTCCCTGACATCTCATTTCTCTAAAAAGTCACAGATTTTCAGTATGTTCAGTTGTGGGTTTTTTTTTTAAAGATTTTAATTTATTTATTCATGAGAGACACGCAGAGGGAGGCAGAGACACAGGCAGAGGAAGAAGCAGGCTTCCTGTGGGGGAGCCCGATGTGGGACTCAATCCCTGGACCCCAGGATGATGACCTGAGCCAAAACCAGACGCTCAACCACTGAGCCCCCCAGGTGCCCCCTCAGTATGTTCAGTTTTGTTATTGGTGGTGGTGGTGTTTTGTTTTGTTTTACCACAAGGGCAAAGCGACAGCTTTCAAGTTCTTTATATGTCTGAGCTAAAACCAGAACACTGCTCAACTAACCTTGGACAAAGATGTGAAAACAATTCAGTAGAGAAAAGATTGCCTTTTCAACCAATGATGCTGAAGAAAGTGGACGTTTATATGCAAAATATGAATCTCAAATTCATTCTCACATCTTATACAAAAATGAGCTCAAAATGTATCATGGTCTTAAATGGCAAGGTTAAAACTATGAAACTCTTGGAAAAAACATAAGTGAAAACATTTTTATAGAGCTATAAAAAAGTTATTGATACCAAAAAGTATGATCTATTTTTTAAAACCGTGTAAATTAGTCCTCTCTCAAAGTATATATATATATATATATATATATATATATATATATATATAAAATATATAGTTTGCTTAAGAGAGGATGAAAAGAAAAGCAAAATACTATAATTTTAAAACCATTTATCTATCAAATGACTAAGGTCTAAAATATATAAAGAACTTTCAAAATACAATAGTTGAAAACAGGCAGCAATCCAATTAGAAAATGGGCAAAAGTCATGAAAAGATATTTTGCTGAAAAAATACACATATGTCAAATAGCATGTGAAAAGACATTCAACGTCATTAGCCATAAGGGAGACACAAATCAAAGCACAATCAGATGTCACTGCGCACCATCAGAATGGCTGAAACAAAATAGTGACCATGACAAATGCTTGTGAGGATGTAGAGAAACTAAATTGCTCAGGCATTGCTGTAATGTAAGGTGATATGCCTGCTTTTGAAAAAATTTTGAAATTTTCTCTTTTTTTATAAATTTTTATTTATTTATGATAGTCACACAGAGAGAGAGAGAGAGAGGCAGAGACACAGGCAGAGGGAGAAGCAGGCTCCATGCACCGGGAACCCGACGTGGGATTCGATCCCACGTCTTCAGGATCGCGCCCTGGGCCAAAGGCAGGTGCCAAACCGCTGCGCCATCCAGGGATCCCTGAAATTTTCTTAAAAAACAAAATCTTCCATTTCATAGAAGCCATCAGTTGCACTCCTGGGTTTTTAACCCAAAGAAATGAAACTTATGTTTACACACACCAAAATAAATAAATAAATAAATAGATAAATAAATAAATAAAACCACAAATCAAAGACACAAAAACAAAAACAAAGCAAAAATATACGCAAATGTTAATGTCACCTTTATTTATAAGAGCTCTAAACTAGAAACAACGTAGATGTCCTTCAACAGGTGAATGGCTAAACAAACTGGGGTATGTTCACATTATGGAATACTAACAAGCAATGACAAGTAAAAAACTATTGATGCATGTACTACCTGGATGAGTCTCCAGAAAATTATGCTAAAAAATATCCCAATGCCAAAAGGTTACACACTCTATTAGGTCACTGATGAAACATTATTGAGATGGAAAAATTATAGAAAACAAATTAGAAATGGAGAACAGATGACAGGAGTTAAGATTGGGGGCTAAAGCAAGTGGCATGGCTATACATGGAAATGAGTGGATTTTTTGTGGTGATGGAAAGTTTCTGCATTTTCACTATTCAATGTTAATGTCATGTTTGTGATATTTTATTATTATTTTTCAAACCTTATAAATGGGGAAAATTGGTAAAGGGCCCATACAATCTCCCTATTATTTCTTACACCTATAAACAAATCTACAATTATCTCAGAATGAGAAAGTTTAACTGAGTTTTTTCTAACAAGTTTTTTTTTTTAATCAGTTTTTTTTTTTTTTTACTTTTAGAAATTATTTGGAAAAGCAAGTCACTGGGTCTAAATGGTAAGTGACAATGACTGTTTTTCCTGATATAGTTTGAGACGTAAAATGAAATTAATATATCCAATCTGAAGCAGGGCGGTAGTGATTTTATTTTACAACCCGTGTCATAAAAAAACTTGCAAAGGTGTTTAGAGAAGCACTTTTTGTTTTCTTTGATTCAAGAATGATTCAAGCTGAAAAAACAAAACAAAACAAAAAAAAACAAAACAAAACAAAAAGAAAGAATGATTCAAGCTGTTATATTTAGATAGACTTTACTTGACAGTGAGATGTCGTTATCACTCTTAGGACTGAAGAAGTGATAGAAAAACTGAAGCCTGTAGAATAAAATACTTTTCCACATAATAATCTACAGAGACTATACACTATTATCAATCATGAGTAGTGATTCCAATATCAGTGACTGACAAGAGAGTTACTTGATTATTGTTTTTTATAATATTCAATTACTTATTTGTCATGTATTTGTTACCCAGAAGCATATATGAATCAGAATTTCTTTACATAAGTTAAGTTATGCAAATACACTTTAGAGCACATAGGCTATTATATTTCCCGTCCTAAAATTGCCTTCAGGCTTCAGGTCAGTCATCTTGCATGGAACATTTTTCTTGTGATTTACAGGAGGCATCACATCTGTTTCTTTGCCTAAAACCCAAGAGGCAGTTGCAGTATTAGATAAAATACATTTAAATTATTGAATGCAAGAAAATTTCCCAGCGTAGTACTTCCCATAGTCTGAAACCATTTCTCATTTTTTATTTAAATGTAAATTTTATGGAGTTAATCTGAATGCAGAATCACATGAGCCTATTACTTTGCTACTTGTGGAAACAGTGAATCATAGAATTTGGTACTGTAAATCAACTCATAGATAATAATTTAGCCAAAGCCCATAGTTGATAGAGAGGGAAGCTGAGAGTGAGGGCACTGCAACTGGCCCAAAGCCTCAAATTAGGCAGAGTAAGAAGGAAACTAGATCATAAAGCACCTTAAAAAGGGGTGCTTTATTAATATGACATATTGCAGGAATTTTAATATCTCTTTGTGCAATGAAGCTAAATAATAGAAAACTTGCTGCTCATAATATCACTATCAATTTAGATTTTATTTCATTTGGAAAGATTCCCTAGAATCCTAGAAGATCACATTGCATTCGTCTCTTTAATGTGTCTGTGTGGTTAATTAATTGATTGATGATTTTACAGAATGAACAATTTCTCACAGTATGATGAAGCTCTAATCTGCAATGTGATCATATTTGGGGGTGGTAGGTAATTAGGATAAGATTATGTCATGAGGGCGGGGCTTTCGTGATGAGATCAATACTCGTATAAGAAGAGGAAAGAACACACTCCCCATGTGCATGAATGGAAGAAAGTCCATGACAGCACACAGTCAGAAGGCAGATGTCTGTCTACAAGCGAAAGCAGATTTTTTACAGCTCTGCTTTGCTCACTCTTGCAATCTTCATCAGATAAGTCCTTGAGGAAGATTCCATGAAATCCTTGTTCTCCTCTGAGCCCAATTTGAAAACTACTGATCTGTATTATTAAGCAATAAAAGAGCATATTAAAATTCAGCCTTAATAAAGGCAATGAGCATGCGTTCTATGAAGATGTGGCTTAAAATAATATAGGCTAACATAGACTCTGATGACTGGAAATTCATAGCATGGATCATTTGTTTTTAGTGGCATGCCCAAGGACTAGAATAGGACTCAGCAACATGGCAAAAAAATGTGCAAACCAGGTGTAGAGCCTTGTAGGCTGCAGAAGATATGAGAGGATGTAACAGGACATCCGCTGAGAAGGTTGTGTAAAAGGTACACCATCCTTCAAAAAGATCTTTCCAAGCATACTTGACACTAGAAAGTCATTTGTGTTATTAATCTTCTCTTTTAATTAAAGGACCATTCTGTGCTATAAGATAAATAATTGCATTATGTTTATTAGTTGGAAATAGTTTTCCCTCATACTTGAGAGTCAGGGAACTATGTAAGTTGATTTTGTATTCATGTCGCATAGAATTAAATATGCAGTAAAAGAAGAAATTAACAAAAGAAAAATTGGAGCAGTAAAGCTAATGACAATTCCAAGATTTATTATTTGGACAGTATACAAAGTTTTATAAATATTCAATCATTTTAAATCAGCAGTCAGCATGCAGTAAACCTGTGACTTCCTTCGTCAATCTAACAACTTCCATGAAGTTGTTAACACAAATTACAACTTTTAAGAGGCTTTGTTTTTTATATGAATATCAAAGTCCCTGTTGGCTAATAAATATGCTACAGTTTGACCCGTAGCTTAGTAGGTTCAAGTAAAATGGGACTTGAAATGATTATTGGTATGTTTCTTTTAAATAAGTTATATCAAAGAATATTAATCCATGTATTAAAATATGTGCAAGTGTCAACAGCCAAACTGTGGAAGGAAAAAAAAAAAAAGAAAACAAAACAAAACAAAAACTGTGGAAGGAGCCTCGGTGTCCATTGACAGATGATGGATAAAGAAGCTGTGGTCTATGTATACAATGGAATATTCCTCAGCCATTAGAAACGACATATACCCACCATTTGCTTCGAGGTGGATGGACCTGGAGGGTGTTATGCTGAGTAAAATAAGTCAATCGGAAAAGAACAAACATTACATGGTCTCATTCTTTGGGGGAATATAAGAATTAGTGAAATGGAATAAAGGGAAAGGTGAGAAAATGAGTGAAAATATCAGTGAGGGTGACAAAACATGAGAGACACCTAACTCTGGGAAATGAACAAGGGGTAGTGGAAGGGGAAGTGGGTGGGGGGTTGGGGTGACTGGGTGATGGGTACTGAAGGGGGCACTTGGTGGGATGAGCACTGGGTGTTATGCTATATGTTGGCAAATTGAACTCCAATAAAAAAATAAAAATAAATAAAATAAAAAACAAAATATGTGCAAGTGTTAGGGCGCGTGGGCTGTTCAGTCGGTGAAGCATCAGACTCTTGGTTTCAGCTCAGGTCATGATCTCAGGGTCCTGGGATAAAGCCCCGTGTTGGGCTTCATACTTGGGGTGGGGGGAGTCTACTTGAGGATTCTCTCTCCCTTTCCCTTTGCTCTCTCTCTGTCTGTAAAATAAAAAAAAAAAAACCTTTATATCTTTAAAAAAATAAAAGCCAATACTTAAATATAAATAAATATATAAACAAATATGTTTTCTTTTTTTTAAAAAAGATTTTATTTATTTATGCATGAGAGACACAGAGAGAAAGGCAGAGACACAGGCAGAGGGAGAAGCAGGCTCCCTGCGGGGGCTCTGATGCAGGACTCAATTCCAGGACCCTGGGGTCACACCCTGAGCTGGAAGAAGCTCGACCACTGAGCCCTACACCCCTCCCCGGGCATTCCAAATATCTGTTTTCTATGTATTTTTGAAATATTCACACATATTCTCCCTGCAAAAGCTCAACATTTCTAAAGAGCAAGTCACATATAATGAAGTAATAAAAAGATTTATCTCATAAACAAATATGGATCACAGTCTAAGAGGCAACATGGCATGTATTTTAATACATTTAAATAAATCCACTCAGTTACTTGGCTAATAACACACTTCATAAACCGATTTCCTCCTTAGAAAAATTACTGAAGGCAAGATAATTTAGAACTAATGTTTCCAAAATAAATAACTTTAAATTGTACAAAGTACTAAAATATTAAATCTAATTAAATAATGACACATTTACAAATGTTCCATAATAGTACAATGAGTTTCAGAGGCCTGGTTTGTGTTAATATCTTTGAGTGCTTATTCTTCATACAAATCACAACTAAATAGATTTCAAGAGAAACATTTGATGGTGTGATTTATGCAGATTATTTGATTCAATTTCAATTAAGTTGCTTCAGCAATTTAAGCAGCTAATTTGATTAGCCAAAAATGTTTTCCTTCAGTAGGATTTATGATAACTTTAAATCAGTCCCCCATTGTAAAATGACTTTATTGATTGGTAGACTACCATGAAGCATTTCCTCAATTTTAGCAAGATTCATTTTTCGTGTGCTTTAGAGTCAAGTCATGTATTATGTGATTGAAGCCCTTGACATTCTATTTACACATCACATAAATTTATAAATCACAAACTATGATAGGGATTATAGCAGTAGAATCATAATGCATGATCCAGATTTTTTCACCTTCAGTTGAAAAATTAAATTTGATGCTATGTCTATGTCTAAAATAATAAAAGGGAAATAAAATTTTATATTCATAAGTTATGGGTCATATTTGTACATATGCAATCTCTTTGATAATCATTGGTGGTCTTCTTAAAAAGAAGGTAATAGAAGAACCCCAATTCAGTCTTTATTTTTCTCTGTGTTTGATGTCTGAGATTTTTTTTAAATGATATAAAAATGTGTGGTTTTCACTGGACAATGGGATAATAATAAGTTTTATTAGGAAGTGTGGTTGGCATTAGCAAAGTTTGGATCAGCAGTTCACAATCCACAGATTGTCAGTTCTGAACTTCAGGTGATAAGGACTATGTGTAAAGACTATGGGAAGAGAGGAGTAGACTGCAGTCAGCTTTATCAGAAACTGCATACCTCCTCCCTGAAAGCGATTCTAAAGTTCAAAATCATTATTTTTGGAAAGGCATTTGTTATCACTGCTCTAATACAATAACTTGCTATTTTGACTTTTTTTGTGCTGGCCATGTTTATTTATTTTCTTGATTTTGTTTTTAACGGAGGGGCAGGCCCATAGCTTACTTCCCTTCCCCTCAGACTCACCATGAATCCATTCTCAGTCCCTCAATTCTTTGAGATGTGCCATGTCCGAAACCCACACAATTCGATTTTTACAGGTCGCTACTAGTAGTAAAGAGCAAAGGCAAGGAAATAAGCAGGTGGATAGGAAAACCCTGAGGTTTGTTTGAATAAAAGACCCTTCCAGATAAATGACTCTGGCTTCTCTAAGAATCTCTGAAATGCCTAGCTAGATGAAAGGAAAAGAAGAAAACGGACTAGTGGTTCATTGCCAGCACTTAAAGATTTATGCTTTAAAAGGTATATATACCAGCACTTTGATTCATTTATTATGCTACAAGTTAATAACCACTTTTCCTGAGCTTGTTCAAAATGACATTTTAAAATGTCACTAAGTCATCTGGCTAATTTCAAATTATATTTTTCAAATGGTCCTGGCCACATTTGTCCTTTAAGAGTTTTAACCTAAGCTCTACTCAACCCATAAGGGAGGGATTCTATGCCTAATCATTTTTGATGTTGTTTCATTTTTTTTTAAAGTGGTTGTAATAACTTACACAGGTACAACATAATATACCATAAATACTATAACAGAGGTTTTATACTCCTTATTGTTTAACAATTTGCCAAACATCAAAAGCTATTAAAAAACATATTGATTCAACAGTTAACTACTTTGTTGAGTAGAGGGGTGGGAAAACCAGCAGGTTAATTAAAAAAAAAAAAAAGAGCCAAACTAATATGGGCAATGACATATCAATCTAAAGTAAATTTGAGAGATTATGCATGCCTCATTTTCAGCAATGAGTGTATGACTGATGTAGGTTTATCATTAAAAATGCTTACAATTATCCTCCCTCTAGTAATGAGACCATGAAGCACCTCTTATGAAGAGTTGAACCTGGTTTGACCATATGACCATATGCCTTGTCCAGGAGTGAGACAGAAGTAATGATGTGCCAATCTGAGCCTGCTCTTCAGGTGCTTGAACATTTCCACTCATTTTCCAGGAAACGTGGCACTGGCATATGAAAAAACCCAGCAGTCAGGGTGAAGGGGAGGAGATCACATGAAAGAAGGCTGAGGAGCTTCAGAACTGGGAACAAATCCCAAGAAGCCAAGCTATCTAGTTAATTCATAGCTATCTCTAAATGTTTTGGAGTGAGAACTCTGAATTTTAGTGGGTAGCTGGCCACTCAAAATAAAAGCCTACCTCTCCCAGCTTCTATTCCATTTATGGGTAACCATTTGGCCAAGTTGTAGCCAATAAAATATAAAAAAGAAATATTTATTTAAAATAATAATATAAAAAGGATATAAAGAGGAAAATTGCAAGAAAAAATCTTTGAAATCTAGTTTGTTTGTTTTTTTTTAAGATTTTATTTATTTATTTATGAGAGACACAGAGAGAGAGGCAGAGACACAGGCAGAGGGAGAAGCAGGCTCCATGCAGGGAGCCCGACGTGGGACTCAATCTTGGGTCTTCAAGATCACACCCTGGGCTGAAGGTGGTACTAAACCTCTGAGCCACCCAGGCTGCTCTGAAATCTATTTTAAACAGAGTTTAAGCCTTTTGTCGCTCAGTTGCTCTCTATTTCCCGGAATCTGATTTTGGGAGTACTTGCAAATCAATAATTAAAAGGCAAACAATGCAATGGAAAAATGAGCAAAGGCATTTAAAAGCAATGCATAGAAAATACAAATCAAGTGACTAATCTACACAAAAAAGATGTTTCACCTTACTAGATTCCAGGCACACAAGAAAGGCAACAATGTAACATTGCTTCACACCCATTAGACTAGTGATTTCTCTTTTTTAGGTCTGAGAATAACAAAGATTGTTAAGACTGAAGAACAAACAAATTTCTTGCATGCTTCTGAAGGAATTGTAAGACTACTTTGTTTACCAATTTGACAATTTCTAATGGTATCAAGAAGATTCCTTCCCTTCAGATCCCACAATTCCACTTCCAGTACTATATGTTTATTAAATATCTTTGCACATCTGTTACTAAGATCTTATTTTCTAAATATGATTATCCAACCAAAGGACAGCATTCCCTGGAGAAGTGGTTGATTTCAGACCTGGACAGAGAATATACAAGATGGTCCTAGAGCAACTTGTGGTATCAGAAAGTAGGGAAGTAATTAAAACAAACAAACAAAAAAGAAGGGGCAAGCTTCAAAATAAAAACTAAAACATGGGTAATGATCTGAAAGAGCTCCAAATGGCCAAATCAGTAACAATTTAAACAGAAAAAAAAATGACATTAGATTAGAACTCAGGCAACAAAATAAATACCCAATATCCACGAGCCAATATTGATATAAATGAATCATTGAATAAAACGTGGGGAAGAAAGCTTGTCCTCTCTGAAGATTTTAATTAATAAATATAGAAGTGTTAGCCATAAATACAAGACTGGCAGTTATTTTTGCAAGCAAAAAAATTGTTTATTTGAGAACAGCAGGTAATTTCAATTCAGGACAAGCAAACTACAGCAAAACCGTAGATAAGTCTGGCGAACAAAGGATAGGAATGTTCTTTTAAAGAGGAAAATGGGGAGAAGGGCTGTTATAAGCAAGTCCACTGGAGTTAACTGGGAATTTGAAGGTAGTGACTTCTCATTGGCTGAGTTGTGACTGTCTCTCATTGGACTGTTGGGAAGGAGAGAGAAAATCCTTTCTTCCTCCTGTTGGGGTGGTAAAGCAATAGGTAAAGTAGTATAGACTTGCAAGATATTCTGGTTCCTGTTGGGTCTGCAGTTGACCACCAGCGGTAGGGCATGCGAGAAACTCTGGGTAGCCTCTTGACTCCACTTTAAATGAACGTTCCTTTATTAATTTTCACAGAAGGAATAGAGGAAATAGAAAATCATCATTGGGAAACCACAGTAGTAATTGTTGAAAGTGACCCAGTGCTAAAATAGTGGGTGAGGATTTGAGGAGAAATAAGACGTTTACATAGTTTAAAAGTATCTCTCCCAAGAAATTTATTGCCAGGGAAATACTGTCACTTTACAATTCAGAAACTTGGTAGGTACCACTTGGAACAAGTAAAATCAAGATAATAACACTATTAATAAGACACATTTTTTACTTCATGGACCTCCGGATATAAGACACTGTAAAATACAGAACTCTTCAGGGGCATCCTTGCCAAAAACACAGAATTTTAATCCAATTATGACTAAGCATCAGAACATCTCTAATTGTGGGGCGTTCTACTAGATTACTGGCCAGTGACTTAAAAAAGTTTTAAGGTCATGAAAAAAAGGAAAAAAAATGAGGAATTGACACATATTTAAAAACTAAAGAGGCATCAAAACAAAATATAATAAGTGATGCTCAATAGAATCCTGGAAAAGAAAAAGGTTATTAGTGGAAAATATTATAAAAATTTCAAGAAATTCTGTAGTTTGTTATTATTGTGCTAATATTAATATCTTGGTTTCTATATTTGTACTGTGGCTAGGTAAGGTGTTAACATGGTAAGCTGAGTGAAAGGTATATAGAAATTTTTCTTACTATTAATGCCTATTTTCTGCAAGTCTAAAGTCATTTTAAATAAAAATATTAAAATTATTTTCACAATCAAACCATAACATAAATATGAGATTCTTCATTGAAGCAATTGATGCTACCGTAAACTCAAATAATTATCTATAAAAATGGTTATAGTTATATATTTATACAATAAAATATAGTAATTAAACCAAATGACTTTTGCTAGCTGTATTAATACCAATATGAATACATCTCTAAATCAGAGCTGAGTTCAAAGCTGACTTTTAAAATAGTTTTATGCTATTTAATTAAGGGTTGAAAATATGCAATAAATGCCATATAAATATATTGTTTATGGATGGATACACTCACAAAGTAATAGTGACTAACATACAGGGTAAATAAAACATAAACATGAACTTCCTCATAGTTTTTGCATCTGGAAAAAGAGAGAGAAGAATGGGATAATGAAAAGGACACAGAAGACTTCAACATTATCTTTGAATATTTATTTTTAAATAAAAAAGAAAACTGAAACAAGTGTGGCAAAATGTTAAGATTTTCTGTGAACCCTGTGAATGGTACACAGACATTGTTCCTCTTACTTTTCCATATAATATATGTATATATATATATATATATATATGAAAATGTCAAAGAAATAAAAGAAACATGGCAAAGTTAAGACGAAAGGGAAAGGAAGACATTTAGAAAAAAAATATATAGTATTCTCAAAGATAACAGCAATGAGTGCCTCTATTATTCTCAAGGCATAGGGAGTACAAAGGTAAAATATAAAAGCAACAAGAGTTAGTAACTTATATCTATAAAACGTTAGTATAAAATTACTCTAAGATTTCAAGTCTAACAGTTTGAGTGTGCTAACAGAGCATTATTGTATGACGGGTGCAAATGTGATTTTAGAGAGTTGAATACAGTAAGAAGGGTTATCTACAGACCAAAAAAAAAAAAAAAGAGAGAGAGAGAGAAAGAGAGGAAAAGAAAAAAGAAAAGAAAGAAAGGAAAAAAAGAAAAGAAAAGAAAAGAAAAGAAAAGAAAAGAAAGAAAAGAAAAGAAGAAAAGAAAAAAGAAAAGGAGCAAAAAAGTAGGAGAGCAAAGGAATAGACATATGAGTAAGGAAAGAACCTATATCCAAAGTATCAGATCAGTTAACATTTTCATAAGAGGGAGAAAGAGCCCAAGATTTGAAATGAGACCAAAAGGATCATAAAGAAAGAACTAGAATTTTTTTTTTTTTTAAGTACTCTGTGTAGGGATGCCTGGGTGGCTCAGTCGTTTATGCAACCAACTCTTGATTTCGGCTGGGTCATGATGTCAGGGTCATGAAATCAAGCCCTGCTTCCAACTCCACACTCAGCGCAGAGTCTGCTTAAGATTCTCTCCCTCTACCCCTCCCCGCCCTGCTCACACACTCTCTCTTTCTCCCTCTTTAAAAGAAAAAAAAAAGTACTCTGTGTATGGTTTACATACAAATGTTTGTTTCTTGCTTCTGAAAGTCCACTTAGTGCTAAGTCTTGAGGGGGTAAATCGTTGCTGAAAGAAATTAAGACCTAAATAAATTGAAAGACTCCTCATGTTCATAAATAGGAAGCCAGATAGGAACCCTCAATATTACTAAGATGACTATCCCCCCCGCCAAATTGATCTACATATTCAATGAAATTTCCCACAAACTCACAGCTGTGTTATTTACAGAAACTAAAAGCTAATCCTGAATTCCATCAAAAGTGATGATTCATGCTTCCATCTTAGAAAACCTACTAGAAAGTTCTAGTAATCAAGACAGTGTAGTACTGATGTGAGAACAGACATAAAGGCCAATGTACAGTTGACCCTTGCACAATGGGCAGAGCAAGAGGTTAGGGGCACCAACTCCTATGCAGTCAAAAACCTGCATATAACTTTTGATTCCCCCAAAACTTAGCTCCTAATAGCCTGTTGTTGATCAGAAGCCTTAACAATAATAATCATTTAACACATATTTTGTATATTACATGTATTATATATTTTTATAATAAGGAAACTTAATATTATTAAGAAAGTCATAAGGAAGAGAAGCTCCTTAACTTTAGTTTTTCTTATTTATTTAAAATTTGACATCTAAGCTCAATAATTTTCTTATTGTTATTTTCAAATCAATTCAATAATGCTGTGTTTTAGGAAAATAAGATATCAAGGCCAATATTCCTATGATCTTCATTAAAATTCACTCTTACATTGTCATATTTAAAGGACCATACGGTGGCACCTGGATGTCTCAGTTCATTGAGCATCTGACTCTTGGTTTCAGCTCAGGTCATGATTTCATAGGTCAAGGGATCGAGCCCCACTTTGGGCTCCACACTCAGCAGGGAATCTGCTTGATATTCCCTCCTCCTGCCCCTACCCCCCAATAGTGCTCTCTCTCTCTCTCTCAAATAAATAAATCTTTAAAGAGTATTATAAGAGAGAAAATGGAAATAAAGTTTATAAATATAGTCAAGATCTAAAAACCATTTGCAAATAATACTTTTTTGCTTAAAATTACATATTACAGTGAGATACTTAGGAAGGATAAATATAAAAGGCATGCACTTTGATTAATACCAATGATAAAGGGTAGGAAATATAATACTGCATTAAAAACAATAAATTACTTAGCAATAAGTAAATGATAAATGTGAACATGAATATGAATAATGTCTTACTGTAATACTTAAGAGAAGATTTTAAAAATTAGAAATATGTCTCATCCTGATAGTAAACTTAGTGTTGAATTAATGCAGATTTTCTACAAAGTAATCAATAAATGTAGTGTAATTAAAGTAGAAATTCTAAAGGTCCATTTTAAGGGCCCCAAATGCAGTTGGTGTATTTTCTGTTTTAAGAAAGCACAAGAATGCAATCACGATGACAAGTACCAAACAAAGAAAACATACCAAATACACACTTTCTATTAGAAGCAGCAAATAGTAAAGTGTGTAAGTATTTAATGAGTTTCTCACACACTGTTTCTTTCCCTTTCTTCCCTGACTGTTTTATATAATCAGTTGCTTGGAAGTTTGTCGATCAGAAGTCCCTTAAGTAACTAAACATGTTGCTCTCTAAAGTTCTGAAAATCAAGTGCATTCCCTATATTAAAGTGGTAAAAACTTAATGACAAGAAGGTAGATATAAAGAAAACACAAATGCATTAAATAAATAAGAAATATTTCAGAATGCAGGTCTCATCTTTTTGTTGGCATGAGAATCTGAGTCATTTAAATCATGTCATCACTTCCGACTGCAAACTCTAATTCTTGTCTTCTTTATCACTAAGCTATATAAAGATCAGTCATGCCCTAGACTAAATGATAACATTTTCTTGAGATGATTGATGATAGATGATAGATAGATGATAGATAGATAGATAGATGATAGATGATACAAAGAAAGAAGAAAAGAAAGAGAAAGAAAGAAGAAAAAGAAAGAAAGAAAAAAAAGAAAGAAAGAAAGAAAGAGAAAGAAAGAAAGAAAGAAAGAAAGAAAGAAAGAAAGAAAGAAAGAAAGAAAGAAAGAAAGAAAGAAAAAGAAAGAGGAAAGATTTCATTCTGATAAATAGCACAGAACTTCTCATACATATCTAGAATTCCTTTTTTTTTTTTTTTTTTTTTACTTTTTGGAACAAGTTTTTATTTCTTTGAAAGAAATGGGAATAACTTCTGGATTTTGACATCTAATTACATTTCAGACTATCCTTTGTCTGCAACATGTATGTTTCCCTTTCACTCACAGTGGTCACTCCTGTTTTTTTCTCAAATCTTTCTTTTTTTTTTAATATTAAATGATAAACTTTTATTTATTTATTTTTTAACTTATAAATGACGTATATCATGATTTTATTATTCATTCAGAGTTTGCCAGCTCATCAGCAGTATACCCAGATATATTCAGTCATAATTAAATTCAATTGTCTTTGGTGATTTACTGATTTTCAGTCATATAAAAATTATAGCTTGACATATATTCTTGATTTTGTCATTTTGAAGGTGTATTTGTCAAGGCAGGAAGATGAATATATGTTATTTAATAGTACACTGGCTTGAATTACAACTTTTAAATAGATAAACATATGGTAGCTGGGTCTCCTTTTGTACTCATGTCCTGGGCTCTGCAGAGTAGCCGAGCTCTTTTTCTTTTTCTTTTTTTTTTTATTGGTGTTCAATTTACCAACATACAGAATAACCCCCAGTGCCCATCACCCATTCACTCCCACCCCCCTCCCTCCTCCCCTTCTACCACCCCTAGTTCGTTTCCCAGAGTTAGCAGTCTTTACGTTCTGTCTCCCTTTCTGATATTTCCCACACATTTCTTCTCCCTTCCCTTATATTCCCTTTCACTATTATTTATATTCCCCACATGAATGAGAACATATAATGTTTGTCCTTCTCCGACTGACTTACTTCACTCAGCATAATACCCTCCAGTTCCATCCACGTTCAAGCAAACGGTGGGTATTTGTCATTTCTAATAGCTGAGGAATATTCCATTGTATACATAAACCACATCTTCTTTATCCACTCATCTTTCGATAGACACCGAGGCTCCTTCCACAGTTTGGCTATTGTGGCCATTGCTGCTAGAAACATCTGGGTGCAGGTGTCCTGGCGTTTCATTGCATCTGTATCTTTGGGGTAAATCCCCAACAGTGCACTTGCTGGGTCCTAGGGCAGGTCTATTTTTAACTCTTTGAGGAACCTCCACACAGTTTTCCAGAGTGGCTGCACCAGTTCACATTCCCACCAACAGTGTAAGAGGGTTCCCTTTTCTCCACATCCTCTCCAACATTTGTTGTTTCCTGCCTTGTTAATTTGCCCCATTCTCACTGGTGTGAGGTGGGATCTCATTGTGGTTTTGATTTGTATTTCCCTGATGG
Organism: Canis lupus dingo; assembly: GCF_003254725.2. Taxonomy (NCBI): domain Eukaryota; kingdom Metazoa; phylum Chordata; class Mammalia; order Carnivora; family Canidae; genus Canis; species Canis lupus. The sequence continues at coordinate 42,495,101 of NC_064255.1, forward strand.
CAAGTGATGCAGAGCATTTTCTCATGTGCATATTGGCCATGTCTATGTCTTCCTCTGTGAGATTTCTGTTCATGTCTTTTGCCCATTTCATGATTGGATTGTTTGTTTCTTTGGTGTTGAGTTTGATAAGTTCTTTATAGATCTTGGAAACTAGCCCTTTATCTGATATGTCATTTGCAAATATCTTCTCCCATTCTGTAGGTTGTCTTGTAGTTTTGTTGACTGTATCCTTTGCTGTGCAAAAGCTTCTTATCTTGATGAAGTCCCAATAGTTCATTTTTGCTTTTGTTTCTTTTGCCTTCATGGATGTATCTTGCAAGAAGTTACTGTGGCCGAGTTCAAAAAGGGTGTTGCCTGTGTTTTTCTCTAGGATTTTGATGGAATCTTGTCTCATATTTAGATCTTTCATCCATTTTGAGCAGAACTCAACGAAATCGAGACCAGAAGAACTGTGGAACAGATCAACAGAACCAGGAGTTGGTTCTTTTAAAGAATTAATAAGATAGATAAACCATTAGCCAGCCTTATTAAAAAGAAGAGAGAGAAGACCCAAATTAATAAAATCATGAATGAGAAAGGAGAGATCACTACCAACACCAAGGAAATACAAACGATTTTAAAAACATATTATGAACAGCTATACGCCAATAAATTAGGCAATCTAGAAGAAATGGACGCATTCCTGGAAAGCCACAAACTACCAAAACTGGAACAGGAAGAAATAGAAAACCTGAACAGGCCAATAACCAGGGAGGAAATTGAAGCAGTCATCAAAAACCTCCCAAGACACAAGAGTCCAGGGCCAGATGGCTTCCCAGGGGAGTTTTATCAAACGTTTAAAGAAGAAACCATACCTATTCTCCTAAAGCTGTTTGGAAAGATAGAATGAGATGGAGTACTTCCAAATTCGTTCTATGAGGCCAGCATCACCTTAATTCCAAAACCAGACAAAGACCCCACCAAAAAGGAGAATTACACACCAATATCCCTGATGAACATGGATGCAAAAATTCTCAACAAGATACTGGCCAATAGGATCCACTAGTACATTAAGAAAATTATTCACCACGACCAAGTAGGATTTATCCCCAGGACACAAGGCTGGCTCAACACCCGTAAAACAATCAATGTGATTCATCATATCAGCAAGAGAAAAACCAAGAACCATATGATCCTCTCATTAGATGCAGAGAAAGCATTTGACAAAATACAGCATCCATTCCTGATCAAAACTCTTCAGAGTGTAGGGATAGAGGGAACATTCCTCAACATCTTAAAAGCCATCTAGGAAAAGCCGACAGCAAATATCATTTTCAATAGGGAAGCACTGGGAGCCTTTCCCCTAAGATCAGGAACAAGACAGGGGTATCCACTCTCACCACTGCTATTCAACATAGTACTGGAAGTCCTAGCCTCAGCAATCAGACAACAAAAAGACATTAAAGGCATTCAAATTGGCAAAGAAGAAGTCAAACTCTCCCTCTTCACCGATGACATGATACTCTACATAGAAAACCCAAAAGTCTCCATACAGACTCATACAGCAATTCGGTAGCGTGGCAGGATACAAAATCAATGTCCAGAAATCAGTGGCATTTCTATACACTATCAATGAGACTGAAGAAAGAGAAATTAAGGGGTCAATCCCATTTACAATTGCACCCAAAAGCATAAGATACCTAGGAATAAACCTAACCAAAGATGTAAAGGATCTATACCCTCAAAACTATAGAACACTTCTGAAAGAAATTGAGGAAGACACAAAGAGATGGAAAAATATTCCATGCTCATGGATTGGCAGAATTAATATTGTGAAAATGTCAATGTTACCCAGCGCAATATACACGTTTAATGCAATCCCTATCAAAATACCATGGACTTTCTTCAGAGAGTTAGAACAAATTATTTTAAGATTTGTGTGGAATCAGAAAAGACCCCGAATAACCAGGGGAATTTTAAAAATGAAAACCATATCTGGGGGCATCACAATGCCAGATTTCAGGTTGTACTACAAAGCTGTGGTCATCAAGACAGTGTAGTCCTGGCACAAAAACAGACACATAGATCATAGGAACAGAATAGAGAACCCAGAAGTGGACCCTGAACTTTATGGTCAACTAATATTCGATAAAGGAGGAAAGACAATCCACTGGAAGAAAGACAGTCTCTTCAATAAATGGTGCTGGGAAAATTGGACATCCACATGCAGAAGAATGAAACTAGACCACTCTCTTTCACCATACACGAAGATAAACGTATCTAGAATTCTAAAAGAGTTTTGCAATTATGATAATTGGAGCCTGGCTAGTGCAGTGATATTGAAGATTAAGGGTCCTGAAGAACATTTTGCACCACTTAATCTCTAATTTAATAGTATACTCAATTATATAAATTGCACACTTTAAATCAATTAAATCTAAGTAATTTTATTGAATACGGTGCAAATCAATAGTTGTCAAGTATGTGAGTTTTAACTGACAGAAATTACATTTAAAATAACATAAGGTAAGACCCCAACAGTTCCTGCTTTTTGTCCTCAATTGTGTTTATATATCGGGATCTATCTGACTATATAGTCTATATCAGCATATATCAGACTACATCAGAATAACATAAGAGCAAACTTCTAGAAAACTCCCTATTTTAGCCATCAGAATAAGATTATTCACACTTAAAGCAGTGCAGATGTAGAGGTTTATAATAATACCTCATCAGTGTAAAAGCTACTTCCTTGGGAAGCTCATAGAGATAAATCTGACATAAAAATTAGACGAAACGAGCGTAGAGATAGTCCTAAAACATAATTTCCTTAGATTTCACTTGACTTTGGATTAGTAATCAAATTTGCCAGGAATTCCAAAATTTGAAAGAAAGGGATAGAAGGAATAGAAGGTTATATATATATATATATATATATATATATATATATATATACTGTATATATAGAGAGAATGCTATTCAATGCCTGTGAAACTCTTAAAATTGAATTTTAACTTTGAACCTAACTGTATGCAAACGTGAGGGTTTTTATATAAATATGCTGATAGTGTTAAAGCTTCCGTCGCCCTAACATGACTAACAAGGACCAGTTTGTCTCCTGCCAGGCACTCTCCCCAAATATTTTGTTGATTACTTGTCATTTTTTAATAGAAGGAGAAATATTTCATTTTTACCTTTTCTTTCCTGGTAGAAGGGTGGAGCTTATTTATCGCTTCTTCTTATGATTTCTATTTAGAGCTGAGCATGAAAACTATAAAGCTGTAACATTCTTTATTTAATCCTGTTCCTTTTTTCTCTGTATTAAGTATGGCAACTCTGCTTCTTGAATCCAAATGTCTGTTTCGTATTTTTCTCTTTGATTTCTGGTCTAGATATAGGTTTCCCTAACACACTTGTGCAGGTTCTAACTTGTAATCTTCCTTCCTAGTGAGAGAAATGAAGTCAATCATCTCTTGAATTGCCAAAGCATCTATTATTTTAAGCAAAGCAAACCATTTTCGCCACCTTGAGTAGGATAATTCCATTTGTAAGCCATTCTTCTGTGTCATCACACACATTTTCGGACCCCGCTGTGAGTGAATTGGATTTCTATTTAATTTCTCATGTCTTTTGTGGTTTTCCTGAGACCCTAGCCTCACAAATTTCCCTTCTATCACAGGGTATCAATTATTTTCCCACTAAAATAATAATAATAATTTCTTTAGTTATTTTCACAATCTTGCTGTGTCAAAAATATCCAAAATTTATGTAACCACTTATTATATAGTCAGGGCATTGAAAGGAACTTTCACAATTGCTTTCTTAATTCGTATTGCAGCTAAAAGCAACAGCATCTCTCGGTATTACTTGTGGTTTGACTTATGCCTTGCTTGTTACCTTCTACTAGATCTCTCTTGCTCGAGTCATCCCCTCTGACCCATGGCAATTAAAATACTAATCTCTCCTTGCTCTCTGGATTTCATACTTTAAAGCAGGGGTCAAAACGTTTTTCCACAAAGGGTCAGATAATAAACATGTTAGACTTAGACAATGTGATCTCTGTCACAATTACTCAACTCTGCTGTTGTAGCATGCCCATAGCCATAGACATAATTAAACCAACGAATATGGCCATAATCCAAGAAAACTACAAGGACCAGAGGGCCTGATCTGGGCCATGTACTGTAGTTTCTTGTTTTAAAACATTTAAATATAATGTGGCATCTAAGACTTCAACCCTTCTGTGTTATTTTAGGGATGTGCTCAGCTTTGAGCAAAGAACTATGCACACCATCTCTCAAAAATGGTCTTTACATCTCTCGAAAGGCCTAAATTTACTAAAAGTTTTTCCTCGCACAGGATGAAGTCCAGAGGAAACTGATCAATTAGTACTAAACTGGCTCAAAATTTCATTGTGTATGCAAATTTCCTGTTCCACTTTGTAGTCATTAGCATTGGCACTCTGCCTTCATAATCACAAGATGGATCCTTATTGCTCAAGGCATCATGTCTGTTTTCTCTTCAGGAAGAAGGTGGAAAGGCCAAAGGCATAAGAAAATAATCTTATCTAGCTCAAGCTGGGCACTTTTTAAAGAGCTTTTCTGGTTTTTTTTTTTTTTTTTCCTTTTCTCTTTTTTCTTTTTTTTTAAGAAATGACTTTTTAAATATTTTATTTATTTTTTTGAAAGAGAGAGAGCATGCACAAGCAGCAGGTAAGGACAGAGGGAGATGGAGAGGAAAAAGCAGATTCCCCACTAAGCAAGGAGCCCCAAAGCTGAGCTCTATCCCAGGACCCTGAGATCATGACCTGAGAAGGTGCAGACGTTTAACCAACTGAGCCACCCAGGCTCACACACCCCCACAAAGTGCTTTTCTACTAACAATTTCTTTTTACATCTCATAGGCAAGAACCGAAATCACACAACACTTCTAATTGCAAAAAATAATAAAATAAATAATAAAGGAAAAAAGAAAAATGCAGCTTATTTCTTTTTATTAAATTAACTATAACTTGAACCTTTATTTCTTACAATAAAATGAAGAAAATTACATTAGATAAGCAGCTAGCAGTGAGTACCACCCTTCTCCCAAGGGACGTAACTCTTCTCCGAGTAAAACAGCTTACCGTCTTTTGTATTTCTTTCCCGTTTCTACCTTTTCTAATAACACTTGATCTTTAAACTTTTTCTTAAACTAACCTCATTTCCAGAGAGTCTCCGGGTATATCCAGTATTTACAGAGAGCATTTTGCAGTATCAGCTTTTTACATTACTTCGTATCATTTGAATTTATAACACTTCTTGATGTCTTTATTTTCTTCACTCAGTAACAAAGATGAAATATTCCTCTTATTTGTGCGAGGTCTTCTTTGGTTTTCATTCACTTACTGATAAAATAATCTACTTATTTTTAGTGGTCTACATTCTGGGTCACTGAAATCAGCAGATATATGCAGGGTCTATGTGAAGAGGAGTCCAGAGCCTGTTGATGTTGTATACAGGGCAAAGAGGATGTATCAGACTTTTCCTTTTCTTCCTTGACTATAGATCACACTTGATAAAGAGAAACAGAATTTGGGATAGCCAGTATGAATCCGTCTACTCATATTAAGGACTATTTATCTGAAAGCCCTAAAACTTTGAAATTTTGGTTTGTAACCCTGGTAGAAACTATCTGGGGAGGACTTAATTTTACCTTACACTATTGGATAAGAAATTGAATAAGGTTAAGGAGGGTCTAGCTAGTAGTGGAATGTTTTTTATTTGCTAACCCTAAAATTCCCATACACAAAAACTCTACACGTTTTAAGAGACACTTTACTTAGAAAGTAAACTACTATTTTTGAAAATTAAGTCCGAGCTCAGCATTTATTGTTATGGGTGCTACTATCATCTCAAAATACTAGAATCTGTGCTTTAAAGAAGAAACTTTGGGTTTATGCTTATTTTCTTGTCCAATAACTGACAATGAGTCATGTAACTGCTATGAATAGAGAAATTGATTCAGAGCACTTCTGGTATGCAGTTATTAGCAAGAAACCATCATTTCCTCTTTTGGGAAATTACCCAAAATCACTTAGAATAAGAAATAATTATGAAAAGATCACGTTAATGAAACTGGATGATAGATAAAACCCAAATGGTAAAATAATTGGAATTGCTGCCACTACTTTCAAAAACAGTGGTAATGAAGCAGGGAAGAGCAAGGGCTTACAGTGGGTACTACACACCTAGAGATTCCAGAAAAAGCTATTGCAGTGTATTTCTAGGAAGCAAAGGACACATCTTCAGATTTAAAAAAAAAAAAAAAAAAAGCCTAAATTCTTTTTTATGAACTACCAGGGTGATCATCAATATCTTCCATAAACCCAGCTAGGTTTTTTGAGAATCAGAATGAATATGAATAAATGAGTAATCTGACATTAAAGCCACTTTTGTAGTTTGGTTCTGGTGTAGGTATACACATACACATCAAAGGAACAGAATAGAGAGTCCAAATGTAAATGGAATTTTTGACTAATACAAAGTCCCTTTTCATATAGGTGAGATTATTATGGTTCATAAGAGAAATTTTTTTAGGTAAACAAAGTAACTTTTTTCAGGGAAAAGAGTAAATGTGCATTCTCACCTCATACTAAGCACCAAGATAATTCTGATGGATCAAATTTAATTGTGAAATCTAACATCATAACAATATTTGAAGAGGCCATAGGCTATTTGGGGAAGAAAAGCAGAAAGAAACTGTGACATAAAAAAATGAAACAAAAGTCAGAAATCATAGAAGAAAGACTGATAAATTTGACTAAATAAAAAATATATATATAAAATATTGCCAAACCCATCATACACAAAGTAAAAAGACAAATGATAAACTGGGAAAATATTGCAATTTATATCATCAGTAAAGAAATAATACGGACACTGAGGGGGGCACTTGAGGGGATGAGCACTGGGTGTTATTCTGTATGTTGGTAAATTGAACACCAATAAAAAATAAATTTATTTAAGAAAAAGAAATAATATCTTTAATATATAAAATGTTTCTACAAATTAATTATACAAATACCCTAAAGAGAATTGACAAAGACAGTTCAGTTTAGAGGGAGTTGAAATGACTCTTAAATAATTGAAAAGAAGCTCAACCTTAATTTTAATAGAAAAAAATGCAACTTAAAACTATGATAACTGATCCTTTTCCTAAATTTCCAGATTTTTTATTTTTATTTTTATTTTTATTTTTATTTTTATTTTTATTTTTTAAGTAATACTGGGGCAGCCTCGGTGACTTAGCAGTTTAGCGCCACCTTCAGCTCAGGGCGTGATCCCAGATCCTAGGATAGAGTCCCACATCCGGCTCCCCACAGGGACCCTGCTTCTCCCTCTGCCTGTGTCTCTGCCTCTCTCTGTGTGTCTCATGAATAAATACAATCTTAAAAAAGAAAGTAATACTGTTTTCAAGAGTGTGAAGAAACAGGTGTAACTATTAATAATTAAGAGAGTAAATTGGTATAATTTCCATGATAAGAAATCTGGTAGGATCTATCAAACTTATAAATGCAAATTTCTTTTACCTGGCCATTCCATCCCTAAAAATTAGAAATATATTTACACCTGTGGAATTATGTTAATAACTATGTTTTTTAGAAATAACCTTAAATCATAATCTGAATCTATGGGACTAGTTAAATAAATCATATACCACCATACCAAGTACTATTTAAAAAGTTAAGAAACTCTTTGTGAGTTGGTAAAGAACCAATTTGTGTGTCAATGTAAGTAAAAACAACAACAAGACACAGTGCAGAAGAGTGTCATAATAAGCCATAATTTTTTAGAAACAAAGGTAGAAAAATTATGCATGTGTTTGTGTATTTGCTTAAATTTGCATAAAATATATCTGATAGTCAAAACAAAACAGTAATAGCATAATGGCACGATTTGTATCAAGGAAGAAGAATTGAATAATGGAACAAGGGTGGGAGTGGCTGGGATTTTAATGCTAATTCCTTTGTACCTTCTGAACTGTGACCCAAGTAAACTTATCATCTCTTTAAAAATATAAAAATAAAATATTTTTAAAAGTTTAGAAAAATGTTTCAGGTAGATAACAAGAAGCTATCTGAGCTATTTAAGATTGTCTAACCATGTGTTGGCCTATGCTTCCAAGTCTGTTTAGTTGGACATGGAAGAGGCCTCTGAGCTTCTGCCCATTTTGTAATTAGACCATGATGAGGGGTGTGGCAATGGACAGTGAGGACTCTAGACCTTTTAATCTTAGATGAGGCAAGAAACAGCATGCATGTTCTTCGAAGTTTTAGGCACTGAAAAGAGCTTATTCAGAAGGTCCAGGTTTTCATTCAATATCCACACAGAAGAGGGCTAGAAGTCTGATTTTTATGAGCACTGAATTTTAATACACAATAACTCAACAGACAAGTAGAAATGAATGTCATTTTCTGACAACTAAGATTTATTTTGAGTCCTAGAGCAAGTAAAGTGATAAGGTTAGAGGAAAAAATGTTCTTTTCAATATTCATCAAAAGAGGGAGAGGGAACCAAAAAAAACCTTTCTCCATAGACCAAATCTAGCAACTGGATGTAGAAACAGAAATAGAAATGTTCTTCATCTCCCTACCCAATAACATTTAATTTTGCTAAGGAGATGATTGAGGAAGTCTGAATATTCTTCTTGGTAGCTAACCTAGGACTTTCTGCCTAGATACCTGTTGGATTCTTTTTTATTCTTAAATTTCAAATACTATCCTAGGAGATTTATTATAGTTAATCTTGGCTGTAATCTGGGAAGTAGAATGGGCTCTTCTATCTTCAAAATCATGTCTTTAACCAGCCCTAATAAGTGTTATTCTATCAAAGTCTGTTTTCTCTCTATGGGACTCTTTCTCAGGTAAACCATAGTATCACCAAATTAGAATTCTGTTGTCCTTTTTTCTCCAATCCTTCAACTATTTCTACCTCTTTGATAGTTTCCTTGTTTCATGGAATTTTCTTGAATATCACTCAATGTATCCATCATGGGTGATGTTTCTTATACTTCTGACTCCCTCTGCTAGAGCCTTCATCTATTCCGCTGCAGAGTCTGAGGTGTTCATGCCCTAGGATTGCTACCTGCCCTCTCCTGGTTTATATGCAAATTAGAGGCTAAAGACAGAAATCCCAGAAAATTCTGACCTCTTCTAATTGTTTACCAAATCAATTGCTTACTTAATCTACCTAATTACTGCTAAGATGTCATTAGTTTTCCTTGTTTTTGTCTCCCAGTTTGCTCTGTGATTTTCACCCAAGCCTCTGGCTCACAGTTACCACTTCATTACTGATCTCTAGCAATAGGTTTGCCAATTTAATTTCCGAACTAAACCTCTTACTCCTGTTACTGACTTGCGTCTCTATGATCCTGACTTCTTTCCTAGGTATTAACTATTGTCCCACTAAAACAGACACTTGTATTAGTTTTCCATTGGTGCATAACAAATTACCACAAATTTAGCAGCTTAAAACAGCATGTATGTATTATCTTGGTTCTATGAGTCAAAATGTGAACATGGACTACCTGGATCCTCTGTTCACGGTCTCACAAACTGCAATAATAAAATTAGCTGGGATGAACAGTCCTCATTCAAATTCATGTGGTTGTGGACAGAATTAATTTTCTTGCAACTATAGAACTCATATTGTCTTGTTGCTTCTAGACCAGCAGGAGGGGCCAGTCTCTCTTTAAAATTGCTGACCTGATTAGGTGAATTTATCCAGGATAATCTCCCTTTTGGTTAACTGAAAATCAACGTAAGACTAGGATCTTAATTTCTTCAAAATTTCTTTACATTTGCCACATAATATAATCATGGGATTGATACCCCTTTATATTCACAGATCCAACCCACATGCAAGGGGCACTTATTATACAAGGCTATGGATGCTTGGGGATCATTTTAAGATTGATCTATAAACTTAATGCAATCTCAGTAAAAATCCCAGATCTTTATTGAATTTAAGAAGTTTTTTGTTTTGTTTTTAAATAAGGAAATGCAAAGGAGCTATAATGACCAATATAAATTAATGTGGTATTTTTTAAATTGGTTTGTTGGCAAAGAAATTATTGAAATAGGATAAATTATTGAAATAGAAATATAATCACACATATATTGTTAATTAATTTGGACAAAAATGTCATAGCAATGTATAGAAAAGGAAAAGTATTCTCAGCAAATGACATAGAACAAATTGAAAAAAATAAATTTTGAAGACTACCTCACCCTATACACAAAAATGCTAATTTACGATGGGCCATAGATCTAAATTTGAAAGTTCAAATATAAGGAAGACTGCTATAAGAAAATTTGAGCAAATATATTTAATGCTTTGTGGTAAGCAAGATTTCTTAGAAAATAAATAAAAGGAAAAAAACACTTGAATTTCATAGAGTTAAAAACTTATGCTCATCAAAATACACTGTTAAAGATATGAAAATTCAAGGCACAGACTGGGAGAAATAATGTAAATACAGGTATCTTACCAAGAACTTGCATTTTTATATTTCCATAGAATATACAAAAATCTCTTACAAGTAAATAAGGCAACCCAATAAATTATAGAGAAGGCAGTCTCTTTACAAAAGAAGGTATACCTAAAGGCTAAGTTCCTAGGACAATGATCAACATTATCAATCATCTTAGCATTATAGACTTAAAAATGTGATGAGATGGCATTTCAAAGCCATTTGATCAGCAGCAATTAAAAGTAACAGCAACAACAAAAGTTAGCAAAGATGATGAGCAGCTGGTGGGAGTACAAGTGGCAAAATCTTCTTTGGAAATTATTTTGATGATCCATTTATTATGAATTTATTTCGTACCCTACAGTCCAGCAATTCCACTACTAGATATTTACACAAGAGAAGTAGAAATGCATGTTTATAAAAATAAGCGTAAGGGCACCTAGGTGGTTCAGTCAGTTGAACGTCCAACTCTTGATTTCAGATCAAGTCGTGATCTCATGAGTTGTGGGATCGGGCCCTGCATCAGGCTCTCATTCAGCAGGAGTCTTCTATAAACCTTCTTAAAAAATAAGTGTATAAGAATATTTATAGTATCTTTCTTTATAATAGCTATATATAATTTGGGTTGGAAACAGCCCAAATGAAGATCGACAGGTAAATAAATAATAGATTATGGCATATTTCTAAAATATTACACTCTTCAGAAATTAAAAGAATATATAAATATATAATGATACATACAACAGTATGGATTTATCTAAAAACATCATTTTGAGAAAAAAGAAGCCAGACACTTATGCAAAAATCCATTATGTGATTTCATTGACCTTGAGTTTAAGAACAAGTAAAACTAAGTTATGGTAATAGAAGTAAGGACAGTGTTTGTCTTTTGGAGCAGGAATTCACCGGGAGTGGGTATGGGGAAGCTCTTTGAGGTGATGCTTATATTCTGTATCGTCTTGGAGTATTAATTATACTTAGATACGCAAATACATATGTTTGTCAAATATTAAATACCCGTTGCTCTTCATCATATCTATTTGTATCTCAGGGAGACAGAGAGAGAGACAGATTCAGAAACAGGGCAAGAGAACCAAAGACAAAGGCAGAGAGGGAGAAGGAGCTTCTGGCTCTCACAGCTGCTGTGTGGGTCTGTGGCCTCTGGACCCGGAGCACCATCCCACCACCGTGAAAGGAGAAAGGTCACATCCTAGGGAGGGCTACAAAAATAAATACCCAAATAAATGAAAGCAATATGAACCTTTGGTTAAGTGAGTGACAAAATGTCCACAGTCTTGAAACTGAAGAATCTGTACTCTTGTATGGTGTGAGGTAATGAATCCCTCTGTTGCATGAGCTGTTTTGAGTTGGCTTTTCATCTCTGAAACCTGAAATTATTCTGGTACGACTTAAAGAAATGACAGAGTATATATCATATACTATTTATAACATATGCATGTATTTTAAATATCATATACCATATATAAATAAATAAATATGGGGCTTCCAAGAATATATCTATTCGATGCTGCCTTAAACGTAAAATAAGCCACATAGAAAATAAAGACGTGCAGGGTTTTAGTTTTCTTTTATGGACCAGAATTCAGTATGATTTAAGATTTAAGAGCCATGGATTTTCTTTTTGCCTTTATATCAAAAATGCAACTACTGAACAAACAGAATAATTCTGATGTCTATGGCTGGTTATAAAGAATATGTGGATAACTGTGTCATCTAAATTAATACCTCTGAACCATCTTTCTGATGTAGGATATTTAGGGAACTAGAAGCTCAAAGTGGGACATTATAAAAACTCTCCAAAATGAATGCTTTATATAGATATAGAGCATACTGGACATTGCCTCCTGATACCTTTGACATGATTTGTAAAGCTAGGGTATTATGAAGAAGGCACCATCTGTTTTCTCTTCTCAGTTTCTAAGCATATTTGAAAAAATATTTGGAGACAAAATATACTCTCTGGAAGGAAGGAAGGAAGGAAGGAAGGAAGAGAAAGAAGAAAAGAAAAAAGAAGAAAGAAAGAAGAAAGAAAGAAAGAAAGAAAGAAAGAAAGAAAGAAGAAAGAAAGAAAAGAGAGAGAAGAAAGAAAGAAGAAAGAAGAAAGAAAGAAAGAAAAGAAAGAAAGAAAGAAAAGAAAGAAAGAAAGAAAAAAGAAAGAAAGAAAGAAAGAAAGAAAGAAAGAAAGAAAGAAAGAAGAAAGAAAGAAAGAAAGAAAGAAAGAAGAAAGAAAGAAAGAAGAAAAAAAGAAAGAAAGAAAGAAAGAAAGAAAGAAAGAAAGAAAGAAAGAAAGAAAGAAAGAAAGAAAGAAAAAGAAAGTAAGTGGGGGGGAGAGAGGGAGGGAAGGAGGGAGGAAGTAAGGAAGGAAGAAAACAAGGAAGGGAGGGAGGAAGGAAGGAGGAAAAAGCACAATGCCTTTAGACAAAGTATAAGAGAAAATCTTTCACAGTAGTGCAAAGAACAAAGGATTTGCGATGAGGATATTGAGGCTTGCTTCTCTTCCATTCAGGTGGGGAGAAAATGGTGAGACAGCCGAAGGGTCCTGAACTATGACAAATCTAAATGTAGGTAGAATTTCAAAATACCTTGATTCAAAATATTGTGACTTTTTCATATAAGCAAAAATGATTAAATGAGTTAAGTCAAGAGGAATCAGAGGGTTCAGTGAAGCAAACGGGCCCATCATTATTCTAAAATGCATAAAGCATATATTGTGTTTTATATGAATATCATCATTTCTTAGGATTTTATCTGTAGTAATTTTAGGATAGGAATATGGAGCAGAATATAAAAAGAATATGTTCAAGTCCATAGTTATGGGCAAAAAGTTAAGGAGTTATTTTTACCCTTCCTAATTCCGTGCCTATCCTGACTGCCAGGCATGTTTTCTCCTTACAGATTTTGCATTGGATGGTGCCACTTATCACCAATAAAATTACAACCCCACTTCCCAACCAGACCAATTACCCTCCATACACTGCTTTACTCCATTTTTTTCTTTAATCTTGTTATCTTCTAACATTCTACATAATTTACAATTATCTGTTTCTCACTTATTGTGCATTTCCTATACTAAAATTTAAATTTTAGAAGGACAGAGAATTTTCTTTTTTGTCCCTTGAAATATCCCAAACATCCTGAACAGTACCTGCTCATAGTGCCCATCAATAAATACTTACTGAGTATTGAATAAATGAACAAGTATATTCAAGCAGATATTTTACTAAAAAATATTTCTATATTTTGCATGTATGAATAAATGACAATATATCTAGAGGAAAGGTAGTAATGATGAATTATGTTAACATAAACATTAAGAAGTAAGAGATTGTGTGCAAAATTAGGATATTGTAATATGACGTGCTGCACCTTCTGGTTTGCATGTTTGTATGTACATGCAATAGTATATCTTTAAGAAACATGGGTGTTCACCTTGCCTTTGGGAAATAAAAGCAAAAAGGAACTATTGGGACTTCCTCAAGATAAAAACCTTCACAGCAAAGAAAACAGTCAACAAAACTAAAAGACAACCTACAGAATGGGAGAAGAGATTTGCAAATGACCTATCAGATAAAGGACTAGTATCTAAGATCTATAAAGAACTTATCAAACTCAACACTCAAAACCAAATAATCCAGTCATGAAATGGACAGAAGACATGAACAGACATTTCTCCAAAGAAGACCTACACATGGCCAACAGACACATGAAAAAATGTTCCATATCACTTGGCATCAGGGAAATACAAATCAAGACCATAATGAGATACCACCTCACACCTGTCAAAATAACTAAAATTAACAAGACAAGAAACAACAAATGTTGTCAAGGATGTAGAGAAAGGGGAACCCTCTGTTGGTGGGAATGTGAACTGGTGCAGCCACTCTGGAGAACAGTATGGAGGTTTCTCAAAAAGTTAAAAATAGAGCTACCCCATGACCCAGCAATTACACTACTGGATACTTACCCCAAAGTTACAAATGCAGTGATCTGAAGGGGCACCTGCACCCAATGTTTACAGCAGCAAATGTCCACAATAGCCAAACTATGGAAAAAATCCAGATGTCCATCAACAGATGATGGATAAAGATGTGGTACTTATGTGCAATGGATTATTAGTCAGCCATCAAAAATGATGAACTCTTAGCATTCACACTGATATGGATGGAACTAGCTGGTACTATGGTGAATGACATAAGCCAATCAGAGAAAGACAATTATCACATGGTTTCACTCATAGAAATAGTGCAGAATAACATAGGGGAAGGGAGGGAAAAGTGGGAAGAAATCAGAGAGGGAGATAAACAGTGAGACACTCTTAACTATAGGAAATAAACTGAGGGTTGCTGGAGGTGAGGTGAGGGAGGGGATGGGGTACCTGGATAAAGAGCATTCAGGAGGGCACATGATATGATGAGCACTGGGTATTGTGCTTATATACATCACGCAACTGATGAATTACTAAACTCTACACCTGAAACTAATGATATACTCTATGTTGGCCAATTAAATTTAAATTAAAAAAAAAAACTGGTGTTCACTATATGATGGGTCAGCTTGGTATAGCAAGCACTCAGGACTGCAGATGTAAGGTCAAGATTCGGATCTCTTAGCCCCAGTATCAATGACTATCCCCATGACTTAAACATACCCTTTTACCACATTGGGTGTCCTAGCATTTAGCAGAGTGCCCAGCGTCAGACATGTTCTTTGAATGAGTGATTTAATCCATGAATGTTTCTTCAAAAAATAAATACAGCAAGTGTACATGGTCCCAATGCCTTTTCCAGCCTTGAAGATTATATTTTCTCCCAAAACTTGTTTTTGCTACTGTCATGAAAATATATTAAATTAACTGAATAACATTGAAGGTTATTACATTGGAGATATTGTATGGTCACAATTCCTGCAGTAGTCCAGTTCCAAATTTTGCTAAAATTCTGACCACTTAGAAAGACAGGACCCTGTGTGAATAGAATAGGGCTGTGGAACCAGATAGACTTGCATTAAAGCCCACTGTTATCACTGACTAACCCTATGACTACCCTGAGTATCACTTTCCTCAGTTGTAAATGAGCTAATTAAGATCTGCTTCAAAGGGTCATTGTGGAAATTAAATGAGATAATATACATAAAATACTCAGTCCACAGTTTGGCATGCATTAGTGCTAAATATATGTTAGACTCTCTCTTCCAGTTTTCCGTATCTCTAATTCTTTCTCCTTAGTTTTATTGAGATATGATTGCACACAGCACAGTTAAAGGTCTATAGCCTAATGGTTTTACTTAACATATATTGTGAAAAGATTACCACAATAGGTTCAGTTCACATCCATTGTCTCATACGGATTTTTTTTTTAAGGGTTTATTCCCCCCTTGTAATGAGAACTTTTAGGATTTAATCTCTTAACAGCTTTTAAACATACCATGCCATAGTGCTAACTATAGTCATTTTGTTGTATGTTAACATCCCCACTACTTACGTATCTTATAACAGGAAGTTTGTGCATGTTGACCATTCTTCCTTCAATTCGTCCTAATTCACCTTTGCAAAATTATTTGTTTCTTTGAACAGTTGATTTTTAATGATTCTCACTGAAAATGAGTTTTCTCTATTGAAAGCCTGAAACATATCCTTAAATTACTGAAAGCATATTTATGATAATTAATTATAATAAAGCAAGGCTTAATCAGTTCTAATAATTACATCCTGTACTATTTGAAACATTCAATCATTATACTTCTCTCTGATGCTTTTTTACATAATTGCTCTATTTGTTTCAACTTACACATTCAGGAAAAAAGAAAGTCAGCTCATGTATTGATTCAATCCAATTTATTTCTGAAGTACAACAAATTGGAAGTGACAATAGCCACTTTTCTTAAGTGCTAACATTACAGTACCTGACTCATAGACAATGACTTGCTGATTTTGACATTATATTTGGACTGAAGAAACTAACTGCCAATAATATTTTGCACAGTTGGGGGGCTACTTGTATATTCACTCACAGTTTCTGGATTCCAGGATAATGCTATTGGCTTTTTGTGTGTGTTTGTGTGCCTTAAGTATTGAATGCTTATTCATTTTGTACCTGTTGCCCCAAATTTGACAACCAACATGTCTCAAGTATTCTAATTACATTTAAAATCACCATCATACAATTTCTGAGTACACTAAAATGACTATGAAAGGAAAGGGAGGATTTAATACATATTCTTATATAAGACTATATCAAGGCCAGATGGCCAGATGATTTTAAATTAGGGCAGACAGAGAAGAAGAGGGTAAATCTTAAGGAGACTCCAAGCCCAGTGCAGAGCCCAGTGTAGTTCTTTATCTCACAACCCTGAGATCATGACCTGAACTGAAATCAAGAGTCAAACACTTCACTAACTGGGTCCCCCGAGCTCCCTTAAAGTAGTGATCTTGTGCTTTCTTATTCCCTTTAACACTGACAAGAGTGAGCACATGGGCAGGAATGTATAATTTATGAAGCCCTTGCCCATACATTACCTTATGTGTTGTGCCCCTTACTCCCGAGGTAGACAGCATCATTATCCCATTTTACATGTGAAGAAAACAGACATTCAGAGAAATTAAGTGACAACTTGGATTATGTATCTTACAAGTGAACAAGTTAGGACTAGAGCTCTTGTCTTCAGCTCCACACATTATCATGTTTGAATCATTCAATATTCCGACCCTCAGGAGAGTTGAAATACACTACGTTAACTTGTATCAGTAACCTTCTTCCATTAAAGAAAAAAGGAATCTGTCAAAGCCATCGAATTGTTATCAAGGGTTAAAACAAGAAAAATGCACAAAGCATAATAATACTGTCCCACATGAGGAGTACAACCATGTCCTAGAAAATTCCATTAAACCGATAAAGCAAAGTTTCAAATCTTACAAGATTGATTTGAAATGGAAATCTCCAGTTGCAAAGATTAAGTCACGTGGTATTTTGACATTATCTTTCTCCTGCTCACTGTCTTCCTACAGCTGCTTGCTTTAACTGTTACTTCAAAATGCCAACCCTCAGGAATAGGCTGGCCTCTATCTTCTTAATTAAAAGGATATATAGGGCAGAGGTTGAGTTTGAGTTCTGAGGCAAACACACTTGTGTTCCAGCAAAATGATCTCGGGCAATTTACATGAGCCTGACTAGCCTCATTTTCACCTTCTATAAAAAAAGCAATAATAATGGGGCAGCCCAGGTGGCTCAGTGGTTTAGCACCACCTTTAGCCCAGGGCCTAATCCTGGAGACCTGGGATCGAGTCCCACGTCAGGCTCCCTGCATGGAGCCTGTATCTCTGCCTCTCTCTCTCTCTCTCTCTCTCATGAATAAATAAATAAAATCTGTAAAAAAAAAAAAAAAAGCAATAAAAAGTTAATATTTAAGGTTTCTCTCAAAAAGCAAAAGAAAACTCTAGGTTGGGCTTTCAAGAACAAATTGGACCCCAGAATCTCGCTGCTTCTCCCAATATGTGAAAAGCTGACATAGAGTTGTGGAAAGCCATGGCGTCAGGAAGCTGTTGACCATGGAACAGCGTGATCCTGTGCGTTATCAAAACAAATGCTTGTACCTTATCGACCTTACCCCTTTCCCCACTTAATTTATTTCCATACTATATTCATGTGCAAGTGAATCAGATTAGCAAATCCAACAAAATCCATAAAGCTCATCTCTAGAAGACTTCCAAAAGGTAAGATTTTAGCTTCCCAAAGAAAACACAAATTTAGAACAAGATGTTGAGCCAGCCAAGTATTGTGTCTACCACAGTAATTATATATACTGAGGAATTTTGTTTGGCTGATTATATGAGACAGTGCATATGATATTCTTGTACTACTATTTATATATAATACACCCCAATAATTGCTAGCTACTATGATGATTATTAATACTTTGTCATGATAAATGCCATTCTGATATGTCCAGAGGTCAGTGTCTTCTAACCTGTGGCCTGCTATGCATTCACTGCACAGATTTCAAGAACTCATATCTGACCAACTAAATCAGAATCTCCAGAAGGACATCCGGAAATCTATAGCTCAGGAATTCTTATCATCAGAGAAATTTGTGAAATATTTCTCTAAATTTTAAAGCCTAGAAAAGTAGAAGAATACTACATTTTCCATTGAAGCAAAAATTTCATTTCCCTGCTTTGAAGCAAAACTACTCCTGCAAATAGAGAAAGAGCATGAAAATTCTATGCTTTTGACAAAAATAGTTTCACTGTGAACCTTGAAGGATGAACAAGAGAAAGAATTTCATAGAATGGTAAGCTGGAGAACAGGAGCAGCATCCTTGTGTGAACATTTTCGTTGCCTCAGGCCTGGAGGCAGATATAGGCAAAATTAATTCATGAATAAAGATGAAAGTTGATTTTTTAACTTTTTTTAAACCTTTGCTTCTAGGCGCAGTTACAAAGACAAACACATAACAAAAACAAAGACACTCAAGTTGAGTGGTCCATAATCATGAGAATCAAAACTCATGCATTTCACCTAAAAATCCTCTCCTTTTAGGGAAAATCTTTGAAAAGTATTAGCCAATAAGTCTATGTTTTCTCATTTTTCCTTCAAGACCTTCCTTGGGAACAGAAAGAGATGCCTTTGCTCTACCAAAGACTGTGTCCTAGAAGAGCATGCTGGAGATGCATCAGGTCTGGACTTAAGAGGTTGGGATTTTACAACTTTGAATTTTTGGCTTTGTGGTGGGTATCGCTATTGCTGGAAGCTCCCCAAGGAATGGCAAGAATTAAGCCAAATCTCATCTGTAATGTTATAAGCTGAAGCCGCGTGCAGATTCAGAAGGAGGGAAATTTAAGCCCAGGAGATCTTACAGGAGGAAATGGCCACCTTATAGTTTGGAATTCTAGACTGGAAAATGTGGCAGCGTTCAACAGATTGGGAATCACATCAGGAATTCTGCTGTTACGGTAAAGATAGCGCCTAGAATGCGCTCTAAGGTACAGACTAGAACAAAGCAAAAACATGAATGGACGTTCAGCTTGGTAGAACAGGACACAGGGCTCCGTCTCTTTCCTTCTGTTATGGAGTTTTGTTATTTCTGGGCTGCAGAGTTCAGTAAAAGTGTCGATTTTCCTTTAGTGAGCTCCACTCCGTCATGGTAAATGAGTGGGTGAAGAATTCTCTAGAGTATTGGGTCTACGTTACAAAGAGCACACGATGCAAGAGACACAGTCTGTCCTTCCTCATCCAGTACACATCTCTTGATCCACTACTCATTTCTTCTTCTCTGTCACTATCACTCACACTTATCCTTTCACAATTTTGTCACAGTTTATGATGATTCACAGAATGAGCTCTAACAAGCACATCGAAATTGGTGACCACAGGATACCTCTGGGGCAATGGCGCCTTTGGCAGCTGCACTCTCTGTAATGTCTTCACTAGAGTTGTGGGCCTACTGTGCCAAACACTACCTATCCTGCCTCTGGCCTCTTTTGCCCTCTTGACTCACTCAGTCATTAATACATTTTTATTTTAGTTTATATTTTTTTAAAGATTTATTTATTTATTCATAGTAGACATAGAGAGAAAGAGAGGCAGAGACACAGGCAGAGAGAGAAGCAGGCTCCATGCCGGGAGCCCGACATGGGACTCAATCCCAGGACTCCAGGATCGCAGCCTGGGCCAACGGCAGGCACCAAACCGCTGAGCCACCCAGGGACCCCTCATTAATGCATTTTTATTGAGTACTGCTAAACTGTTTGTAAATATAACTTAGGTTTTAAGGGTAGAAAAATGAATAAACAGACAAAAAATCCCTCCTGGACCTCATTCTTAAGAGTGAAGACAGGCAGTAAACAGTGTAAATAGACAAAATATAGATGATATTTAGTAGTAAGAGCTAAAGAGGAGAAAACGAACCAATGAAAGAACTGTTGGTGATGGGGGGCCGGAGAGGTTGTGTGTGCAGATTTTGAGAGCATGGCCAGTTAGGCTTCTCTGATAAACTGATTTTTGACTGAAGAATTTTTTCAAAATCAAGGATCAAGACATGTAAACATCTGAGTAAAAAGTATTCTGTGGACAGAGGGGACAGGAAATGCAAAGTGCTTGAGGTGGAATCAGGCCTGGAGATTCCAAAGAAGAGCAAGAATGTCAGTTGTTTGCGTGGCGCATGAAAGAGCCATCAGTGGGAGATGGGCTGGTGAGAGGGTATCAGTGGAGGGTTTTGAAGATCATGTAAGGGTTTCAGCTTTGCTGTGATGGGATGGAAACCATCCTTTGATCAAGGAGCATAAACTCAGGGAACCCTCGGTGTGTCCTTGTCTCTCTTTTTCTTAGAATGAGTCACTTCTCACTTCTGCAACTTTGACTAAGGGTACCTTGTAGCTCTGGCTCTGACATCTTTGTTTGTATGTCCCTCCTAGTGTTGGACTTTCCCTTGAAATCTTCAGTTTGGTTTCTCTCTCTCTCTTTGGGCTTCTAGCGGCATCAGATAACTTTGCCTCGACCTGGTCCTGAGGTAAACAAATCTTAGAAATGAAAGAAACTTTCAGGCCAGTCTTCTCTGTGCCCCCTTCTAGGTAGACAGTTGTGCAGACTTACAGAAAGACATTTACTGAATTTCCCAAGTTAGACATCATTACCTTATAATTATGGCAGGATGCAGTTCAGGTAAGATGCTTTCTGTGGTCTGTGTTTAAAAAGAAAGTGGGAGGCTTAGAAAAAAAAAATTATGTGATGTGTGTATGGATTTGGGTTGAGTGTGTATGGATACTGGTTAGTCATAGAGGTGGTCTGTGGTGGTTATATACCTGGAACTCATGTCCCTCTTCCTTTAGCACAGTGAGTGTGCACTAGGCCCTCCAATACCCAGGGGTTAAGATCTGGCTGATTTACCATTAGACACGACAAATACCCACCATGTGCTTCGACGTGGATGGAACTGGAGGGTATTATGCTGAGTGAAATAAGTCAATCGGAGAAGGACAAACATTATATGGTCTCATTCATTTGGGGAATATAAATAATAGTGAAAGGGAATAGAAGGGAAGGGAGAAGAAATGGGTATGAAATATTAGAAAGGGAGACAGAACATAAAGACTCCTAACTCTGGGAAATGAACTAGGGGTGGTAGAAGGGGAGGTGGGCAGGGGGGTGGGGGTGACTGGGTGACAAGCACTGAATGGGGCACTTGATGGGATGAGCACTGTTATTCTATATGTTGGCAAATTGAACACCAATAAAAAATAAATGTATTAAAAAAAAGATCTGGCTGATTTAGATAATGTCCTCAAGGTTTATTCACATTGTATAATGTAAGATTTTTTTTCCTTTTTAAGTCCAAATAATATGCCATTGTATGTATATAACACATTTTCTTTATCATCCATTAATTTAGACTGCTTCCATATTTTTGCTAGAGTGAATATGTGAAATAAACCAGGATTTGTACATGGACAAATACTGCATGATTCCACTCACCTCAAGTCTCTAAAATAATCAAACTCATAGAAACACAAAGTAGAATGGTAATTGCCAGCAGCTGGGAAAAGGGGACGGGGGGACGTCTTCAATGGATATAAAGTCTGAAATATGTAAGATTAATAAGTTCCAGAAATCTACTGTCCAACATATTGCCTGTAGTTAGCTATACTGTGTTGTGCGCTTAAAAATTTATTAAGAGGGTAGATCTTGTGTTAAGTGTTCTTACCACAAAAGAAACCAACAGAAAGCAACGCGATATGAGGAAATTTGGGGAGGTGATGGCTATAAGTATCTGCATGTCTGCCATGGTAGTTTCATAGGTATATGCTTCAAATTATATGTATAAATATAATGAGTTTTAAAAACTCATTATTTATTATTAAATAAATAATAATAAAGTAATTTATATAAAATAAAATAAAATATAGTATAATATAAAGTTTATTAAACTCATTATTTAAAAAAATGTTTTGTATATCAATTATACCTTGGCAAGTCTGCAAAAAAAGATTTGATTGATTTAAATAATTCGACACATTTCATTTCTCTGGTCACAGTAAAGAATGGTTCACATGTGGACTAAGCTGGTTTAAACTAAATGTTAAGAGTCTGGCTTGGCATATTGAGATAGATGTGTGCTTTTATCATCTAGCTTTGTCCTCTGCTAAGTCTCTTTTTTCCAATTCTGTTTATACAACATTTAGCATAAAAAAATTATTTTTTCATTTCAAGCAGAATCAAAACTATTGCATTATCTTGAAGTAAGGTTACAAACTATAAAAGGAAAGGATTTTTGTTTGTTTGTTTTAGCAAGCAGTACTTTTGTTGTTTTTTTCTCTCTTTTAGTATTTAGTCCACCTTTGGCCTGACCTGCTGTATTTGTAGGATCTCACTGAAGGCCAGAAGCAGTGGCCAGTACACTCCCAACTCCATGAATTTCCTCACAATCTCTTAACGCCATGCCCTCAAAAGGCATAGTTTTTGTCCTAACATGAAAAGACAACAGTGTACCCAATTACACAGACACCTAAAGAGGGTTTTCAACTTCCCACCCTGAGATGAACTCTAATAGTTCTCCACCCTGTTTCCTGCAAAGTTAGCCTCTCTCATTCCGATGACAAACCCTCTGTCAATTAGGACCCTATGTTTGCGTATCATATTGGCAAGGCTCAAATCGGCATAAATTGTAAAGAGATTCATGGCCTAATTGGAAATCAGAGTAAGGTGCCCTTCAGAGTCTGGATCCGGAAACTCCGTGGTGGTATCAAATGCCTACGCTCTATGCTCTTGCTCTTTTTTTTCCCCCTTTGCTATGACAACCAAAACCTCAGCTTTGTCCTCAAATGGGCTGGTTGTGTGGATAGGCACAGTGGATGGGCTCCACTGTAATTAGAGCTATATATTCCCTCATCAGTGTCCAGCAAAGGAAAAAGCATTTTTTTTAAGTTTTTATTTAAATTCTAGTAAGTTAACATATGTGTAATGTTAGTTTCAGATATAGGATTTAGTGATTCAGCACTGAAATACAACCCCAGGGCTCATCACAAGTGCACTCCTTCATCCCATCACCGGTTTAACTCATCGCCTCCTCCACCTTCCCTCCAGCAAAGCAGTTTGTTAACCATAGTTAAGAGTCTCTTTTAGGTTTTACCTCTTTTTTTGGTCCCCTATGTTTATCTGTTTTGTTTCTTAAATCCCACATATGAGTGAAACCATAGGGTATTTGCCTTTCTCTGACTTATTTTACACAACATAATACCTTCTAGCTCCATCTATGATGTTGCAAATGGCAAGATTTCATCATTTTTGATGGCTGAGTAATGATCTATTGCATATATGTACCACCTCTTCTTTATCCATTCATCAACTGATGCACATTTGGGTTGTTTCCATAACTTGGCTACGGCTGATAGTGCTGTTTTAAACATCGGGGACATGGGTCCCTTTGAATCAGTATTTATTTATTTATTTTTATCCTTTGGGTCAATACCTAGCAGTGCAATTGCTGAGTCTTGGGTAGTTTTATTTTTAACTTTTTGAGTAATTTCCACACTGTTTTTCAGAGTGGTTGCACTGGTTTGCATTCCCACCAACGGCGTAAGAGGGTTCCCCTTTCCCCACATCCTTGCCAACATCTACTGTTTTCTGTGTTGTTAATTTTAGCCATTCAAACAGGGATGAGGTAATATCTCATTGTAGTTTTGATCTGTATTTTCCCTGATGATGATGATGTTGAGCATCTTTTCATGTGACCATTAGCCATCTATATGTCTTCCTTGGGAAAATGTCTCTTCATGTTTTCCGCCCATTTATTAACTGATTTTTTTTCCGGTGTTGAGATTGGTAAGTTCTATTATAGATCTTGGATACTAGCCCTTTATCTGATATGTCATTTGCAAATATCTTCTCCCATTCCATAGGTTGCCTTTAGTTTTGTTGACTGTTTCCTTTGCTGCGTGGAAGGAAGCTTTTATATCAAGTCCCAATAGTCCATTTTTGCTTGTTTCCCTTGCCTCAGGAAGTGTATATTGTAAGAAGTTGGTATAGCCAATGTCAAAGAGGCTAATGCGTTCTCCTCCACAATTTTGATGGTTTTCCGTCTCACATTTAGGTCTTTTATCCATTTTATTTTTCTCTATGATATAAGCAAGTGGTCCATTTTCATTCCTTTGAAGGTTGCTGTCCAGTTTTCCCAATACCACTGGTTGAAGAGACTTTTTTTTTTCCATCGGATATTCTTTCTTGTTTTGTCAAAGATTAGTTGACCATATGGTTGTGGGTCCATTTCTGGGTTTTCTACTCTGTTCCATTGATATATGGGTCTGTTTCTGTGCCAGTACCATATTGTTTTGATCACTACAGCTTTGTAATATAACTTGAAGTCCAGAAAGTGATGCCTCCAGCTTTTCTTTTCTTTTTCCAGATTGTTTGGCTATTCAGGGACTTTTGTGGTTCCATACAAAGTTTAGGATTGGTTATTCTGGCTTTGTGAAAAATGCTGGTGTTATTTTGATAGAGACAGCATTAAATATGTAGATTCCTTTGGGTAGTGTAGAATTTTAACAATATTTTTCTTCTAATCCATGATCATGGAATGTTTTTCCATTTTTTGTTTATTTGTCATCTTCAATTTCTTTCATCAGTTTTTTAGAGTGTTCAGAGTATAGATCTTTTCCCTCTTTGGTTAGGTTTATTCCCAAGTATCTTATGGTCCTTGGTGAAATTGTAAACAGGATCAATTCCTTGATTTCTCCTTTTGCTGCTTCATCGTTGGTGTATAGAAATACAACAGATTTCAGTAGATTAATTTTGTATTCTGCAACTTTACTAAATTCATATATCACTTCTAGAAATTTTTTGGTGGAGTCATTCTATATATAGTGCCATGCCATCTGCAAATAGGGTTTGACTTCTTTCTTGGCAATTTGGATGCCTTTTATTTCTTTTTGTTGTCTGATTGCTGAGGCTGGGACTCCCAGTACTATGTTAAATAACAGGGATGAGAGTGGACGTCCCTGTCTTGTTCCTGACTGTACAGGAGAAGCTCTTAGTTTTTCCCCATCAAGAATGATATGAGCTGTGGGTTATTCATAGATGGCCTTTATTATATTGCGATATGTTCTTCCTATCCCTACTTTGGTGAGGATTTATCAAGAAGGGATGTTGTACTAAGTCAAATGCTTTTCCTGATCTATTGAGAAGACCATACGGTTCTTATCTTTCTTTTATTAAAGTGGTGTATATTGATTAATTTGCAAACATTGAACCACCCTTGCAACCCAGGAATAAATCCCACTTAAGTATGGTGAACAATTCTTTTAATGAACTGTTGGTTTCCATTTGCTAGTATTTTGTTGAGAATTTTTGCATCCATGTTCAACAGGGATATTGGCCTCTAGTTCTCTTTTTTAGTGGAATCTTTGGCTTTGGAATCAAAGTAATGCTGGCCTCATAGAGTGAGTTTGGAAGTTTTCCTTCCATTTCTACTTTTTTGGAATATTTTGAGAAATATGGGCATTAACTCCTTTTTAAATGTTTGGTAGAGTTCCCACATGAAGCCATCTGGCCCAGGACTCTTGTTTGTTGGGAGATTTTTGATTACCAATTCAATCACTTTACTGGCTATCAATCTGCTCGAGTTGCCTACCTCCTCCTGTTTCAGTTTTGGTAGCTTGTATGTTTCTAGGAATTTATTCATTTCTCCAGATTGTCCAATTTGCTGGCATATAATTTTTCAGAATATTCTCTTATAATTGTATTTCTGTGGTGTTAATTGTGATTTCTCCCCTTTCATTTATGATTTCATTTATTTGGGTCCTTTCTTTTCTTTTTCGTAAGACTGGCTGAAAAATGCCTTGTTAACACAAACCCAAATCTGCTTCTGAAGGCATAGGCATCTGAAGGAGAGTTAATCCTGATCAGTATAAGGCATTGGTTATAAGTAAATGTCACGCTGATGGGGTTAGTCTGATGGGGTTCCAGATCATCACTTAGTCATTTTTTGATCTTGCAAAAATTTCTTCATCACTGACAGCCTCATAGCTTCAACCGTGAAATGGCTATAACTGTACTAACTTTGTCAGTTTAATCTTGAGTTTATATAAGAGAAAACATGTAAAGCACTTATACAAAATGACCTCCTTCCTCAAAGCAAATGCTCAACTCATGATGGATATCAGTTGTGAGGTGACCCAATCAGGTGGAGGTCAGCGGCACAGGTGGTGAAAGAATTCACCCAAGGCTGAACAAAGGAGATAGAAGTTAATTGAACACACTGCAAGGGAACAGCAGACAGTACATCAAGGGAGAGACTGCAGGCCAGGAGGCGGGGGGTGGGGGGTAGTAGTCAAGAGTGAAGGTAAGGAGCTATGGGAACCTATGGAATTTTCCTTTTTTGGTACCTGTGCTCCAATGTAAGAACCCATTAGTCAGCTGGGGCTTATGGATATTTTAAGGTGGGTCATCTAATGGGCCTGTTTGTACTCAGCCCAGTGGCCACTATGGGCTTTTTTACCTTACTCAGTGTTTTTTTAATGTATTTTTTTATTTATTCATGAGAGACACACAGAGAGGCAGGGATAGAGGCAGAGAGAGAAGCAGGCTCCTTGCGGGGAGCCCGATATGGGACTTGATCCCAGGACCCCGGGATCACACCCTGAGCCGAATGCAGGTGCTCAACCACTAAGCCACCTGGGTGTCCCCTTATTCAGGTTTCTATTGCTCAAGTTGGCCGCCTAAAAGTGAACTCTACATTAGAATTATCTTTAAATGCAAAGGACTTTTTTTCCACAGTAATAATTACTTACAGTCTGAAGTTGGCAAATCCTTCTTGAACTAATAGGCTCATGAGCAGAATCTAGATACTGATTTAAAATGTTGTGTGTTCACCAGGGGTACTGCTGAGACCTCTCCTCATGCCTTGTTCAGGCTGTGGCTAGAAAGGGTTTAGTGCTTCAGTACTCTGACTTTGTAAGAGTTTTCTGGAAGTGTCCCTGAGATCCATTTGCTTTTCCATTATAATTGGTAGCATCTTCTAGGGCATTCTCTGGATCTCTGAGTCGTGTTTTTATATGTATGTTTATGTGAGTGATTAATGCCCCAGGAGGGCCGCTCCAGTTGTATTTATATTTGAGGATATGGGAGGATACTTAAAGGCATTTAACAAGTAGCGCTATGGGACCAATAAGCCCTGAGAAGCAAGCCAAATGAGCAACTCCCCAAACAGCAGTCTCATCTGTCTAAATACTAGTGATGTGTTTTAGCATCTTGGAACCTGAGCCTCCTTCCTTAGACAACATTGCTGATGGCAACACATGGGAGCAAGGATTTCTGGTGATCATATTTGACTCTGTCTTGGAGCAGCTGGCATGCTACTTCTCCTACCCACCTGGGGAAATAGTTCTACTCCCAAAAAAGAATTTTCCATGAAAACTTTAAATTATAAATTAGAACTTTGAAAGAAAACATATTTTCAAGGGGAATTCATAAAGTATTCAATGAATTATTACTGGTCTGTAGTCTAACCTCCCAGCAAGAATTTTCTGGAACAAATAGTATTTCTGTGTGGATGAAAACTGCCTTAATTCTCATTCCTGGTAGTTAAGCTATATGGATGTAGGAATATCTATTTTCAAATATTACTACTATTTTTCAGTATAAAATATACTGATATGAGTATGATATAATGTGAAGGTTGTGACCATCATCCAGCCCATAATTTGAGGTGGAACTTTTCAGAATTTATCATACCACTGAGCTCTTATCTGTGGGCAAGCTGTACCTATATAGCCACGGTCCTAGGATGAATCCTATTGTCACAACACTGGGGTAAGCCAATAACTTCAGCCTGTGACTTCAGAACCTGTGAGTTTAACTAAACACCTAGAGATGTGCTTACATCCAATAGACAAATGCTCTAATTAAAATTCATTAACCCCCTGTTAGCATAATATCCTTTTCACATCTCAGATACTAATTTCAAGCCCATAAATACAAGAAATGAAAAGATTCATATTCTCAGGACATCAAAACCCAGTTATCTAGACATAAAGTAATGTAAATGAAGCTGTTGAGTCTGTCATTTGGTGGAGGAGAAGCATCAGTGTGTTCACTCTCTTTGCATTGTGTGATATCTAAGCTCTATATTTATGATGCAAATGCTAGTAGGCAAAGTGCAACCGAAATCAATATGATTTTGCTCAGTATTCATTCAACAGATGCCATCTGTACAATATTCTTTGGGATGGTGTTTAACAGAACTATGGAAAGTAATGACTGTTCGAATATAAATGACACTTTTGATTTTAACTGAAAAGCAACCCTAAGCACCAAAGAAGTGCCAGTTATACCAGTTCTGAAGAAAGTTCTCTGTATTTATAGAACCAACGAGACCCATGTATGCTTACAAAAAGAGTGACCTACCATTGTTGTATCTTAAACAACTGTTAGTTTCAGGGATCTCCATAATGCTGCACAAGGAACTAACAGTCTTTAAAAGAATTTTTTATATTTTAGATAAGCCACCAAGCCACTCTTATTTTTTAAAGATTTTATTTATTTATTTGAGAGAGAGAGAGAGAGTGTGTGTGTGTGTGTGAGAGAGAGAGAGAGAGAGTGTGTGTGTGTGTGAGAGAGAGAGAGAGAGTGCACGAGCAGGGGGGAGGGGTAGAGGGAGAAGAAGACTCCCCACTGACCAGGGAGCCCGATGTGGGGCTCGATCCCAGGACCCCAGGATCATGACCCGAGCCTACAGCAGACACTTAACAGACTAAGCCACCCAGGCGCCCCTATTTTTGATACATTAACTCATGTCCAGCTTTGTTGAACCTAATACCCTGCCACTAGAGATATAGTAGGATTTCTCATTTCTGTACATAAAAAAAAGGCAAAACAAATAAAAGATAACAATAAAAATCACCACTAAGGGATTGGCTGCCCAAACTGACAATTCGGCTGTTATTTTAGGTTTATTTCATGAAATCATAGAAAAGCACAGCTTCAGATCTGAACTTTAAGTTCAATATTGTAATCACACCTGTCTCCTACACAGAGTTTCTATTGCTACA
The DNA here is from genome assembly GCF_003254725.2 of Canis lupus dingo. Taxonomy (NCBI): domain Eukaryota; kingdom Metazoa; phylum Chordata; class Mammalia; order Carnivora; family Canidae; genus Canis; species Canis lupus. The sequence continues at coordinate 42,524,646 of NC_064255.1, forward strand.
AAAGAAGAAAAGGGATCAGCAGCTCTGAGAAAGTATTATCCAGAACATTAGGGAGCCTCCTAGCAAAGATCACCTTTTAGAGATGTTCAGCAGATGACAGAAATAACCCCTCTGGCACCCTGAACGTGCTTAACCGTTGGCCAGGAGCAGCCCAAAGGAGCATGTGGCTCCCTGCATGAACAAGTAAACCCCCAGGTGCATCAGCCGGAGACTGTCAGCCAACAAATTCTTTGTACTATGTTCTTTGGGTAAGAGTATTGAGCACTAGTCCTCCTGGCCATCACAATAATATTTGATTTCTCACAACAATCTATTATTTTAGTTATTTGCTAATTACTTTTTTTTTTTTTTTTTTTTTGCTTTTTACTTTAAAAAAAAAAATACTTTAGGGATCCCTGGGTGGCGCAGCAGTTTGGCGCCTGCCTTTGGCCCGGGGCGTGATCCTGGAGACCCGGGATCGAATCCCACGTCGGGCTCCCCGTGCATGGAGCCTGCTTCTCCCTCTGCCTGTGTCTCTGCCTCTCTCTCTCTCTCTCTGTGTGTAACTATCATAAATAAAAAAATAAAAAATAAAAAAAATACTTTATTTATTTTTTTAATGAGAGACAGAGAGGCAAAGACACAGGCAGAGGGAGAAGCAGGCTCCATGCAGGGAGCATGATGCAAGACTCCATCCCAGGAACCCCTGGGATCACAACCTGAGCCAAAGGGAGACGCTTAACTGCTGAGCCACCCTGTGTAGAAATTTCCTTCACTCAATGACTTTCCAGGACAGAAATAATTGAACATATAATTTTTTTTTCTATTTTCAAGATGAGTTATGAACATGATGACCTATATAGTACTCCCGGTCAAACTGGACTAGCCTTCTGTTTTTGTTATTTTTCTCTTCCTACCACACTGCTTATAACATAATGTGAACACAAGTAATACACAAGATCCAAATGAATTGATTCCTAAAATGTACAGTGATGAGCACTGACAAATCACTTCCCCATGGCTTGGTTTTAAAATTATGCACAAAAGAGCATAGAAGATGGGAAATGAAATCTGGGACTTGGCAGTCTGTAAGGGAAATACCCCTATTTACTTCTCAGGAGCTTAAAGCCTCAAGTACATTTTAAAATATTCTCAGAGTTGATTGAATAGCAAAAAAAAAAAAAAAAAAGAAAAAAGATATCCACAGGTCTACAACTTGCTGAAGCTCCTGGTTTTTTAATAGCAAGGATGTCAAAGGGAAAATTTGAAGATGCCAGCAAGCACATTAGATAAAAGCCAGTAGATAGACTCACATTATATCCCAGATAGACATGCTGGAGATAAAATGAGTTGACACATCTGAGTGCTGTGCTATTTACAGCTCTGTAACTAATATAAAAGGTCATAGAGGTCACTGGGTTTGGAGTGTGAATTTGCTTAAAAACCACAGTCCATCTCCGGAGCTGCCTTCCACTTGTCCAGGGCTGTCAGACCAGCAACGGCTTCTCTGCGTTCATGGGGACTTGAACTTCATCCTGCCACTTGAAATCTAGTTGCTGTGTAAAAGTATCTCAATTCAGCAAGTGCAAGTGAACTGCTTGAATTGCTTTTTTTTTCTAATGCATTTACCTTTTAGCAGGATGAATTATAAAGCCAACGTGATCCCTTTGGAGACATCTTTTAGTGAATGTTGTGTTCAATGGTCAGGGCCTATCTATGTAAGCCGAAGGACGAGCAGTCATTAAAGATCATAAAGTAGGTGATTCACGTTTATCATTGATTTCTTCTTTACATATGCAGAGTGATACATTTTATTTCTTGTTCTATCCGTCAGTTATTATTACCCGCTTGCTTGGATTTTAACACCTTCAAACAAACCCCAAAAAGGTAGTTAATGTAGTTATAAGTTGCCCCTTAAAAAAAAAAAAAGTTGATATTTTTGACTCTCAGGATTATAGGAAAATGAAATTCTATAAATATACCAAGCAAATTATTTTAAATGCTAACATTGCTAAGTCTTCTGGGAACTTAGAGTTTTTACATGCATTCTTTCTTTCCTTCCTTCTGTCCTTCTTTCCTTCTTTCTTCTTTCTTTCTTTGCTGAGTATCTACCTATACTGTGATTATGATAATACCTCCCTTCACACACCAAACTCTATACTACCCACTAATGCTTTGGGTGAAAAAAATCATTTCCAAATATTTTATAATAATAACCCATTTTAAAATAATTTCTAACTTGTGCATCTAAATGATAATGTTGAATATATAGCAAAGAAGCAGGAGTCAGGGTCTGGACTTTTCTTGGACTATTCTTTTTCTTTCTTTCTTTCTTTCTTTCTTTCTTTCTTTCTTTCTTTCTTTCTTTCATTCTTTTTTTTTCTGCCTGTTTGTCTTCTTTTATCTTACTCGAGTATCTCTTGCTCTTAAATATCTTCCATGAAACGTCTCTAAGGCTCTGAGTGACTCTTTTGAAAACCACTAAGTGAAGGCATTTACAGTTTGTGTAAACATCTGTCTACCATTTACGTATATTAACCAGAAAGAATAGAATATTGAACATTAACAACACAGTTAATGTCCTTGAATCAGATTACGCTTTGGAAAACCAGACTAAGCCAATCTAAACTAAAACCAGTTTAATTTGAATGTGAAAGGAACGATCCATAACCTGGTGCATTAAACTTTCACGGCCACAAAACAGATTTCCGCAGCCTGTATGATTTAAAAGAACACGCGGCTATTCAGGAATCAAGGTTCTGGAATGGCTTTGGGGAATCTTCTGCTTAAGGCTCCGGAGACTCCACTTAAAATGTTGGCAGGATAAAGCTCTCTGTGATTCTGGACCCTAGTCCAGGGTCGTGTGCTTGCTGGCAGGATTCAGATGCTGTGGCCCTCAGCTGCTGGGTCCCCTGTAGACTTGCCGTATAATGCTCCTCATGGGCAATGCACATCACGGTGTCTTGCTTCTCCAGGACCACTGGGATGGTCTCTTACTCTAGTCTGGAAGGAGGGAGTTTTCTATAACATAGTAAGATCAAGGGAGTGACATCTCACCATCATCACCTTTTCCAGATAATGTAGCTTATTCGATGGAATCCCATCCCATCCTTTCACTGTATTCTACTGGCCAGAAGCAAGGTCCCTACAAGAGGGTGGAGATCACGGGGCCATCTCAGAATGATATTTACCATACCTGGCCCGCAACCAAAGCGATTGTAGACTGCCAGGGGTGTTTGGGCTAGCTAGAGTCAAATGTGACAACCAGAACAAAACCTTATTTCCTCTATACTACCCTTCGTCTGTGGTTTACCCTGAGGTTTAATCATTTCATTTATCTAGTTTTAATTCTCATTTAAAAACTAATTTCCATACCTTTTCCAGTCTTGCTGTTCTTACCATTCCTGCAGTGGAATAAGGACATTGTGATTCCATATTTACAAGCAAAGAAACTGAGCTTCAGAGAGGTTATTAACAAGCTCAAATTCTCTTAGGTAGTAAGAGGGACAGCTGGGAACTGTTTCAGACATTGTGGCTTCTGTTCTTAGTGTGATATCACATATCACAAGCACCAAGTCTCTATAAGGCTTGCCTCATGAGGTATCTTGCAGTGTCCGTAAGGATTACCTTAGCATCTCGTAATTCCACGTATACAGAACTGGTTGCATAACCATGCGTTGTGCATAAAGGCAGATTGAGTTAGACTAGACGTCCACAAATACACAGAGATGTGAAAATATTTGTAATTGATATTTTCCGACAATAGGGATATTGTGGAATCACTATCGTATTTTCTTCCATCTCTGAAGCTAATATAGATTTCTCTGAGGTGGCATATTAAGACACTAATCCGGATACTGACATGCTAAAAAAGAAAACTCTAACTAGAACTCCGTTTTTATTTGTTTTCAGGATCTATTCACTGGTGCCATTATATAAATCTCAGAAATGTTACTGAACTTCAAATTTCCCTTAATAAAATACGCCAAGTTTGTCATGGCATATCCTTATTACTACTTTGAGTCAATATGCTCCTTATGAATAAGCTTAAGAGTGTTGGGAAAAGATGTTTGAAAAATAAACATGCCTGTAAAATAAAATCCAGAACGGAGCTAGAGTTGATCAGACCACGTATTAGAATAGAAAGGTAAATTAGAATGAAAAGTAAAAACATAGCAGAACATATAAACTTGTGGAATCACTGTGTTGTACACCGAGAAGTAATGTAGCATCGTGTGTCAACTATATTTCAATAAAAAAAACTAAGGTGGGATCCCTGGGTGGCGCAGCGGTTTGGCGCCTGCCTTTGGCCCAGGGCGCGATCCTGGAGACCCGGGATCGAGTCCCACGTCGGGCTCCCGGTGCATGGAGCCTGCTTCTCCCTCTGCCTGTGTCTCTGCCTCTCTCTCTCTCTCTGTCTCTGTGACTATCATAAATAAATTAAAAAAATTAAAAAAAAATTAAGGTGATTTAGAATGTATACATCAGAAGAAAGCAAATTAGCATTTTTGTTAGCTGGAACTGTGTCCTCCTATCACCAATCCTATTCTCCCAGACTAAGCAGAAGAGTTCCCTGGTAAGCTGAGCTTCATCTTAAGGCCCAGATTAGAGGACAAAGGAACCTCCTCAAACCTTAAACCCCAATCCTAACTCTGTGTCATTTTACACTGTGAGCAACCACATGGTTGGAGAGAAAAATGAGAGCCAACCAGAGCATGGGTAGAAAAGGAAAGAGAAAAGGTCCTTCGTGCCTCTGATTTTTAATTTCTGAGTGATCCTACTCTCTCGTAAGAAAGTCAAGTAACCATCATTGAATATTACCAGTTATATTATCACTTGAAGAAGCCAAGTTTGGGAATACAAGAGGGACTTGAAGAGGAACTGGAGAGAGTGCTTTTCTTCTTCCCAGCATAAAAACATTTCCTGTAGCGTCATTACAGTAAATCTATCAAAATCTGCAGAACACTAGAAGTCATGGAGATATTGAAAGGAAAATTTGAGGAAAAGTGTTATGATCCTAAATGGGTCTAGAAATGCAGATTGAAACAACAATAAATAAATATAATTGCTTTACACACACTGCAATACTCTGTATTTGTGGTTATTTATGTGAAATCAGCTTGTTTGGCTATGGACTATTTCCTGAAGAACCATGCTAACGTCTCATTAAACAGGGTGTCAGGTAGTCTGAGAAGTAGGGGCTGGGGACACAGTTATTAGCATTATAAGAGTTTTCTTGGGAAGGTGTTGCTTTGCAACCTTCTGGGGAGCTTCCGGGGATATCTGAAACCAGCTCCTATGTGTGCAGGGCAGGGAGAGATCAAATGAAAGAGGCAGGCCACTCCAGATTGGGGTTAATAAGCAAAGTAACTTATGAGTTTTGTCCTGGGTGGCCACAAACTAGTAGAGTTCTGCATCCACTTGCCAAATTGTAAAAGTTTAGATAGAGGCTTGAACAGGGTTCAATACCTTCCAGAGAGTCTCAACACTGCCTCTCTACCTTAAAGTTATATTCTTGGGGCAGCTCTTGGGAATGGGGAAAGCAAGCAGAAAACACATTCCAAATACAGGGAAGGAGTTAGGGAGCCTCCACCTGCCTGGGTCCAGCTTGCTTATCAATCAGTGGTCGTCATGTCTTCTTGATGACCTTCCCCACAAAGAGGCAGTAGAGCTTGGGAGGGGAATAAAGGTAGAAATAGAAAGACGGGGCAGACAGAGTGTCAAGCAGCAATGGAGGCATGAATCTTCACCAAACCACAAGCAGCTCCGGAATAAAAATTGCTTGATAAAAGAACCCCATGTTGAGGAAGATTGCATTGTCTTAGTGCTTCCAGGTTGCCCCGTAATTGGCTGGGGGCTTCCCAGAAAGAGCACGGCTGTAACTTGAAAGCTGAGGCAATTGTGAAGGTGTAAGAGCTGGAGACTGTCAACTAACTGTAGTCCTTACACCGAACAGCGGGTAATACATGATAGGAGATCCAAGTGGTGTATCTCCAGGGCTGCTACAGCTGGCATTTTAAGGAACCCCGTGTAGAAAACTCTGACAATGACATATCCAGTATGAATAGGCCCAATCAGTCATTTAAGCAAATTTAATTGTGTGTATAAGTGAGTGTGTATATTCTTCTTCTCTTTATTAAAGCAGCAGTGAAGCTGCCAGCTAGCATTCGTGAGGTTTGACACCACATAGAATTTCCTCATTTGTACATTCTTGTCTGCAGAGTGGAAAAAAAATAAAATAAAAGAGGCTGCCTTAATGGTCAGGGAACACCTACCATACTCATCTTAGACCTGCATGTGGTCTCAAGATACGATAGTGCTTGGTTTCTTGCTTCCATGAAGGTAAAGCATTAGGAACCTTCTTACGTGTAAGGACTAGAAGGCTTAAAGAAATATCTGGGACAGTACACATTGTGTCAAAAACACCACCTAGCAAGGGATCTTTCTGTAAATCCACTCAAATTCCCACAGACTTTTAATAAATATGTGCTTTGAGTACAAATAATAAATTTGTTATATTTTAGGTTTGGCTCAGGACAAATCTGTATCACGTCAGTTTCTGGATTGAAAAAGATGGATGGGATTTTTTACTGAGTCTTGCCCTTAGTTTTCAGAGTTTTATTTGTAATGACCTATGAGTCACTCCTGGCTTGGCCTAGAGGTCAAGTGGAAATACCAAGTGTAAAATGCAATTATTTAAGAGAAGTTGGCCATATTTTATGATAGTTTTATAAGAATTTGGCTTTGATTTTTAACATGATCCACAAATACCCAGAAAAAAATAAGTCAAGCAGTGTTGCTCGTGTTTCCTACGCTCCATACTCTGTATTTATTATGAGTCTAGCATAGCCTGAATGTCTGCTATTATCTATAATGAAATACATAGAAACAGATTGATAAGATTTCTTTTTTTTTTTTTAATTTTTTATTTATTTATGATAGTCACGGAGAGAGAGAGAGAGAGAGGCAGAGACATAGGCAGAGGGAGAAGCAGGCTCCATGCACCAGGAGCCTGATGTGGGATTCAATCCCAGGTCTCCAGGATCACGCCCTGGGCCAAAGGCAGGCGCCAAACCGCTGCGCCACCCAGGGATCCCAGATTGATAAGATTTCTAAAGATGGTTGGGGCAGGAGAAATGTGATCATTTGATGATCTTCCAAATTAACCTGCAAATTCCAATATAATTTTCTTTATGAAAACAGATAACGAGCCAGATTTGGCCTGTAGGTCACAGTTTGCTGACCCTTGTTGAGAGTAACTTTATAGTGTTTGGAAACATGAAAGCCATGCATCTCAGCTTTCCTGGCTTCTAAAAGTTGATCCTAAAAAAAATAAAAAATAAAAGTTGATCCTAATCCTTACCCATAACCCACAGCCTTCCTTTTCCCAGAAGCTAGCCTGGCTATGATCTGACAATGTCTAGAGATCACTTTTCAGCTACCAAAATAAGATCTTTTGATTTTGTAGAAGGTATAGACCGGAAGTTCCAGTAGCAATAGGTTGGGGGCATCCACTCTTTGCTTTGATTTGTCTTTCTCTGTGCTGATCCCCACAATCCTTCTATCCCCCTCCTTGCAGAGAGCAGGAATTCTGTGATACTCAAGCATATATCCTTGTCTGATACACCAAGCAGAGAGGAACAGACGTTCAGGTTTGGTCATTTAATTGAAATCTTTGAGGCACAGAATGAGTTACAGTTTATAGTCTGTAACTGACATCTGAGGGAAAGCCTAACTCCAAATTTGCATGTATAAAATCTGGAAAACCATAATGGATCCTTATGGGTAAGGGTGACTTGAGACAAACCCAGCACATCTTCCGTCTTCCATATATAAAAATGCAGGAAAATATATAGCACTCGGTGCAGGTTCACTCACATTGGTAAGCAGAATTTAGAACTCACCATCTGTGTTTCCACTAAGGGAAATTTTATTCCTTTCATATACAAGGATTTCTAGCCCTGAATCACTGACAGCATAATGCCATTTCCTTATTGCATGATTCATCAGCTTCATTTAATTAAGCTGAAATCATAGGATTTCATAGGTAAAATTCAGCCCAGCATGTTTTGATCCCTGAAATACCATTCTTCCCCGGAAGCCCCTGACCTAAAGTGAATGCAGAAGGCCAACCATCTCTTCAGGTTTATAGTTACTTTTTCCCCCCGGAAGACAGTTCCAAGGCTGTCTATGCCTTATAGAAACCTAACAGCAGTCCTAAAAGATGTCATTGTCTAAGATTTAAAATCCTGTTAAAAGTGTCCAGAATAAAATTCACTGCTGGTATAGAATTCCGAATGTATTGATTCTGCTTGACTTCTGTTACTCTTTTCTTGTTGAGGAAAAAAAAATCACAAAAACCATTATCACCGTACCTTTGCCTGATACGGAGTCTACCTGTTTCACGTGTGTTTCCAGAACTGACTAATTTTGTGCATCATGAAAAGAGAAAAGAGCAAAGGTTTAGGTAATTGTGAGTTGGTACAGTTTATTTATTTCCGGCTTCCCTAATTTGGTAGCTACCATGTATCCAATGACTCGTATGAGACCCAGTGTATGATGTCTTCCTCCAATCTGTAAATAAGCCATGTGAAGGAGTATTATCCTGGTTTTGGTGTTAAAGGTATTGAGAATCCTTGTGTTTAGCTGCCCTGTGCAAAGGCATACAGTTGAATATCAATGTCACATTTTATTTATTTATTTTTTTTCAATGTCACATTTTAAGTCCAGATCTGTTTGGATTCAAAGTCCTTTATTTGTGTATTTTCATTGTTATTTTTCTTTGTTCCTGCTATGTTATGCTTGGTTTTCCTGATGTGGAGGACTAAGGAACCCTCCCAGGTTCAACTTTTTGAGTCTATCTGGGTTAGGAAAGGAAAGGAAATTGTGCTCATTTATCTTTATCTTTGTCTTTGAGTTCCCATATCCCTTAAATTGTGCTCTGAACAATTAACCCCTAAATTGCCTTAAAGAGTTCTTTAATATTTGAAAACTTCCCAGCAAGTACTTGTTAGTGGCCAGAAGGTCCTCGTCTATTTGCATGTACCTAACTTGAGCAAATCTTATTTTTTAATAAACTTTGAAAAACCCATATAGTGATTACCTAGAGAAATAACCACAAAATAATGACAGGAAAACAACCCCACAAATATTCAAGCTACAAAGTGATTACATGGGTCAAAAAAATATGGCAGTATAGTAGAATTGGGAAGATGTGTGCTGTGACATATGAATATGACAAGAGAATTTTAAAATGGTACTGATCACCGTGTTTTCCCCTCTACGCTTTTGGAGCAATGGTTAATGTGTGTGTTCATACTTACTTTGTAATTATGTGGCCTGACTGTGACAAATCTTCTTCCCTGTACGTGGACATTATCTGAGGCCTCACTAACCACAATGTCCTACAGGGAATCTGGAAACTAACGAGCTGATGTAATTATATCACCTGAGCAGCATACCTGCACTTTACAAGCATGTTTACGTGAATGGAAAAGTCTTTTTGCTTTGTTTCTCTATACTTAAGTTTAAACTGAAATGAGAAAGCAACAGAATGCATTGCAAATTTGCTTGCCCAATATTTTCTGATAGTAGATTTTTTAAGCAGTAGAAAGAAGTTATTTAATGATGCCATGAAATCCATTTCCTCTTGAGAAATCTAAGGGCCAGACATTTCCATCAGAATATATTTGAGAAAACTCTACCAAGAGACAGAATGATGGCTTAGGGTCCTTTCTCCATTTTTGACTCATGGGATTTCCCCCCTACTAATTATTTGAATAAATACAGCATATCTAAGTAGACATTTTAAAATCTTGTTTCAATTTTTGTATTCAATTTTATATATCAGCTTTGTACTAATGACTAGATAACAATATTGTATATTCATGCATTTCACTGCAAAAGGATTAAGTCATCTTCAGAGCCTTCTTAAATCTGTTTTGAAACAAGGTACAATATAAATAAATAGATTAATTAAAAAGTAGAGAAAATCCTCCTTTGGTCAATTTGTTCCATTTTTAATTGGTGTTAGAAAAGTTTCTACGTGGGGAGTTCTGAAACTAATGAAATGCAGACTCTGAAAGAAACTTTAAAATACATCGCACTTACTGATTTGCAACTATTTTGAACTGTGATCTGTATTGTCCTTGCTCAGTGGCATTGCAGAATGCCTTTAATTTAATAGGAAAGAAGGAAATCTCAGAAGAACCTTGGAAACATGGTTTGGTTCAAAAATTTATCACTGCTATTGAGAAAACTTTTCTAAAAGTTTTCTGCAAGAAATCTAGTTTTACCAACTCAATTATTGTAATCCTTTAGCCAGTAAGCAACCAGTGAAGCAAAAAATGAGGAAAGGATGAAATGATAAGAAAACAGAATTTAAATCTCTTAACCTCAAAAAAGTTTGTTTTTGAAGTTTATGAAAACCGACTTAATCTTTTCTGTTAATCATTCCAATTTAAGGAGCTAGCCAAACATAATTAATAGAAAAAGAAGCCACAGGATCTGGACAGAGATACCCAGAAGGGATACTCGGAACAAAAATCACACTATTTGATATTCTAAAACAGTTACATGTGTAATGTGCTCATGAGGTATCCTATAAACTACATGAGGAATTATTCTTGGCAGTTCCTTTGATCCACATCCTGTATTATCTTGATAGTTAGGCAAGAAGTGTTAAGAAAGCATAAACCCTCATAAAATCAAACTTCCAAATGAGAACACTAACATCAAATTAATGGATTCATCCTACTTCTGATAAAACAGCACCCAATGGAAAGGTGGCTCACATAATTTGTAAGTTCCATCCTTCAAGAAATATGGAAGGAGAGAGGGTTTCTTGAGTTTCTCCAAGGATAGGAAATCCGTAATCTCTGTCAATGGCAAAATCAACTAGAGCCATTGATACTCTCTTCAAGATATCACAAGGCTTTATACCTGAGGACCACTTCAACGTTTTTACTTTTATCTCTGATCCTATGTTTTCACTTGGGAATATTGAGATATCTAATTCAAATCCTCAAGACTTTATGAAAGTCTACTTGAATTTCCACAAAAAAAAAACAAAACACTGATGAAAATAAGTCCTACCGCAATCAATAAAACCTTAAATGGGTCAATACCTTGTTTAAATCAATTTTATCTCACTAGGCCAAGATATCATCCCAGAAATAATACTGTCACACATTCATTCCTTATCATCAGTAACTGAACTGAGGCTACTTCGCCCAATGAAACACCAAAACAGAGGTATGCAACGTACAACAGCAAAATAAAGAGATGATAATGAACACGATCCAAATAGGACTCTATTCTGATCATTCTACCAATTCAAACTTCTTTCATAATGAACCAGTGCTCTTAATGCTTTATGCCTTAAGCTGACAAACATAACAGTTTCCAGTTTTTAAGCTTTAATTCTGAGCCAGGCATTGCATTGATGTATATAAAAATGTGACAGAAAAAAAAAAGAAAAAGAAAAAGAAAAAAATCCAACGAAACTAAGCCAAGGAGTTTTTCAAACCCACCTTGTTTATATTCACCCCCCCCCCTCACTTCCTAACAGACTTGATTATTTCCTTGTATTTGACCATGTAATCTTTTCTTCTCCTAAAGCAGTGGATGGAGAGAATAAGGCAGGGGAGGAAAACGATGGTCCCTGAGTCAAACCCAGCTAGGGCCTATTTAGGTGTGGCCCACAGAGCTCAGAATGGTTTTTACACTTAAAAGATGATAATAAGGGCAGCCCCAGTGGCCCAGGGTTTTGGCACTGCCTTCAGCCCGGATTGTGATCCTGGAGTCCTGGGATCGAGTCCCACATCGAGCTCCCTGCATGAAGCCTGCTTCTCCCTCTGCCTGTGTCTCTGCCAATCCCTCTCTCTGTGTCTGTCATGAATAAATAAATAAAATCTTTAAAAAAATTTTTAAAGATGATAAAAATAAACAAAAAAGAATATGCAACAGTGATTTTTTGTGATCCACAGAGCCTGAAATATTTATTTTGTGGCACTTCACAAGAAAAAGTGTCAACCTCCAGAACAGTAACACACTGGATTCGTTTCCTAGGGCTATTGTAGCAAATTACAACAAACCGGGTAGTTTAAAACAACAAATTTATTCTCTCAAGGTTCAGAAATCTGGAATCCAGATGTCAACAGGATTGGTTCCTTTGGAGGCTCTGAGGGAGAATCCAGATTCCATGCATTTCTCCTAGCTGCTGGTGGTTGCCAGCAATCCTTGTTCCCTGGATTTTATTTTTATTTTTATTTTATTTATTATTTTTGTTTGTTTGGAAGAGATTTATTTTTTTTTAATAATAAATTTATTTTTTATTGGTGTTCAATTTGCCAACATACAGAATAACACCCAGTGCTCATCCCGTCAAGTGCCCCCCTCAGTGCCCGTCACCCATTCACTCCCATCCCCCGCCCTCCTCCCCTTCCACCACCCCTAGTTCGTTTCCCAGAGTTAGGAGGCTTCATGTTCTGTCTCCCTTTCTGATATCTCCCACCTATTTCTTCTCCCTTCCCTTCTATTCCCTTTCACTATTATTTATATTCTGCAAATGAATGAGACCATATAATGTTTGTCCTTCTCCGATTGACTTATTTCACTCAGCATCGTACCCTCCAGTTCCATCCACATTGAAGCAAATGGTGGGTATTTGTCATTTCTAATGGCTGAGGAATATTCCATTGTATACATAAACCACATCTTCTGTGGAAGGAACCTCGGTGTCCATCGAAAGATGTTCCCTGGATTTTAGATGCTTCACTCCAATCTCACACAGGGCATTCTCCCTCTGTTTTGAAGTCTCCTGTTTTCTCTTCTGATAGACACCTGTCATTGGATTAGGACTCACCCCAAACCAGTATGGCTTCCTGTTGACTAATAACTGAAGACTATTTCCCTAAAAGGTCACATTCTGAGGTTCCAGGTGGACACGAATTTGAGGGAGACACTTCGATCATACCGTCATTTTTAATGTCTTCTAGACTTGAGAATATAACACACATTCTCCACGATCAATCTAAGAAAATCAAAGAAATGCTCTTCACTCTGACTTATCCAATAATAACTTCACCTTCATGTTCACTTCCATGGAGAGGCGTTCCTGACCACTGAGTGCAAAGTAGCTACAGGTTCCTTGAACAATGACGAGTAAGGCAGGTGACAATCTCTTGATTCAACTGTCGGTTCCTCTTGGCCCGGGGACTTTTGTTACACTGGTCATCCAATTAATTTGAAAATGGTAGATTGATTAGAAAGTGTGTTGTAGATTTACTTTAAAGATTCCTAAAGCAGGGATCCCTGGGTGGCACAGCAGTTTAGCACCTGCCTTTGGCCCAGGGCGTGATCCTGGAGACCCAGGATCGAATCCCACATTGGGCTCCCAGGGTATGGAGCCTGCTTCTCCCTCTCCTTCTGCCTGTATCTCTGCCTGTCTCTCTCCACATCATAAATAAATTAAAAAAAGACTGTTTCTGTTTATAAAAAAAAAAAAAAAAGATTCCTAAAGCAGGTACATAGTTAAAAATAGAGCCAAACAGATAAAGATTAAATCCAAACTCTGACATCGACTAGCTTTGTTAACTAGGAAGAGTTACTCAACTTCTCTCATCGGTTTCCTCATCAGTAAAAGGAGAACAATACTAGCTCTTTCAAAAAGGCTGCAGCGAGGATATGATGAGACAAATCATTAAAAAGTCTTATACAATAACTGGTACATTTAGGTTTTTTGCTAATGGCTATGTATTGTTTATTGCCATTTCCTATTGGGCAGAAAGGGCTTCTAGGACAACCCCCTAGGGACTGTGGATTTCCTCTTCTGTTAGATGCCTACAAGGGAGGACTATAGTTATGCATTCACAATGCAAATGACTCTATCGGATATTGGCATTATCAAGAAAGAAAATTTAAGAGAACTTTCTACTCCGTTTTACTTGAACAATGAGGTAAAATTTATTTATGCCACGGTGAATTCTGTACTTCACATTTTTAAGAGAACCGTGGGAAATTTCTCCTTATCTCCATCTAATTGCAGGCATTGTTATTAATCCCATCATAAAATAGTTGTGGCTGGTATCCAAAGCGGCCTCCCGATGAACCATGCTTCTGATAGCAATGCTTTGGTTTAGTCCCCTCTGGAGTTGAAGTTGGGCTGGTCCCATGGAACAAATAGAATATTTGACGGTAAGTTCTAAGACAAGGTCAGAAGAAGGCTTGCAGTGTCTACCTGGACATCTTGGAAAGCATATGGGTGAAGCTGGTGACCTTCTATGAAGTTGGACTATCGTGAACTGCCATCCTGTGGGAGAGCCAAAGCTAGTCGTGTGGAGAGACAATATGGAGAGAAAGAGATGCCAGCCAGTCTCCAGCCATTCCTGCTTAGGTGCCAGGCATGTGAGTGAAGAAGCCATCTGGACACCCAGCCCAGTTACACCCTCAGATGACTCTAGTGCAAGCCTGTGATTTCTGACAAAAGCCACATTTGAACCCTGAATGAGAACGGCTTAGGTAAATCCAATCAACCTACAGACCTGTAAAAGATTGTCATATATCTTTAAGCCATTTTTTAAGGTGATCTATTATACAGCAATATGAATAGAAATCACTTTTTATACTTAATTTGAAAAACTGAATGAAAAAAATAACCTTTCTTGGTTACAATAGATGATTGTAATTTATAGATACTTTAGACTGACTTCTCAAAAAACATTTAAGAATATAACCAAACTTGACACAAGCTAAAATCAGTCAATCAATCAATCAATCAGTCAGTCAGTCAATCCACACATGGGTTAAACATCCTGCCCAGGACTTTGGATCTTATGACAGTGTTTGCACCGAAACGTGTCTCTCCAAACGCATATGCTGGAGTGCTAATCCTCATACCTCAGAATGTGAGGGCTTTTGAAAGAGATGACTAAGTTAAAATGAGGTCCTTTGGGTGGGTCCTAACCAAATCTGACTGGTATCTTCATCAAGAAGAGAGGTGGACCAAAAAAAAAAGAGAGAGAGAGAGAGATGTGGACCAACAGAGGCACAGAGGAGAGACGCATGAGGGGAGAGCCAGAAGGTAGCCATCTGCAAGCCAAGAAGTAGTCTTACGAGAAACCAACTCTCCTAATGGCATGATCTTGGACTTCCAGCCTCAGAAGAGTGAAAAAAATAAATTTCTATTGTTCCAGTACCCCAACCCAAGGCATTGTATTATAACAGTCTTCGCCAACTAATACAGATGGGAAATAATGATTGGGAGTCAGAGTATTTCCACAGCTGATTAGAGGGGTGGGTGCCCTTAGCTTAAGAGTTGGCTAGTATCCTACACCTGACCTGTATCTACCTATATGGTTATTGTGCCTTGCCTCTGGTGGTTCTGGTCTGACACTTTCTATCCATTCTGCAAACCTTTGGACATATTTTAAATAAATCCTTTTTATTATTTAAGTCAATATGATTTGGTTTCTGTAGTTTTTAACCAAGAAAAATAACCATGAAAGATCTCTGGTTGGATACTGATGCTTAAATGAGTCACAGTAAACCACGTAGGGTAAGGGAATTCTCCACATAATGCCTGTGGGCGCCCTTAGAGCAAAAAAATGCACACCATTACACAAATTCACTGTTGGAAGAAGAAAAGCATCACATTTAGTGATAATACGAGGATTGAAATTTTGCTCAGTGAAATATATAGATAGTGCTACAAAATAATAATCATAGCAATAGTAACAATTATTATTATGTTAAGCAAGAAGGGGCTGCCAAATGCTTATGAATGGCTCCTTGAATAATAAACTACATGAGATCATGACAAGTTTATTGCTTTAGGAGCAAACCAGTGGGTCATGACATTTATAAGGGCTGCTTTTAGGGAAAAGCAATCTGTGTTTGAAATCTGACTATCCTATCTAATAGATTTGGCCTTTACTATATTATTTGCCTCATCTCCAAAATAGGAATATATCTTTTATACACAATTACTCTAGATATTTATTTTTTTAAAGATTTTATTTATTGATTTGAGAAAGAGAGAGAACATGAGCTGAGGGAAGAGGAAGAAGCACTCTCCTCATTGGGCAGGGAACCTGATGTGGGGCAGGATCCCAGGCAGGACCCCGAGATAATGACCTGAGCCTAAGGCAGACACTTAACTGACTGAGCCACCCAGGTCCTCCTACTCTAAAAGTTTTAAGGGGTAATTTATTTCAAACATTAGTAATGGGATACAAGAGTCCATCTGTTGTTTATTATTATTATTATTATTATTATTATTTTCAAGTCCATTTTATTTTATTTATTTTATTTTATTTTATTTTATTTATTTTTTTTCATGTCCCTTTTAGAGGTGGGAAGAGAATGTAGTTACTTGCCAAGAAAACTGAATTTAGTCCTTCTAATGTAAACAATCTCTTTCAATGTAAAATGATCTCTTTGGGGCAAATATTCAGTCAATTCAAGGTTAACCATGTAGCAGGGGATAATCGTCTCCGCTCAACTGATAACTTTTCTTCTATCTTTTTACCTAGAAAGACTCCTGGATGTCAGCAAGCACACAGGTGGCCTTAGGGCAGGAGGGATGAGGCAATTGGTTCTTGTGCTGGCCCTTGTGCTACCTGGCCTGCTGTCCTCAAACTTGGATTCCTCAAGAAATGTATCTTCCTCTGTGCAGTCGCTGAGCAAACTCACTACTGCTGCTCTTTGTAGAGAGTTTCCCCTTGATGGAACTGCAAAGAACAGTTCTCTGGGAACTCTCAGGGCCTTGTCATCCACCCCCACATCACTGCCGGGACTCCCAGCAGAGCAATCACTGGCACTCTTTTGTGTACTCATAACATTCTTGGCTGGGCTCTCATCTTCAAGACATCCCCTTCCCTTCATCACAACCCTTCCAGCCTATTTTTCTGGTTCCTCTTCAAAGAGAACGAGATAAAACCCTATACCTTGTATTCCACAAGGAATCAAGGGGAAGGATCAGTAAAGCCAAGCCATGGTGGAGTACCACTGTAGACCCTCTTTGCAATTGGAGCATGTTCTCCTTCCTCCTCCATAATGGCTGTGATGGAGTGAAGGAACATTCAGAACTGGTCTACACATCTTGAGTTCAAAGTAGGTGAACTCAAGTAGGTTAAAAATTTTTCTTCTTTTGACTTTCTTTCACCTCCATCTTATCTGCGCTCTTTCCATTGTTCTTCATGAAGTTCAATCCCAAATGGAGAGTAGAGGAAGAATCAAGGATTTGTCATCGACCTTCCTATCCTCTCCTTTCTTTGTCTTTTCTTCTTTTTCTCAAGGTCTTGAAAGTGCTCATTCTTTTCCTTTAGTGGCTGAGAATTCTCCTTTGTCTCATTTTGAGACTTATATGGTCTTTAAAGGCCTGACATTTTTTATGTAAAATGGAATTTAGGGGCACCTGGGTGGTTCAGTCAGGTAAGCGGCCGACTCTTGATTTCAGCTCAGGTCATGATCTCAGGGTCCCAAGATGGAGCCCAAGTGGGTTCTGTGCTTAGCATGGAGTCTGTTTGGGATCCTCTCCCTTCACCCACCCCCCACCGTCCTACCCCCACTTTCTCTCTCACAAGCACTCAAATTCTCTTTCTGAAATAAACAAATAAAAATAAATCTTTTTAAAAAATGAAATTTGAAAAATCCTTTGTATCTACACAAAGTCTGATTGTTGAGGTTATTATCTTGCTCTACACACAAATACACACACGCACACACACTATACGTCTTACAAGTTAACAGCTGATCGATCACTCTTCTCCCCCTCTGTGCATTCTGACTATGACAATTCTAATTCTCCCTCAGGAATTGGGTGCCTCTGGTGAAATATAAACAAGATCCTTATGCAGAAAAATAGAAGAGGAAAAGCATATTAATTTTTTAAGATGCCATTCTGTTTAATGAATAGAAATATTTATAGTTGAAACTGTATCTTCCATTCAATCAGTGAAAAATATGTATTGAGCGCCTACCAAATGCAGTCATTATGTTAGAAAGTTGGAGGATATAGTAAGAAACAAAATAGAAATAGTTTTGGCCTGATGGGTAAGGCAATCATAGAACAGGTAATTAAAATTGTGATAAGGATCATCTAAGGAGACATACAGGGTTCTATAGAATACCTTTTAAATAATTGAACATTTCTCTTAGGATTCTTTTGAAATGTAGACATTTTAATTTACTTATTTTATTAGCAGAGTCAATTATAAAAATGATACCAAGTACACCTTCCCCCCCCAAACTAGCAAGTGTCTCTATTAATGAAAAATATTTCATAACCTGAAGAAAAATATAAAATAGAATATATATTTTTAAAATTCAGCTGAATATAAATAAAGGACTTGAACATATTTAAGGAGTGACTCCCATGAATTAAACAAGAAACACATTAAAACAGATTGAACAAGTTTGTTGAGGTGAATGTCTATATTTGCATTTTTATTAACACTGTCATTTAGAGCAGTGATAATTAGCCTATACTCATTAAGGAAAACCTGACTTACAGATTTATAGCCCATAAACTGTACAATTTTTAATGTTTAGACAAAAACCAAAACAAAACACCTGGTTGCATGGCAAAAGTGTTCTCTAAAGACAAAAAGAAGCTGAAAATGAGAGAGCCAACGAATCTCTCACCATCCAGAACAAACACTCACTTGTGTTCCAGGCTGTCCTTTGTCTAGCACTACGCAAATGGAACAAGTGTGCAATGATGAGACAGATTATAGTACCATAATCTGCCATGTTTCATCACCTCTACCTGACTGAGAAGGCAGCAGCACAATAAATAATATCAAAGGATAGAAATAATTTTATGCACCATTGCTTTGATTTAGGATTCTGAGTCCCAAAGATGCCATACCTCTCCAACATACAGAAGGCTTTCCTGTTCAACTTTGACATAATATTTAAAATATATGGGGCTTTAGTCGTATCAAAAGTCATTTCCATCAAGGTGAAATATGTACACCTTTCTCTAGAAGAAGAAAGACACCAGCTGCCATTTACCAAGTGCTTACGCTACGCCAGGCTTTATGCTAAGAATATTATATACATTATGTCATGGAAACATCATAAACATCCTTTAAGGAATAATTACCCTCATTTTTCTAATGAGGAAAGTGAGTTTTGAACGGTTAAAGAAATTGCTGACTGGCACAGATAAGTCAATAAGCAGCAGAATCTGATTTCCAAGTACATGCACTTAACTACTAATTTTCCTACACACTTTATTATGGCCATACTTGATGGGAAATGCAATTTTTTTTCAGATATCAATAATGTTCACCATCTTATTGAATTTCCATAGAAATCAGGTGAGCTTAGAAAGACAGATATTTTACTCCCATTTTATAAATGAGAAACTTCAGCATAAAAAACTGCATATATTTTGGTATGTTTATATCTACACAACTTATTTTTTTTTAAATTTTTTTAATTTTTATTTACTTATGATAGTCACACAGAGAGAGAGAGAGAGAGGCAGAGACACAGGCAGAGGGAGAAGCAGGCTCCATGCACTGGGAGCCCGATGTGGGATTCGATCCCGGGTCTCCAGGATCACGCCCTGGGCCAAAGGCAGACGCCAAACCGCTGCGCCACCCAGGGATCCCTCTACACAACTTATTAAGTGGTAGTAGCTAGACTGGTCTTTGGTCTCAAACTCACTTTTTGTTTGTTCATTGATATGACTTTGCCTCACACATGTTTTCTCCGGTTAGAGGAGAGAACTTCCCCAGTCGAAAGGCAGTCCCTGAGACAGAGGAGTTCCAAATTTTGACCAGGGGACATGGGCTCTCATATTCTGAACAAATTCAAAGGAGTAATAAGCACAACCCCATGTAAATGGGAGGGAAAAAATAACTTTTCACATTCATACTCCCTATCTGAACATCTTCTACTCCCCTTTCCCCCAAATTATAACCCTATTTCTTGATATGTGATTTAAATGTTCTCAAATACTTGCAATTTAAACATTACCGAGAGCCTATATCATTGATATTTTTATAGGTAACAATGCCACAGATTTCCCTCTTTTCTTCTTCTTTGGTAGGATAGGCCTCTTAATTATTCCCCATGTATGTTAAGCTCTTGAGATATACTAAAAATGGGCGGGGGGGGAGCATTTTAAAGGAGTTATAGAAACTCCTTGCATTGGCCTGCAGGAGCCTCTACAGGACTTTGGCTACATAGGATATAGGCACAGCAGTGAGATGGGAGGACCTACTTGCCTTCATCTGAACAAAAAGGGTCTGTGGGTCTGTGGGTAGATGAGATCTCTGACTGCAGCATTCAAAAAATAATATAAGATCTTCTGAGCACCAGGACACACCTAGTTCTTCACAGTTTCTGGCACAGAGCAGGAGCTTGACTGAGTAACAAGTAACAAAATTGGTAACAGCACTGAGACCAGGTTGAGGAGCAAACTAGTGAGTTCAGTCCATCATAAGATGGCTAAGCACTGAAGCTTCACACCGGTGGTCGTCGTCAAGAGGTCTTCTCCACTCGACAGGGTTTACTGAGCATGTCACACCCACCCCACACCCACAGCCCATGATTTTCTTTTTGCTCAAAAATCCCTAGAAGGAATTTTCGGGAACCCTAACACTGGAATAAGGGAAGCTGCTCCTGACTCGGGGAACACACTCTCACTTTTTATCTACAGGTGTTTATTGGAATTAGAATATTGGGTTGTGTGGAAGCAAATGGCCTAAGAGCTTTCACCACTTAATATTGGCTAAACGAGGTCTTAACCTCCCTCTTCCAGAAAGGAGCAACGAGAGTGAGAAACACCCATAAAGTTTGGATGAGTGAGGACCCTATTCTGGATAAATATGAAGATAGACAAACAGACACCACACACAAGCTACACCAGTTAATGAAGTCCAGAGGAGGTCTTAGTGGGGCTGCTAAATCGTTGATATTGAAAAGAGGTTTCAGGGATTTGAGGAATATCTATTACTTTTACTCCAAGTGGAGTAAGCCAGCCATTCTCTTTAGCAGACAGATGATGATGGTGATGGTGACGACAACGATGATAATAATAGAAAAAAAAATTAAAATCTCCTTACTGTTAATCTTTCCTATTAATATTTTGCTCCTTCATTTCTAGGTCGAATATGAGCATTACAACTGCCCGTGGATACCTGTATCACACCAATACTGTCAGCAGTCACAGCGCAATATTGTGATTTCGCCCCGATTACGCACCCAATTTTATTTCAATGGCCAAACATAAAATGTGTAAGTGTGTCGAATTTTCCTTCTTAATTTAAAATTGTTTACACTTACAATAAAAGCAAATGAATAAAGGGTTAACATTTAGTAAGTTGGCTTTCAACCTTGTTTGTGAAATACTAGCCGTCACTTTTGGTAAATCTTTAAACTATAAATATATGCTTAATGTAAAAGTCTGAAACAAAGAGTAAAATTTGGCATCTCTTGATTAAAGAGAGTTTTTGTTCCCACTGGAATGGTTCTGTATGTGTGAGCCGTCACGGAGAGACCAAGCTCTGCAGTTACCAACTGGCTCACACCATTTTTGACTAAAATATATTGAGTTTGACCAAATATAGTTTTGTTGATCTATAGTAGCCATAAATATAGCCTTGTTAATCTATAGTAGCCATAAAAGCAAAAACTGATTCAATTAAACCCAAACCTCACATTCACATCCTGTGTTCAAAAATGACTTCATTTTAAATTACGTGGTACACCTACCGATCCCATTTATGTTACTCAAATCAGCGAGATGCCATGGGCTTCAATGCAGTTGGTGAAATGTTTGCTTTTGTTTTCATGCTTTGAATGATTTATCAGGAATTACAGTCTGCTTTCTGTAAACAGGCTTGTGTAATGTTTTAAAAATTCCTGTTTGTTTTCTGGTTATGATCACAGACACACACACACACACACACACACATACACATAGGATATTTGACTTGGCACTTCAACATGCTTTTAAGTCTTTAAAACAGATATATTTAATTTGGGAAAAAAACACAGGAGGTATGAATTTCTAGTTATAAACTAAATAAGCCCTGGGGTTGTAGGGTACAGGATAGTGACCATGGCTGGTGTTACTGCGTTGTGTATTTGCAGGTTGTTGGAAGAGTAGATCCTGCAACTTTTATCACGATAAAAAACCTCTGATTATGTGATGTGATGAAAGTTAACGAGAGTCGCCGTGGTGATCATTTCTCGGCCTATGCATTTATGGAATTACTGTGTTATACACCTGACACCAATACAATGTTCACATCAGTTATTTCACTTAAAATGTTTTTTAAAAGACTGTTAAAGAATTTAGCAAAATTTTGCTTTATAACTTCGAAGTTTTGACATCTGCTGATGTGAGCATCCAGGGGACATCAAGAGATAGACACTTATTTGTGAATAGATATACTGAATAAATGTTCTCCTTTTCTGTTATTTAGGAGGGCGCTAGGCCGGCGTGAATGCGGGAAATTTATGAGAGTTGGATGTGGATGTGCATAAACAGAATCATCCGCTTTGGAAAAGCAAAGGAACGTCCCTTACTGTCTTAGCTGAAAATCAGTGCTGTTAAGAAAATACCCTCTGGAGCAAAAAGGCAAGGATTTGAATTTTGATTTTTCTTTTAATAGTTTTTTTTTTTTTTTGATAGCGAAGAATATACTTACCCTTCCTATGCGCATTTCCTCATATGTAAAACAGAAATGCTTACCTTCTTTGATTGTTCTGAGAACTAAATGAACGAATATGAGACCAGGGAGAAGCAGATGTTGGATTTGGTTGAAATGAACGTGAAACTGTTCATTTTTATAACTAAAATAAATAAATAAATAAACAAATAAACAAATAAATAAAGTATATATCAGCAATTCCATACATCCTGACCTAACATTACTATTATTATCTGCCTACTATTCAGTATTTAGGATTCAGAGCAATGAGCACTTCCTCCTGGAGCCTCTCTAACCCTTTACTCTCCTGTGACTAAATCCAGTTCCAAGTCTCTGCTTTTTGCCACCAGGGTGCAGGGTGTAGGTCTCTATTAAACCTTAACCACGTGTGTTCTCTTGTTTCTCAGTCTTGAAGCACCTATTTCAAGACCATGCTTTTTATTTCCGTAGCTCTAGCGCTTATCATATATTTTCCATGTTAACAATATGAAAATCATATTAGAAGTGACAGTAGCAATAATTCTTCCTCCCCGCCCGCGAGCCCACCCAGAAGCGAGCCCTTGGCCCAGTTCACAGGCTGCACTCGGAACAGCAGTCCCTGCCTGCCCAGCCACTTGGGATGCAGGGACACGGCTGAGAGCAGCACAGGGCGCCTTCGCTGAGCGCAGAGAAAGGGACAATAAAAAGGAGATTGAGGGGATCCCTGGGTGGCGCAGCGGTTTGGCGCCTGCCTTTGGCCCAGGGCGCGATCCTGGAGACCCGGGATCGAATCCCACGTCGGGCTCCCGGTGCATGGAGCCTGCTTCTCCCTCTGCCTGTGTCTCTGCCTCTCTCTCTCTCTCTGTGACTATCATAAATGAATAAAAATTAAAAAAAAAAAAAAAAAAAAAAAAAAAAAGGAGATTGATCCCACCCTTAGAACTGGCGGCACGACCATCCTCCAGAATGAATTCGCTATTTTCAAAAAGTAATTTCCTGGATATGAAATTATGGCTACAGGGAGTCATGGGAGATCTCATGCAAGCAGAGGGAGCTCATGATTTCTCATACGGATTTATTGTCATACAGTGAAAGGCAAACCCAGCAATCCTGCAGACCTCTAATCTTGAATACAGGGTGCACCCCATGCTTAAAAGAAGGAAAAATGAAAGAAAGCTCAAAAGGACACAAGAAAACAAGAAGGGAAGGAAAGGGAGGGGAAGGAGGGAGAGAGGGGACGGAAGGAAGGAAAGCAGGGGGAGAAGGAAAAAAAGAAGGAAGAGGGAAGAAATAATGTAAAATTAACAACAGAGAAAAGGATTTTATTCAAACCATGCAAAGGATTTTATTTAAACCGTGTTTGTATGTCAGGCCCCCTTCAGGGAGCCTGCTTTTCTCCCTCTGCTTCTGTCTCTGTGTCTCTCATGAATAAATAAATAAAATATTTAAAAAATAAATAAAATAAAATAATATAATATAATATAATATAATATAATATAATATAATATAATTAATATAATATAATAAACCATGTGTGTATGTATCTCACCATGAACATGAAAACGGTACCATGAACATAAATACCGATTAGATTCTAGAAGCATTACGAACTTGGTTTGAATCTTGCCTTGGCCAGTCCCTGTCCGTGTGATTTTCGGCCCGTATTCTCCTCCCCACACCTCTACACCATATATGATGGGGATCATAACCAGAGTATCCACCTGAGAGCCTGTGAAGAGTAAGCAAAGTCATGTGCATGAATCACTTCCCGCCATTCCTGGAATGCAGTCGGAGTTCAGCAGAAGTCCATCGCTTCATGGAAGAGGCAAAACAAGGTCAAATTAGATATATTTTAAAATATAGCAATCTTGCATTGGGAGTGTTTTCAGAGACTGTTATTCAAAGCAGATTTCAAAATGGGTTTTAAAAGCCCTGACAGTTATGATCTCATCATGTACAATTATGTCTTGAATAAGTCTCATTTTAGAAAAAAAGTGCACATAAGGGAATTGAAATTCATGTTCGGTGGATGACTCTTGGGAGGGCGCGGACCTGTCTGTAAGGCCAGGGCAGGAGCTTCCGGGAGGCAGACGTCGACTTCTCTGTTCCCCAAGTATTTATCTAAGAACCAAGCCCATGGTGGAAGCTTGGGGCGCTGAAGACCTGTGCTCTCTCAGCTTTGTGCTAGGCCCTTCCCAGGACAGGGCCTCTCCGGTACAGATGCACCCCGAATCCCAGAGGCCTACATGTAGCATATCAGCTGCAGAGGGATCTGCTCCAAAAAGTCACTCAGAGACACGGGCTGATGGCAGATCCCCCTTCTGAGAGCACCTGCAGGCGGAGAAGGAGGTGTCCCTGGCCACCCTGGCAGACAAGAGCATGCCCATTGTCCCCGGGGTTAGTTGAGAGGTCACTTGCACTCAGACTTTATTGAACGGAAGCAGTCATTTGCTCTGACCCGACTATATGGGCGTGGGATATGTTGGGAAGGCACAAAATGCTTTGTGAGCATTGCTACCTCCACTGTAACTGGATTTTCCAAAAGGGCCTGCCACCCGTTCAGCCAGAGGCAAGATATAAAAAGGGAAGTGGAAGGTATTCTCGCCATTTCTTCAAGAACAAGATGGACAAGGTGAGCACCTACTTCTATCCCCAAGTCATGAGCCTAACGTAATGAGGTGGCTCTACCTACCTGCAAAGAAGACCACGGAATATGGTGTTGACTCTGATGACCATGCATCTTGCTAATATTTAAAGGTTGTCTTACTTTAAAAAAGGGAGAGGTGTATTGAAATAAGAATTGCAGTCCCAGCCACCACATTTGTGGGCAAAATTACATAGTAAGTTCAGTTCATTGTTAGGAAATATTTTAATATCTAGATTCTATTAGAAATAAAAGTTCACAATAAGAAGCAGTCTTAGAGTACTTCCCATGTGTCACCAAAATAATTATTTTAAAATCAATAAGCAGCCTATCGATCTATTGAAATATCATCTTTCTTCCCTACTCCTAAGAAATTTCTTCTGAATCAACTAGGCAATGTGCAGGCTTCTAATGACAAGAAATCTTTTGGATGTCAGGGAACTAACGTTGAATACCGATTAAAGAAAAATGAAACACAGATTTATGGTTCATGGTTTATCTTGCTTTGCAGTTACACAAGGAAAAACCAGTCATCCATTAACACTGCTCAGCGGAGTTTTGATGGCTTCTTTTCTCTCTCAAGTAAAGCTCAATTCTTTAAAAGACACACGTTTGACAGTTCCAAGAACTAATGTTCCAGTCCTGTAATTATATCAAAATCAATTTAAGAGAGACAGTTGCTGGTTGTTTTCTTTTTCTTTTTCTTTTTCTTTTTTTTTTGACATTTTTTAAAAGACGAGACAACCATTGCCAAAAGCCCTTTGTCTGGTTGAAATTCATCCATGGCATGGATATCATTAAAACAAAAAAACAAAACAAAACAAAAAAAACTATCATTGACCACCTAAGGATTGCATAAAAGCTAATCAGTGGAAATTTTATTCATATGCTTACCCTTACACCCTGAAAGAGTATTTCAGGTAGTGATAATTCCTAAAGGAAATCCACCCGGCTATCAAGGAGACCTGTTCTTTCCTACAGCTCTTCTTCCTACAGGTCTCTTTCTTTTCCTACAGATAATCTCCTTGCCTACTGATTTGCAGTGGACCAGCTTCCTCCAAAATGCTACCTGTCTTTAGAGAATGAGTGCATTAGAAATGTGTTCTAGTTAACCCGAAAGTCATAATTCTAAGGCAAAATATTACTACCCTAAGCGTGCAGCTCAGTTTATGTAACCCAGCCATGACTTTCTGCTCTATGCTTATGAGGAACCTCCAAGGTTGTCTGGAATTACCTTCATTCCGATAGGTCTAATAGTGGTGAGACCCGTGTCCTCTACCCGCTGGGTAGACCCTCAAGTGGTGATGCTTGGTTCACCATGTTGTTCATTGACATGAATGGACAGCATCTCACCACACACCTTTAGCTTCACCATTTGGTTTTGACCATGTGTTGTCCTATGAGTACCGTCGGAGATGGCCTTTGGGATCGGCTTCCCCAAGAGTTGCCCAGTAACACTGGATGGCAAAACCCAGAACTCTAAGTATAAAGAACTCCATGGGGTAGACTTGGCCACTGGGAGGTAGGAAACAGAGGACCTCTGCACACGGTGGTTGTCTCAGAGGCCCCTCGCACTGAACGCCTGGCTGTGCTTGTTTCTGGCTGGATAGCCAGCTCAAAAATAAAGCCCCTCATGTGGGTCTTCTTACATACTCAGATCATTTTCTCTCACTCCAGTGTCCCCTCGATTTCACTCACCCAGGAAATGTTAGCATTTACGTTTCATGGTTTTTTTTTTTTCAGAGAATCTGAACTGAGACACCCGTAACTTAAATATTCTTGATGCAATTAAGAACAACTAGATTTCTCTTTCTCCCATGTTCATACATCCCTTTTCTCCAATCTCCCTTCCTTCTTTCATCTCTAATTTTTATCTCTCATTTAAATTTTTATAACTCATATTTAGGCTATTCTACAAACTTTAGAAAGAGCCTAAACAAGTTTACAAATCCTTGAGGAAATAGAAGTCATGCTGCTTTCTCCTTAAAATGGAATTAATATCTTAAACAACCTCCAGATAAAGATACATATTGTTGCTCTCAATAGAAAAGGCAGCAAAATATCACTTAGGAGAGTTACTGTCAAGCTGTGGAGCATTGCTCGTAAGAAAACTTGTTTATATGGTCTCAGCAGACATGAGAATTTATAGTAAAAATAGTTGACACACTAATTTGTATTGATTTTTTTTTGTATTTTTGGTAGATTTATGGTTTTATGAACACAAATATGATGTGCACAGAAACTGTGTGTCTATTTATTTTCTTCGCTGCATAGCCCGCCATTGGGATTGGTGACTCTGATGGCCAGCGACTCTCTCCACAGTGGCTTTGCGGTCCTCGGAGGAGACACTGTGAGCAATCTCTGTCCAGTAAGATCTGTTGCACATCACCTGCACTTCAAGCTCCTCGACATTATGGACTGGGCACTAGTGGGAGCCCCTGGACAGCATGAGCTTTGTTTCCTTGTTGCTCCCGTAACCCATGCTGGGCATCAAGGTCTGGCCCTTGAATCTTCTGCACACCCTATTGTGAATAACTCTCGGTTCCCCCCAGTTGCAGCTCCTTTTGACATATCAATCTGACTGGTCCTGGATGAATTTCTTGTTTATTTTTGGCCATAGGCATTTAGCAATAAATGTATAAAATGTCATTTTAGGAGCTGAAAAGCCCTTTGCATTCACCTAATCCTAACTGCAATTACTATATAAGGCAATTATATGACTTCTGAAGACCTATAGCACCCCAAGTTCAGATTTAACTGAGACCCAGGTCTTCTGAATCACAGACCAAAGCTCAGAAGTCACTTGTAGTCGTTTTGCTACATGCCTCAGCTTTAATGTTCTCTATACTCTGAATTCTTGAAACTAGAACTAGAAGAGGGAAATGAAAAAAATAAAACGATAACAAAACTGAGGAACTGAACGTGAGATTTTGAAAATCTTGTTCAAGAGACAGATTTTATTTATTTCTCCCTCTAGAGAAATGGTCCATGAACTGTTTCTCAACTATGTACTGCAAAACAGAAGGTTGTGGATTCTAAATTATTTAAACTCATGTCTTTCCAGAAAGCATGCTTTAAACCATAGAAAATAAGGCTATTGGCAGTACTTGAGGTTTTCTGACCCAGGCTCCTTTAGAATATTTGGGATAGTGTTCTTTTTAACCCATCCTCATACGGTGAGAGATAGATGGCTTTCAGAAAAACTGCCACACATAGATAATGAACGACAGCACTTAGGGAAACGTAAGAAGTTTCTACTTCCCTATGCATATTCTCTAGCTATGATGAGCACGTGCAAGATTAGCCATGTTTTATATTTTGCTTATTTTTTTCTTTATAAAACCAAATTTTGTTTTTTATTTGAAATGTGAAACCTAGTAATGATATGAAAAATCAACATGATTAAGATAAAAGGTTGAAGTGATACTAGCATCTTGCAGTCCAGGACTGGCCAATATTAAAATTTTGAAGTTCATTTTTCCAGATATTTTTCTATCCACATACATTATTCATTTCTATAAGATCTTTCTATAAACATAACTTTATCTTGATTCTTTGATTTAAAATATATAAAGTACATATTGACAGGTCTGACCATTCTTCCATAAATTCATGCTAAATGTCACAAAAATATTCCATTATGTAAACTACATCAAAACAAAAAGGAAAATATATATATGTAATTTTTAAAAATTAGGAACTAAGCACTAGATTTTGAAAATTCTTATTCAATTGGGAGATTTTATTTCTTTCCATTCTCATGGAGGAAAAAAGAACAAAATTTTAACTGATTTTCTTTCTTTCATGATATGCCAGTCAAAAGATGTATATATTTATAAGACTTGTAATGTTTTTTTTAAAGACTTTATTCATTTATTCATGAAAGACACACAGAGAGAGAGAGGCAGAGACACAGGCAGAGGGAGAAGCAGGCTCCATGCGGGGAGCCCGATGTGGGACTCGATCCTGGGACCCCAGGATCAGGCCCTGGGCTAAAGGCAGGTGCTAAACCATTGAGCCACCCAGGGATCCCCACGTGTACTGTATCTATCTCTTATAAAAATAATGACAATAAAAGTAGCTAATATCAATTTCAGGCTTATTAAAGACTAGACCCATAACACTGATCAAAGCTACATATTTTTATTATCTTCACTTTACAGAAAAAAAGCAGAGACTCTTGAGTAGAAGTAACTTGCTACCTAGTACAAAGGTTCAGATGATTTTTTTTTAACCTTAAAAATTTTATCTAATGTCAGGTTTAGTATGCGTGTTTGTATATGCATCACAATAGCCCACTTCTTTTAAGCAGATAGTTTGAGAGACTTTTTAGAAATGCACATGTCATGTAAACACTACCACATTAATACAGAGAGCATTTCCGTCACCCCAACATGTTTCTCTGTCTCATTTTAAGGTGAATCCAAGCTCCAGGCAACAACTGATAGGCTGTCTCTATAATTTTGCATTTTCAGTTGCCATATAAATGGAACAATACACCCTGTAGTTTTTGTGTCTGACTTCTTTACTTAGCATGATGCAACCGACATCAGCCATGTCGTTGTCGTTGCACAAATCGGTACCTCACCCCTTCCTATTACATAGCATTCCGCTGTATGGATGTCCCAGGCTTTACTTATCCACCTAACATTTGATGAAGAGTTTCTTTACAGCCTTTTGTGATTATTAATAAAGTAGCTTTTTTGTGTACCTAAAAAAATTTAATTACAAAAAGACGTATGTTGAAAACTCCAACTGTAATTGTGAAATTATTTCTTCTTTCAATTTTTGCTTTGTATGTTTTAAAGCTCTGTTATGTGATGCATTCATGTTAAAATTATTTTGTCTTCTGGATGAATTGACTCTTTTGTTACTATATAATATCTTTATCATTGGAATATTTTTTGTTCTAAAGTCAACTTTATCTGGTAACACTAGAACTTTCTTTATTTAGCCTGGTATAAATTTTCTTTGATGTTTTCATTTAAGCTCCAATTAGTTAACATACAGTATGATGTCAGTTTCAGGAGTACAATATAGTGATTCAACATCTCCATACAACACCAGGTGCTCGTCACAAGTGCACACCTTAACTCTCATCACCTATTTAATCCATCCCCCACCTACCTCCCCTCTGGTAACCATCAGTTTGTTTTCTATAGTAAGAGTAAGGTACACTGTGTGTTGAGAAAGCAAGTCTTCTAACTTCCCTTTTTAAAGCAATGATCGTTCTCTGTTACAACCAAGAAAACCTTAAAAATTTTATTCTATTTTAAGCAAAATATTATAAATTCTAAAATAGTAACATATACACCAACTTTGAAAATTCATAGAAGTGTTTTGGAAAAATAAGAAAATATGGCAAAGCAAGATAACAAAGTGTACTTACTTCATTTTCATTATTACTTACATATATGCACGAGGAATTTTTTCGGATTTCAAAATAACAATGTATTGGACAATAAGGATATTTCAGAGTATACAGCAGATATAACCACAGATATCCTAGGAAGAACACAATAAAACAAATTGAGGTAATAGTTAAATATGTACATATTTAATTATTTCCAAATGTGTTAACTGGAAATTCTGAAAAACCTGACACACAGTGTTGATCATCAGTGATGATCTAGATATTCTCTAGAAAAACTCTACTCATGGGGACAAGTGTGATGGTAAAATAAATCATACCTTGGTATTATTATATGTATTATAATATATATATTTATATCTCATAGACCTCCTGAAACTGTCTTAGTGATCTTCAGGACCGTACTTTAATACCCACTGCCATAGAGTTCCATTTCTGCTTTTTTACAATTTTATGATTTTTAAAAACCAATTCCTGGTTATCATTTCTTATATTAAATTTTCTCAGCTAAAATAACCAGCAGGAATCTACCTAATTTATACCAGTCCGGTGACTGCCTCCCAGGAGAGCACTGTGAAAGGTCAGAATGCTTTTTGCCGTGCTTCCTGAGAATAAAGGCATTGTTTGGGGATCTAGCTTAGATATGCTATATATTAGGTTTGGTTGGATTTAAATCATGCAGAGATTCCCCTGCACTTGCTTGTCAAAAGTTTAATCACCAAATTTCCCTTCAGCAACTTTTCTCTTAGACCCCATGAGTAACTCAAATTGGCAAAATTTGTTCTGAGAAAAATGAGTTTTAGAGTCAAGTGGCAGACTCAGTATCTCGAGTCCATAGCTTCGTTCAATTTATTTTATTTCTATAAGCCACAGTTTATTATTTGTGCTGTGGGGATAGTATTACTACCTCTCAACCACTGGTATTTTATTTTATTTTATTTTATTTTATTTTATTTTTTTATTTATTATTTTATTTTATTATTTTTTTACAACACATATAATATGTGTGTGTTTTTTTTAAAAAAAATTTATTTATTCATGAGCGACATAGAGACACAGAGAGAGAGAGGCAGAGACACAGGCAGAGGAAGAAGCAGGCTCCATGCAGGGAGCCAGACGTGGGACTCGATTCCGGGTCTCCAGGATCACGCCCTGGGCGAAAGGCAGGTGCTAAACCGCTGAGCCACCCAGGGATCCCCAACCACTGCTTTTTAAGTTAAATGGCTGATATATTTAAAATTCATTATTTTCAAAACTTTGTAACACTATAATGGTTAGTTACAATTTTTGCCCAATTTTATTATTATTAATGATTGCATATATTGATCAATAATGTAAAACCAATGAAAACATTCATTGAAAGTTAATTATACTTTCTGTTCAAATGTGTCATGTAAAAAAAAAGCAAATGGTTCATTGGTTAAAATTGAATTTTCATGCTTTTTGATGTCACAAAAGGATAACTTGACAGTGAAGAGGCATTCATTAACTCAATAAACACTTCTTATGCACCTCCTAAAAGCTTATCACACATTTTCTCTTAATTTGACCTCTGTACATATGGCAAGGAGAACCTCTCCAGAGATATGAGATGAAGTAAAATATTTTACTTTCAGCTATGTGAGCTTTTAACTAAGTATGAAAATTTGTGTGTGTGAAAGAAAAGTATTTTTATAAAAACTATATATAAGCAAATGTGAATAAATGATTTCCCCCACAGAAACAATGACAAATGCTAATTTTACATTTTTACTACATGGCCAACATTGTGCTAAGAATTTGAATGTCCATTATCTCCCTATTCTTCAGACAACTTGTATATATATATATATATATATATAAACCATCATAATTCTCATTTTACAGTTAAGGCTATTCAGTCTCAGAATAGCTATGCTTCCTCAAAATTGAACAAGTGGATAGTGAGAAGTTGTCAGAATTTTCATACCATTCCAGAACCCATATAACTTCAGAACCTATACTTTCAGTTATGTATTGCTTCAGTAATAATAATAATAATAATAATAATAATAATAATAATATCATCATCCTTTCTGGTGAGGATGTACTACCTTTGGAATTATTCAAACCACCCCCCTGTCTTTTAATATCTTAAATAGTAATTGATAGAGTAATTCTTTAAAAAATTGTATATAAAGTATGTAAAGCCTTGGGTCAATTTAGTAAAAAATTACTAAAATCATTTGTACTGCATTAACTTTCCAACTGGTTTTACTGCCAAAGATGGAATTTTTATAGGCACAAAAACAATATTTCAGAGACAGACTTTTATTTTTCTTGGAAAACATTTGCACCTAATAGCTAAAAAAGACAGTGACCTGTTCCCTACCTCTTAAATATGTGGACCTAAAATTTGAGTATATAAAGAATAGTCTTGATATTTTTATTTTTTTTATTTCCAAATAAAAGAGGAGTCAACATCCCTTTATCTCAATTGAAAAAAAAAACGTATCTCAGTTTTTTCTATTAAGAAGGAGCTGGAATTTAAATAAAAACCTTTAAAAAATAAAGAGTATTTAGAGCCTTGCCCTTAAAAAAAATAAAAAGATGTTCTTTATTCTTCAGAGAATTTGTGCCAATCTGGCAGAAACAAAAAGGGAAATATTTTGGCTGATGTAACTGAGAAGTCCAGAGGTAGGGCTTCCTTCAGGCACAGCTTGACGTACTGGCATAAATGACATCCTTAAGCATCTGCTTTCTCCTCACCAGTTGGCTTAACTTGACTCTTCACGCTTTGGCTCTGCTCTCTAACAGGCTTAGAAAAGCTAACGGCAGGAGGTCAAGGTTTTATATTCTTTCAGCTTCAATTTCCTTAGGAAGACGCAGTGTTCTTTCCAATACAGTTACCAGGGAAATCTTACTGCATCTCATTGGTTTAAATTGGACACCAAAAAATAAAATAAAATAAAAAAATAAAATAAATAAAATAAAATAATAAAATAAAATAAATAAAATAAAATAAAATAAAATAAAATAAAATAATAAAATAAAATAAAATAAAATAAAATAAAATAAAATAATAAAATAAAATAAAATAGTAAATAAGACACCAAGCCCTAAACACATCGTATGGCAGGAGAATATTAGTCACTGCTTGTCTTAGGGCCAGGTCACACGATGCTGCAGAAGCTGACCCTGAAGACAGTGATCCCTCTGTAGGTGATTAAGCCAATACCCCTATGAGAAATCAGAAAGAAGGATGAGGATGGGAAGAAACCAAGCAAGCGATTTTAGACAGAATCCAGAAAATGGGCGCATTTCAGGGATTGTCCAGAAAGAGAGGTTTTCAACCTTTCTTGCAACTGACTCCTACACTCTTCAATTCTTGAACATAAGTAAACAACAACTCCAGACCTCCTGGGTGTATGACTGCAGCGCTGCCCAAGGTCCTGAGCTCAGTCTTGGAAAGAGAAGTCTTCAACTCAGGGAAACACAAAGGGAAGGAACAACAGTGTTTGCTACAAACCCAAAGTCAAGGAGCAGCTAGGGAATTCACCCTCATGAAAACCAGAGCGTGGCTACCAGACTATGGGTAAAAGGAGTGCCGCGTGGTACAGAGCAAGACATATATGCTACATTCTCTGAATTAAATTTTAGAGACAAATCAAAATATCTCTTAGTAAAATGTTAGTTAATTGCTTAATTTTAGAAATCTTGGTTTTATATTTTTAAAGGGCAGTCTTGAAAATTAAGCAATTTTTGTGGAATGGAATGAGCATAAGCAAGGGAAAAGTTCTGGTTTTAGCCTCTCTTTGAGAGGGAGTATAAATTTGAACAAATTAATTAACCTTTTCAAGCTTCAATTCCCTTACCTACAAAGTGAAAAATAAAAGAAGACCTCTATCACTAGTTACAATGAAGATCAAGTGAGATAATGAATGCAAAAGAGGTTTTGTCCCAGTCGTATTGCTTGGAACATTAATGGATCCACCTTACCTACTAGTGTGTAAATGTCTAAAGGCCAGGACCTTATCCTGCTCAACTGTTTTCAGTGTTGAGCCCAATACTTACACTTAATTTACCTTGGAGATTCGATAAGGTCACATATACCTGGCAGGCAATATCTTTGCTTTGGTAGCTATACACTCATAGGCATGACTGTCTTATTTAAAAATTCACTTTAATAGAAATATAATAAACTATTACAGATTTCTTTGAACCCATTCTATATATATATATATATATATATATATATATTTTTTTTTTTTTTTTTTTTTTTTGAGAGAGAGAGGGAGAAAGAAAGCACGTGAGCAGGGAGGGACAGAAGGAGAAGAAGAGAGAGAACCTCAAGCAGGCTTCACACCCAGCATGGGGCCTGAGGCAAGGCTTGATTCCAGGACCTTGAGATCATGACCTGAGCTGAAATCGCGAGCCCCATGCTTAACTGACTGAGCCACTCGGGTGCCCCATGAAGCCATCCAATACACTTTTTTCAGGAGAAGAAACAAAGACTATGAGGCAAGCACCTTCTTAAGTCTTTATACATTTTTGTTTTACTGAGCAGGAATTAACAAGACATACATTTCAAACTTTCAAAATAACCAGTGGTCATTTGCTAGCAGAGCAGTTGTCAGGTTCCTTCAGAAAATT
This sequence comes from Canis lupus dingo, assembly GCF_003254725.2. Lineage (NCBI taxonomy): Eukaryota > Metazoa > Chordata > Mammalia > Carnivora > Canidae > Canis > Canis lupus. The sequence continues at coordinate 42,559,903 of NC_064255.1, forward strand.
AAGCTTGTGTGTGTCTAGAAGGAAACCATTAGCGTTTTGCAGAGTGAAAATGTCATCAAAGTTGTCTTAAGGAAATGTGTAAGATATAAAGGGGTGGGGAGAGAGAGAGAAGATTATAGGTGAAAGAGATTCTAGGATATTAGTTAGCTGGTTACCCTGACTTCAGAACCAGTCTAGCTGGAGTCATTATTTCAGCTTTGTGCCTCTACTTGCTCATCTATAAAAGGGCATAGTAATAGTATTGCTCTCCTAGGTTGAGGTGAGAACTAATTAATACACGCAAAATGCTTATCAAATCATTGGCCTTGCTTTACCCTAGTACCTTCATCATTAGGCTAAAATTACTGTTGGATGAAAGATACTCAGCACATTGTAGACTGTCTATGAGTATTAACTGTACAATACATCAGTTCCTGTAAAAGCAAATACAAATTAAAAATAAGAGGCTCAATTCTCCCCTTAAAAATAAGGGGAAATATTTCCCTTCCCTTCTACTTCCTTTTATGTTTTGATAATTTGCTCTAGAAAATCTGTGGTTCTAAATTCTTTCTCTCTCTCTTGAAAATGTACGTTAAGTCATTTTCAAAGCCAGAGAAATGTTCTGTTAGCCCTTGAATACTCAGAAATGCGTTTCTCAAGGACCTGGGAATGTAAATATGCAAGGAAGATAGAATCCAGGTCTCCCAGCGGCTGTGGGAGGAGAGACGACTAATTTGAGCTGGCTTCAAGTTACAAAACTATCTTCGGGCACAAGGATATGAAAAGTTTACTTTTCTATGCCAACCTACTGGCATAGACGATCACCCCAGTTGCCAGATGATCACACTAAGTGTGATCTCAATGCTGTCAAGCTCCTTTACTTGAAGACTAGTTATTGATTATGTTGAGAACATATTGATTATGTTGAGAACATGTATCTGCGTGGCTTCATGACTGAACAACAATTCTTTTTTTGTCTTTGCAACTCCAGCACATCACCTCCGAGGCACATCACATTCGATTGAATACTTACTCAACAATAAGCTGTTTTCTTTCTCTACTGTGTTCATAGACAGGTTTTCTGGATTGACAGAGATATTGCTTTCAGTTATATTCCACCAAAATAAATCTCTCTTTCTATGTGGACCAAGAGATACTTGGGCATGTATAGCTCTAAAAAGAGACTGATGAAAAAATAAAAAAAAATAAAAATAAAATAAATTAAAATAAAATAAAATAAAATAAAATAAAAAAGTAAAATAAAATAAAATAAAATAAAATAAAATATAAAAAGAGACTGATGACAACTGGCAAAAAAGCTATGGATTTCTCCTTTCCTTATGCTTTGATCATTTTTTTCTCCTCTGTACGTAAAGCCATAGGGGGCAAAATCGGACAAATACAGGATTTAGATAGACAGTCTTTCTTAAGTGTTAGCAAAGAGCTAATCCATCAGAATCACTTGCTCTGTTGATAAAAAGGAAGATACAGGAGCCACCACATCATACTTTGCCCGAGTAATATTGGCCTTCAGTTACCAACCCTATGGATAAGTAACCAGAGTTTCCATTTGATCATCAAGGAAACGGGGCTAACAGCACCTACTTCCCTGAGTTGTTCTGCGTGGTAAATAATCTGAGACAGGACGCTAGCACGTTTCCACTGACACTGCCTTGTGGGTTTGTTGTCCTTGTCATTATTCTTTTTGTTTCGGTCATGACAACCTGTGATTATCACTGAATTTCTTGGTTCTAACTAAGGACATCTGTTTGCAATTTGTGATTGCTAACACCAAAAACTGCCAGTAAAAAACAAAACAAAACAAAAAAATCAAATGGAATTTAAAAGTCTTTAAAAGATTTCTACAGTAATGTAAAAAATGTCACGAAACTACTTCAAATCAACGAGAAAACGCAGCTAAACACAGTAGAACAAAGGATAAAGGACAGAATTAACTGGGATGCCTGGGTAGCTCAGTGGTTGAGCGTCTGCCTTCGGCCCAGGGTGTGATCTCGGGGTCCCGGGATCGAGTCCCACATCAGGCTTCCCACGGGGAACCTGCTTCTCCCTCTGCCTCTGTCTCTGCCTCTCTCTGTGTGTCTCTCATGAATAAATAAATAAAATCTTAAACAAAAGAACACAATTAATTTACAGAACAAAAACCCCAATAGCTAAAGCTATATGGAAAAACAACTCCTCTAGTAAAGAGAAATGGCAAAGTAAGCCCACACTATATACTTTCAAACTGACAAACTCTATGATAAGCATCAAGGACTTGTATTAGGTAACAAGATAGTGATGTGGATGCTTTCCTCTTGGGGTGAAAGCTAGTGTGGCTATTTTGGAGAGTAACTTTAGTAGGACGTGGTGAAATTTAACATGCATACCTCCTATGACCCAGCGATCCCACTCCACATCCAAATATACAAGCGGGCCTCAAAGGAGAGAATTTTGCAGAATGTTTGCTGTATTGTTCGTAGAAGCAGAGTGTTGGAACTAATCCGGGTGTCTCTAACAAGAAGTTGAATAAAACGTAGTAAATACGTGCTCTAGAAGGGTATGCAGCAGTCGTGGTTGGAAGCCATGAATGACATTTTTACTCTCTTGTGGACAGATCATAAAAATGTGGTGTCAAGTGGAAAATCAAGATATGGAAAGTAGGTCTACATCATAATGCAACATACACAGAGGCAGCATTCACAGAGGCAGGCTGAAACTTCCAGAGGCCGGAGCCACAGTACCGAGGTACAACTTCTTGTTAACTGTATGAGCCTGAGGAACTCTTGCTAGCTCTGTTCCTATTTCCTTATCTGTAACTGATAGAAAAAAAAATGATGATATTTATACAATAAAATCGTCGGAAGAATTGAATAAGTCAGTATATGAAAATGCCCTTCAAGAACTGAATAATTCTTAAAACTTTATTTTTAATTTTTTTTAAAGATTTTATATGTTTATTCATGAGAGAGACACAGAGAGGCAGAGACACAGGCAGAGGGAGAAGTAGGCTCCATGAAGGGAGCCCGATGTGTGATTCGATCCCGGGACTCTGGGGTCACGACCTGAGCCCAAGGCAGACGCTCAACCACTGAGCCCCCCAGTCACCCCTTAAACCTTTATGATTTGCTTTAAAAGGTTTTTAAAAACATGTATATACACCCAACCATACGGCCTGCTTTTCAAAAGATCTATGCATTTCCCTGATGATACAGGAACATGAGACTCTAAGGGTAGGATGAGTATACAATAAAATGCAGCAAATAAATAAAATATAACATATAATATAATAGGCAACTTGTAAAGATGGATGATGATCGAGCCCCATGAATGGAAGGGCATGACGAACCAAACTATTCTTAACTGAGACCTAAATAGAACTACTCTGCTATTTTAATGACTTGAGCTGTATCCAGGCTTTTTCAGGGCAACTTCTCACAGTTAGTTAGAGTACTATTTTCGCACAGGTCCTCAACGGGACGTACATTTGCTCATGTATCTGGAGACCAATACCCTAAAACCTAAAGGAAACCGGATAAAGACAATCAAAATCGGATGTTCCTCAGCCTTAGCACAGTGATCCATACATGCACAACTGCTGATTGTACAACAAGTTATTGCTTTTTGGCGTGTGGAAAGGGAAAGGGAAATGGAGGGTGCCCTGCAGGAGTGTAAGCAAGTAGTATTTTTGAATGGCTTTATTTAAGCTTTACTTAAGCCAGCACCTGGACACCTGACGCTTAGATTGTCGGGCCTGTTGGTGGGGCTCACGCACAGGGGTTCCCAGCGGGGCTCTCAGTGCTCTCGGGCTGGTGCAGTGCCCTCCTGCACGCATTTCGTCCTGGGCCATCACAACTTGCTAACAGCCTCCTCGCCAGGTTCCCCACGGCTGAGAAGACACTAGTCCCTATGATCTCGGGGAGACTTACAGCCTCGTTCGGGCTTAGAGGTGCCCAGGAGGCATGGGTGCACCTGCCACACCAGGAGCCCAGACACCTAGTGGGTGTCAATCAGACCAAAGCTCACCCATCCCACGTCTCTTGGCGCCCTATTCTGGGGCCTTCTCTGCTCAGGTCTCAAGTCTTGGCCATATCCACCCCTAGCCACTTCCCGCCTCCTCCTGCCTGATTCCCATGCCCACCTGCGACTGGGTGTCCACGGGGGAATGTGATCGGCTTCCTGGGTAAATGTGCTTGCTGTTTGCTTCTCGATTATCAAAGATTAGCAGCCCCAACAGAACTCAGTTAATTAAACCAGAACATATGACGATGAATATGTTTACGTCTTGAGTTGTAACTACCCTAAGCAGAGTGTCCCCCCCCCACCCCCAGGTGAGAAGGATTCTTTTTGTTTGTTTGTTTGTTTGTTTGTTTGTTTGTTTTTTATTTTTTTTATTGGAGTTCAATTTGCCAGTGCTCATCCCATCAAGTGCCCCCTCAGGGCTCATCACACAGTGACCCCCACCCCCCGTCCACCTCCCTTTCCACCACCCTTAGTTCGTTACCCAGAGTTAGGAGTCTCTCATGTTCTGTCTCCCTCTCTGATATTTCCCACTCATTTTCTCTCCTTTCCCCTTTTTTCCCTTTCACTGTTTTTTTATATTCCCCAAATGAATGAGACCATATGATGTTTGTCCTGGTGAGAAGGATTCTTGTCCTTAGTATTTGAAGGACATAAAACTTCAGATTTTTCCCTTTAAGTCACTTCAAGAACATATGATAATAAAATGTTGTTTTGCACTGTATAAAATATGTCATCATTAACAGTCCCTTTGTCTCCTCTTATTCTTCATATTTATTAAGAATTTAGAACAGGGTCTTGCAATTTCCTCCCTGCAGAGATCTGTTTTACTAATTACATTTATCAGATGTGCCCTCAATATGTTTCGATGACTAATTATGGAATGATAGTGATGATGAAAATAAATACAGCGGTGATTATGAGTTTTAAAGTTGAAATATTATGTTTTGAGATCAACAAAAAAGTGTTATGGGCCTGTCTTAATTTCTCTCCAAGTAGATATTAGTGTCGCCTATCACTGAGGATTGCTGTAGAGAATGAAATCTGGTCCCTACTGAGTGCTCAGTACATCTTATATGTGGTACCAATATATCCTATGGTGCCACCTGATATGTAAGAGAAAATAATCAGTGCAATTTCATATTAAAATATAACAGGGAAGCAAGTGCAATGTGTGCTGATTGTGTGCATTCAGGAATGACATTATTGACAATAGTAGAGAGAGGAATATTTACCATTTCCTGCGGGTTTTCCTTGAAGTTAGCCAATCTAAGCCCTTCATTCCATCTATGAAGACACTAACCAGGGCTTTGGAGATTGATTGATTGATTGATTGATTGATTGATTGATTTTAAGGGGCTTGGGGGAGGAGAGAAAGAGAGAGAGAGAGAGAGATTGAGAATCTCAAGCAGCCTCTCTGCTGAGTGAGGCCTGAACTCATGGGGCTTGAACTCTGGATCCTGAGCCTGTGACATGAGCCAAAGCTAAGAGTCAGTTGGTCACTTCGCCGACTGGTCCACCCAGGTGCCCCACTAACCAGGGCTTTAGGGCCGAAATCTCATAACAAAATCTCCTGACGTCCCCTGGACGTGGCCACTGGTCGTGAAACCCGATGCCCATCTCATCACACTCTGGAGAAAAATAACATGACAGATGCTTTCCCATATTGAATTGCTTAATGCAGTTTGTCCTTTTTTTATTCAAAACCAAGGTCAGACTTTGCAGTGACCAGGAGGGATTTGTGGTTATTTTCCTTCTCAGTTAGAGAGCCGTAGGTAGTATCTCTTCTATTGACGTTAGTTATATAGCTTCTGTTTCATGTACAAAAATTCAAGCTGGAAGGTTTATTTTATGCACTCGCTTGTTTGTTTAATGTGCACTGTAAATTACTCTGCCATTATATTATCTAATAAATCAAATTGTTTGACTTGCACATAGTACTTGCTATCTCAAGATTGCAAATGATTTCTCAGGCAACTCATGGGAAGTCAGAGAACCTCTATGAAATAGTAAATCCAATATTTATGAATAATGATATTTCCAAAAAAATACATAGTTATTTTTGAATTCCACTCCTGAGAAAATAAAAGTCAAACAAGATTTCAGGAGGTCGTTTTAGGCAGGTACAGCTTCACTTTGCCAAAGCCAGAGCCGTATATCAAGTTGCAGTGCGTGGTGAATTTAGAAGAGGTTCTTTATTCCATGTTCCCCAAATCTGAAGAAAATTCTCGCTTTGCTACAGTCTTTTAAGTGATTGCAGGTATGTGAATTCTTAGCAATTTTATACGGACATCAGGTATGTTAATTCTTAGCAGTTTTATGCGGACATCTGGGACTAGTAGAGTTCAGAATTTGGAATTTAAATATTATTTGTTATGAATCAAATGTAACAATCCAAACTGGAGGAACCACATAGTTTAATGCTAAGAAAAAAAAAAAAGAAAGAAAGTAAATTAACAGTTTTCAGACTAACATCAAGAATGGTAGCAAATTGTAAGATAAAAAGTCTCCATTTTAATTCTTTTGCAAATAAATCACTTTTTTTTTTTTTCTTGGATCTTGAGACAGGATGACCACCATCTCAGGGTCATAAAATGGAGCTCTGTGTCAGGCTCCATGCCCCGCATTCCACGTAAGATTCTCTGTCGCCCCCTCCTTCTTCACATCCACCCCCTCCTGGCTCATGACCTCTTTTGCTCTTTAAAAAAAAAAAAAAAAAAGCAACAGATTTCTGTAGGTTGATTTTGTATCCTGTGACTTGACTGCATTGAGGTATGAGTTCTAGCAATTTTTTGGTGGAGTCTCTCAGATGTTCTATAGAGAGTATCCCGTCATCCGCTAATAGTGACAGTTTGACTTCTTTCTTGCAATTTAGATGCAATTTTATGCTTTTTGTTGTCTGGTTGCTGAGGCTGGGACTCCCAGGACTATGCTAAACAACAGGGGTGAGAGTAGACGTCCACGTCCCATTCCTGACCACACAGGAGAAGCTCTCAGTCTTTCCCCACTGAGAATGATATTAGCTGTGGGTTTTTCGAGTATGTCTTTTATTATGTTGAGGCATGTTCCCTCTAAACTTACTTTGTTGAGTTTTTTTTTTTTTTTTTTTAATCCTGGATAGATGTTGTACTTGATCAAATGCTCTTCCTGGTTCTATTGAAAGATTCATATGGTTTTTATCCTTTTTTTTATTCAAGTGGCGATTACATTGATCGATCTGCAAATATCAAACCACCCAGAAATATATCTCACTTGATTCTGGTGAATGATTCTTTGAAGACACTCTTAGATTCAATTTGCTAGTATTTTGTTGAGAATTTTTGCATCCATGTTCATCAGGGATATTGGCCAGTAGTTTTGTTGTTTAGTGGATTCTGGTTTCAGAATCAAGGTAATACTGACCTTATTGAGTGACTTTGGAAGTTTTCCTTCTACTCCTATTTTTTGGAATAGTTTGAGAAGAACAGATATTAACTTTTCTTTAAATGTTTTATAGACTTCCTCTGTGAAACCATCTGGCCCAGGACTTTTGTTTGCTGGGACATTTTTGTTTGTTTGTTTGCTGGGCCACTTTTTTTGTTTGTTTGTTTATTTGTTTTCTGGGACATTTTTGATTACTGATTCAATTTCTTTGCTTGTTATCAGTTTGTTCAAGTTTTCTATTTCTTCTTGTTTCAGGTTGGTAGTTTATATGTTCTAGGAATTATTATTTTTTTCCAGATTGTCCAACTTGCTGACATATAATCTTTCATATAATTTCTTATAATTTTCATACAATTTCTTATAATTATTTATATTTCTATGGAGTTAGCAGTTATTTCTCCTTTCTCATTTGTTATTTTATTTACTTTTTCTTTCTTTTTTGATAAGTCTGGCTAGAGGTTTACCCTTTTTATGAATTTTTTTCAAAGAACCAGTTCCTGGTTTTACTGTTTTGTTTTGCTTTTTTGTTTTTTTGTTTTGTTTTGTTTTATTTTCCATATCACTTATTTCTGCTCTAATCTTTATTATTTCCTTCTTCTGCTGGCTTTAGGATTTTTGTTTTGTTTCTTGTTGTTGTTTTTAAAGATTTTACTTATTTATTCATGAGATACACACAGAGAGAGGCAGAGACATAGGCAGAGGGAGAAGCAGGCTCCTGGCAGGGGAACCCAGTGCTGGACTCAACCCTAGGATCCCAGGATCATGCCTTGAGCTGAAGGCAGACACTCAACCACTGAGCCACCCAGGTGTCCCTAGGGTTTTTTTGTTGTTTGTTTTCTGGTTGCTTTAGTTGTATGGTTAGGTTGCTTATTTGAGATTTTTCTTGTTTCTTGAAGCAGATCTGTATTGCCGTATATTTCCCTCTTAGGACCACTCTTTCTGTATCCCAAAGGTTTTGAGCCATTGTTTTCATTTCCATTTCTTTCCATGTATTTTTAAAATTTCTTCTTTAATTTTCTGGTTGACCCGTTCATTATTTAGTAGGATGTTCTTTAATCTCCGTGTATTTGTGGTCTCTCCAAAGTTTTTCTTGTGATGACTTCAAGTTTCATAGCGTTGTGATCAGAAAAGATGCATGGTATGATCTCAATCTTTTTGTACTTGTGATGGCCTGATTTGTGACCTAGTATTTAATCTATTCTGGAGAATGTCCCATGTGCACTTGAAAAGAATCTGTATTCTGCTGCTTTATGATGAAATGTTCTGAATATATCTATTAAGTCCATCTGGTCCAGTGTGTCATTCAAAGCCAGTGTTTCCTTGTTGATTTTCTGCTTAGATGATCTGACCACTGATGCAAGTGGGGTGGTGAAGTCCCCTACCATTATTGTATTATTCGATGAGTTCCTTTATGTTTTTTATTGTTTTACATATTTGGGTGCTCCCAAGTTAGGGGCAAAAGTATTTATAGTTGTTAGATATTCTTGTTGGATAGAACCTTTTATTATGATATAGGGCCCGTCTTCATCTCTTGCTACAGTCTTTGGTTTAAAATCTAAAAAAAAGATTTAAAAAATAAAAATAATAAAATAATAAAATAAATTTAAAAATCTAATTTGTTTGATATAAGGATTGCTATCCCAGCTTTCTTTTGAAGTCCGTTAGCACGGTAAATATGCTCCATTTCTCACTTTCAATCTACAAGTGTCTTTGTATCTATAATGAGTCTCCTGTAGGCAGCATATAGATGGATCTTGTTTTATTTTATCCATTCTGGTACTGTCTGTCTTTTGATTGGAGTATTGAGCCCACTTACATTCAAAGCAATTATTGATAGGTATATATGTATTGATAGGTATGTATTATGTGTTTCGTCACTGTTTCTGGAGGTTTTCTGTGTTCCTTTCTAGTCTTTGTCACTTTGGTCTTCCCTTCCCACCCAAAGGGTCCCATTTAATATTTCTTGCAGGGCTGGTTTAGTGGTCATGAACTCCCTCAGTTTTTGTTTGTCTGAGAAACAAAACAGGTTTCTATAGAGATATCTGCTGCTGGTCTCATGGGTCTTCTTCCGTAAGTTAGGGACTTCTTTTGCTTTTAGGATTTTTTCCTTACCACTATATTTTCAAATTTAAGTACAATATGTCGTGGTGTTGGCCTGCTTTTGCTGACTTTGATGGGAGTACTCTGTGCCTCCTGGGTATGAATGTCTGTTCCTTCCCCAGATTAGGTAAAGTTTTTAGTTATTATTTCCTCAAATAAACCTTCTGCCCCCTTTTTTCTCTCATCTTCTTCTGGGACTCCTATGATAAGAATGATATTACACTTCATGGAGTCACTGAGTTTCCTAAGTCTACTCTCAAGATCCACAATTTTTCTTTATTTCTTTTGTTCAACTTCATATTTTCCATAATTCTATCTTGTATATCACTTATTCATTCCTGGGCTGTTTCTATTTTTGTGGTCATTACATCCAGCCAGTTTCAAATCTTAGTTATGGCATTTTTCATTTCTTTCTGGTTGTTTTGTAGCTCTTTTATCTCTGAGGTAAGGGTCTTCCTGAAGTCTTCCATGCTTTTTTCAACCCCAGTGAGTAACCTTATGATTATTTCTTTAAATTCTGCAACAGGCAGAATTTCTTATATCTTTTTCAATTAGATCCCTGGCCATGACCTTTTCTTGTTATTTCTTTTGAGATAAATTCCTCCATCTTGGCATTTTGTTTAGGTCTCTGTCTTCTTCTGTGTGCTAGGAAATCCTGTTACGGCTTTTGCTCCTGAGAGTAATGGCTTTATGAAGAAGAGGTCATGTAATGTTCAGGGCCTGGTGCTTCAGGAAATATCCTTGATGTGCTGTGTGCACTCTGCTGCTGTGTTTTGGCTGCTCCGTGCCTCGGGTCAGTCCTCTGCAGAGGTTCTCCTTCCTTGCAATGGGCAGTTTTGGACTTTGGCCAGAGTATGCTGAGTTCTAACTAAATGTGCTCTGGTCTGCTGGTTAAATGAGACCTGATTCTATTTCCACTAGAACTGAAGCTTTGCAGAACTCTATGGTCAGTAAACATGGTTCATACGGGTTTTCTGCTGGTTTTCAGAGGAAGGAGCCCTTTGTCCTGGTCCTTAGCTACACTTGCCCAAGAGAAACAGGACCAGCAGAGCCTGGGGGAGTTGGGGGGAGGGGGAGCTGGGCTTGGTGTAAGGAGATTAGGTGCCCCTGTTGGTGCTGTGCTCTTTAGGAACTTGGTTTATGCTGGGGGTGGGGGAGAGAAATGGTGCCAGCAGCTCCTGTGTCCCTGGGCAGGGGAGTCTATGCTTGCTGCCCTCAGGAAAGCTCTCCCAAAAAAGTAAATAATTTTTCCTCATGCCTCCTAGGCCTTTATCAGATCACTGCTTTCACTCTGTCTACCTCCAGGTTGGTTGCCTGCCTGAGCAGCGCAGTGCACTTTGGGATCATGCCAGCCAAGCCAGCAGACTTTTAAAGCTCCAAACTTTGGGGATCTGTTGTGGTGGGGACCTGTGCTGGTCCTCTGGGGAGGGTCTCATTGTGCTGGGACTGATGCAGTCACACCAGAGGGCAGACCGTAGGACCTGGAACAAAGCAGGCTAAGTAACCAGGGTCCAGGTTAGCCACTTTCAGCAGGTGTCTGGGTGCCTACGCTGAGGGGTGGGGGAGGGAAACAGTGCCAGCCACCTCCTTTGTCCCCAAAGAGGCAATGCCACCTCTCACAGATGTGCTTCAAGATCTGTGGGCCTTAGACAATCCTCACATCTCGCCATCTGCCCAGGCACTGCTCCTGTGCCTTCTGTCCAGGAGTAGGGCAGCGCCCTCAGCTCTCCATCCCAGTCAAACCCATGGACTTCTAAAACCCCAGTCTCTGGGGTTTGCAAAAATTCATGAAAATCAGCCCCACTCATTTTCCCAGCCAGTGGCTTTAAGGAGGTGTCCTCCTGGTGCATATCCTCGTGAGCTGCACTCTTGCCTTTCTCCACGACCAGGGCTCCTTCTCCTCTGCAGCATCCAGGATCTATTTCTCCTCCAAACCATGTCTCCACACTTCCTACCTTCCTTTCTGTGACTTCTTCTCTCCCTCTAGGTGTACACTTTGTTCCAGCAGTCCTCAGGTCTATTTCTTGAATATTCAGAATGATTTGATAGATTTCCAGCTACGTTCGAGGGACAAGGCAAGCCTAGGGTCCTCCTACTACATACCATCTCAGCTTCTCCCTCAGATCTCATTTTTAATCTGTATGTTTCTAATAATAACAACAGAATATCATGTCACTGGTTAAACATTTCTTTTGTATTTTCATAATGGTCATTATGGATTCCCTATAAAGATCTTAATTTTGAACCTCATGTATTTATCTGATCATTTATTTTTAACTCATTTTATTAATCATGAAGTTGAAATTCAGAAAAATAAGATGAGTGGCCTCAGGTAACTGAGCATAAATGGTAAACCTGGAACCCTGGGGTATCCTTATAGTAAATGTATATGTGGGTGCTTCTCCTCTCTTATTTGTAAGAATTAAAGGGACAAGGAACAAGAAAAGTATTATACCACTTTTGTTATTTATTCAACAAGTTTTCAATGAGTGTATCTAGCATCAGATCATGTGATAAATATTGACATTAAAAAGTAAATCATAATCCAAAATACAAACGTTGAAGGTTTTTTTTTTTTTTTTTTTTTTTTAGAGTGACAAGCATATAAAAAAATATAGAAAATGTCATTGCAGAAGTATGTGCCAGCTATGTGTAGGAAATACCACCATGGAAATGTGTGCCAAGTGCAATGAAAGTATAGTGGATGCATAAGCATGTCAAACTGGGGAGTCAGGGAAGGCTTCATAGAAGTGGTGATCTATGAAGAAGATTTCACTAGATTGAAGAAGAAGAAGAGGAACCAAGTCACAAATCAGGTGGCACTGGAGAGGAATAGTAGGCAAGCCTCTAAGCAGCAACCACAGTGCTCCAAAGAGGTAGTCCCTAAAGCTGGGACACAAGCTTATTGTGGAATTATAAGTGATTCAAATGAGATTAAAATATATGGAGTAGTGAAAAGAACATTAGACTGAAAAAGAGAAAACTTAGTTTCCAGTACTGACTTTCCTTTATAAGCAGTTATCATGAGTCTTTTCTGTGCTAGACCCTGTACTACTTGCAGAGCTTATGGGTGATTAGCCGAGACAGGTAAAAACCCGGCCCCAATGGAGCTGGTAGTCTAGCAGATAAAGATACGTCTTTAAAAATATTTTAAAAATAAAAATAAAAATATCCTAGTTGCTACGTGGTGTCTGGGAAGGGGGTGGGCATGTGCAGGGACCTAAGGCAGCAGGCGGGAGACATCAGCGACATTCAAGTTCTGACCTCTAATCTGTGGGAGTCAGATTGAAGGGGAAGCTGGACGCCCCTTGAGAGCAGGAGGGCAGCACTTCCAAAGCCCAGAGGCGCGCAAGAGCATGCTGAGGTCAGAACGGGTGCATAATAGCCGTTGAGGAGAGATGAGAAGAGTTCAAGCAGAAAATCAGAAGGGGTCAGATGAGTCACAGACTTGTAATGGGATTAAAGGTTATTTTAAGGCGATGGTAAAGCCTAGAGATTGGATGACATGACTGTGAAGAACGTATTTTGGAATGATCACTCATTTATCAGCGTGGAGAGTGGGTTGAAAAAGGCAAATCTAGAGACGATGATGTACTTCAACAGGTGTTGGAGTGGACAAGGGAAGCCATGGTGACAGTTTCAGGTCACTAGGGTCACAGAAGCAGAGAATCCAATTTCATGTAAGCTCCCTGAGCCTCAGATTCACCCTCCAGCAAATAGAAATGTTGGAGTGGATGGACTCCCGTTAGCTTTCCAATGGAAAAAAATCACCCCGGAGTGGTCAGCTCATGCACTGCAATGAAAGGAGCATCTCACCCCCACCAGGGGCGTTCAGGGAGCCGTGCGGAGGAAATTGGACTTCCCACCCAGCTGCGAGGGACGGGGCTGTGTTTGAAAGAAAGAGAAAAAGCAGCCACAAGAGAGAGGAAAGCTAATAAAGTGGGATGTCTGCTGGGAGCTGCTTCACACAGGCTCATTTGTGAAGATTCCTAGGGGAGATTGACAAACTAGAACAGTGTGAAGTTTTTATCAGGAAACCCCAAACCACATGAAACCCGCCTCTTCCAGTTCATGCACCAATGTCACACCCAAGTGCATTCATTCCGATTTGGGGAATGTCCTCCCCTTAGCCCAGGTAACCTTTCATCCAAGCAAAAAGAGGCCTGTTAGCCTGTCCTGAGAGGGTGCTCTCTCTCTCCCGGATGGGTGTCCAAGTCCCCACTCCGTGCACTTGCAGGCCACAAGGAGTGGACACCTAATGCTTTTCTGTGTCCCCACATGGAAAATCAAAGCCAGCTTTAATAATTCCTGGAAGACTAACCAGGTTCTTGCCATTCATCATAGGAATGAAGAACTGGGTGAGAGTCCTCGCCTAGCCTTCCCGTTCTTACCCAGTACCCCCAGCTCTGTCACTGACCTCCCCATAACTTAGGGCCTTTCCCACCAGGGGCCCCATATGCTTTTCTTTCCACCTGGTTGTCAGAATTGCTTCAGTCTGGTCATCGCCTGGCCCACCTCCTGCTCTGAGGTGTCCCCTCTGCATTTTGCCCTAGTCCTCCTGAGCGGTGTTATGACCAGCTATGTAAAACCTTACCCTTCAAAGGCCCTTTAAGAATGGATAAGAAAGATGTGGTCTATGTATACAATGGAATATTCCTCAGCCATTAGAAACGACAAATACCCACCATTTGCTTCGACATGGATGGAACTGGAGGGTATTATGCTGAGTGAAATAAGTCAATCGGAGAAGGACAAACATTATATGGTCTCATTCATTTGGGGAATATAAAAAATAGTGAAAGGGAATAAAGGGGAAAGGAGAAAAAATGAGTGGGGAATATCAGAAAGGGAGACAGAACATAGAAGACTCCTAACTCTGGGAAACGAACTAGGTGTGGTGGAAGGGGAGGTGGGCAGGGGGTGGGGGTGACTGGGTGATGAGCACTGAGGGGGACACTTGATGGGATGAGCACTGGGTGTTATTCTATATGTTGGCAAATTGAACATCAATAAAAAATAAATTTATAAAAAAAATAAAAATAAATAAAAATAAAAATGGTTACAACTACAAAAAAAAAAAAAAAAAGAATCGGATAATCCAACAGCTTCATCTTCTGCTCTACCAGCCGCGTTGGAAGGCCACGGCATCCTCTGCCTTCTAACCCTCTTCTGAATCAGGACTGAATACATAGAGAAAGGATGCTACGTGCTGAGTCATGCAGCTGAATGAGGCTCCTTCCTTCTGTTGCCACAGGGGCATCCTCTTTGCCATCATTCTGAATTTAATATAAGAAAATAAAATGGTATTTCTGTTCCTGGAATTTTCCAATTCACACATTAGTGTTTTTTCCTGAATGTTATTCTTGCCCCTATCTTCACCTGGTGGTTAAGGCGAAGTTCTTGATGAAAATTAATTCAGAAAACCATTAGTGTTTATAGATACTAGAGGTAGTATTGATCTATTTATTCCCTACATCACATAAAGCTTCGTTCATTATATTTTTTTCATTCATTATTTTTTTAGGGATCGTCTATATCTCATTACATGCCTCTCTTCTTTTTATACTGTAAGCATCTTGATGGCAGGACCCATGTATTCTTCATTTTTGTATTCTAAACCTCTGCAATTGTATCCATGAAATAGCGCTGAGTGAACATCTGCAGAGTGAATAAAAAATTTGGTTTTGAACTGAAGAGTGAGTGTCACCTATATTAGATAAAGGCAGTATAAAAATCTTGCAAACACATCCGTCAGTGAATTTCATTAAGATATCTTAACTTTAGGGCTTTGGTGCTTATTGAGGCTTGAGAGAAATTTGAAAAAATAATTTATGCATCTTTCGCAGGTTTCCAATTTCTTTATATAAAACCAGGAGAGAAAGAGCAAAAGAAGCTAGATCATCTACATTGTGAATTCTCTCATTTATTAAAATTGTTATGCAGTTTTAAGAAATAGTGGCTTGAACTGATGCATTATTTCTACCAAAAGAAATGACATGTCTATTTAGGGTGTGCAAAGAATTTCTTTGAGTTTTAATTCGTATAAAATAACTGTGAGTATAGTCTTTAGCAAAAAATTGTATCACATAAATAAACTTCAATTTCTACAATCCCAACTACTCCATATTCACTCAAGGCTGACGTAAATTTTTCAACACCAGGGGTAGATGTGCAGTGAATGGAGCTCTCATACCCAGGGTAACATTTCTCGTATTGTAATTGCAAGTCTTCTTACTCTTAAATCATTGCTGTTACGTAAGAAAAGGCAAGTTCTGGAGGACTGAAGAAGCTCAATTTATCTGTTTCCTGGATTTGGTGTTAAAAAGAGGCCTTGTATTAATGATCATTAAGTCATTGACTAGGACCGCCTAACACATTCTGAACCATCTCACCAATAAGCTGTAATCCAGCGGTGGTAAAGAGCCTCAGCAGCAGACTCTGGATACATTTGCCTTTGGGGCTTGCCCAAAAAATATCCTTGGATGTCTCCTTTCACAAGGCAATACAGAATCCTTGTGAACTGATCGCACGTGTGAAAATAGTATGTTCCCTCTAGCTTTGTTACTGCTGCCTAAGGACCCCCCATTGACAAACTGGGGAAACTCTTTCTGTAGAAGTGATCTAGAAGAGCGTTCTTAAAATGTTTTCTGTATAATACTCATATGATTAGATTTTCCATTTTCAAAAGGGGAAAAGGATTCTGTGATCAAATAGTTTAGGAACCTGATTAGACAAGGTTCCTCTACTGATGGATTTCTTAGGAGTTTAAAATGCTGTTAGGCATTAGCCATCTCATGAAAGGAAATAGAGAACACAGTGTTTTCCAAACTTAATGACTATAAAATCTTTATTCAACTTTTAAGCATCTTGTGGGAATAGTGTTCTGTTCAAAACACTTGCGGAAGTTGAATTCGTGTCAATGGGAATGGAAATGAAAAGAACAGTCCATTAGTTGAGAAAACCGAAATGAGTTCAAAAGCTAAAGGCTTCTTGAGAGAAATAAAATTCATTCAAGTGGCAAAAAAAAAAAAAAATCATTACTTTATGCAATAATGCCAACACCATAGAGTAAGATTTTTTTTCTTTCTCCGTTCTGTATTTGCCTTTTCTTCCATAGTAAGAATCTCAGCTCCCAACAATACCATCGTATTTGCTCTTTTGCTCAGTCCTGTAATAATACAACATGGTTTGATTCCTATTTCTATATTCTGAAAAGATATAGTAGCAATGGAAGTGGTCACAGTGAGCACACCTCCCAGCTTGTCTCGTAAATACCGTTTCTCATTGAAAGCGAAACAGGAGTCCTTAGAGTAATGGCTGATTACATGATGATTCCGGAATATCTTACTGATCCAGAAAGTATGCAATCACCCGAAAATGAGGGTTTCTTGTACAAATGACACAAGAACCAGCTTGACAAATTTCCCACTGACCAAAGCCGGGAAAGTAAATTTTCAAAATAAATAATGACTGCTATGGATTAAAATACAATGAGTATTTTTTTAAAGTATTGCAAAGTGCAGAGATGTACAGCAGGACAAGCTATATATACATTATATATATACATTATACATATATATATATAAAATACACACACACATATAGTTGACCCTTGAACCTTTGAACTGGACAGTGCACTTATGCACAGATTTTTAAAAATATAAATATAGTACAGTACTTGTTTAGACAGCAAGCTCAGAGGCATGCTCACTGTGACTGTAATTCCATTGCTTCTGTATCCTTTCATAATACAGAAGTGGGACAGCATGTCTGGCTGGCTCAGTCTGTAGAGCATGTGACTCTTGATCTCAGGGTCATGAGTTCCCTACTTTAAAAAAAAGAGAGAAGACGGAGTATAGAAATAAGAATT
The DNA here is from genome assembly GCF_003254725.2 of Canis lupus dingo. Taxonomy (NCBI): domain Eukaryota; kingdom Metazoa; phylum Chordata; class Mammalia; order Carnivora; family Canidae; genus Canis; species Canis lupus. Next base: position 42,577,292 of record NC_064255.1, read on the forward strand.
ATGTCACATGTATTGTAGGACTGAGCAAATGAGTAAAAACATTGCTATTGTTGGGAGCCAGAGTTCTCTGTATGGAAGAAAAGACAAATAAATACAGAATGGGGAAAAGAAAAACCTTATTACTATGTTTTCTTGGCACTATCAGCATAAAGGAATAATTTTTTTCATTGTAATATATTTTCTCTTTGTATGATTTTCTTAATAATATTTTTTCCCCAGCTTACTTTCTTGTAGCAACACATATAACATACAAAAGATGGGTTAATTCAATTTGCTATTAGCAAAGCTTCAGGTTGACAGTAGGCTAGTAGTAGGTAAGGTTTTGGGGAGTCAAAAGTCTTATGCAAATTTTTTACTTCATGGGTGGACGGGGGCTTGGCATCCCTAATTCCTGTGCTGCTAAAGGATCAGATATAACTCAAGTTACACAAGGAATATTTTCTTATAAAATTAAAAATAATTGAGAAGAATTCAATTTATATTATATACTGTATGCAAAATATTTTGAGTAAGTGACTCACTCCTTTATAGTTTTCTAAATGATTAGTTTGCCATTACCCAAGGATGCTGGGAAAATAAATGAGATTTGATCAATGAAAACAAAGGCCACAACAAGCACAAAAGAATTCATGAATCACATATTAACACTAAAGACCTACCAAACAAATAAACTCAGAAAGAAGGGAAAGCTTTTTATAGTAGAATGCCAACTAATCATTGCCAAAAGAATGATGCAGTCAGAACAATCACTATTGTGCAACCAATATAGTAAGAATAAATTCACGGGGGGCCTGGGAGGCTCAGTCAGTTAAATGTCTGACTCTGGATTTTGGGTCAGGTCATGATCCCAGGGTAGCGAGCTCCAGTTGGCATCAGGTCCCCTGATGGGCATGGAGCTTAAGATTCTCTCCCCCCCCGCCACCCCAAGCTCATTCTCTCTCTCTCTCTCTCTCTCTCTCTCTGTCTCTCCAAGGGAAAAAAAATGCATTCAGGGCAGGACAGGATGATTTTTCATACAGTGTTTTTCTACATTACCTTTGGCTTAATTCTTTGTAAGTAAAAGCGATACTCATATCGATGGTGGCCAAGTGTAGTCCACACAAATATAAAAGAATGAGGTCTTATGGAAAAGGTACATTAAAAGTCTGGATGCAATGCTGATGACTTTCTTTTTTTTCCAAAACTATTCTGAATTTCATGGTGAAACTTAGAATTTTTAGCAATATTTTGACCAATTACCTAAATCAAATCATTTACTCTCCACGTCTGTCTCTAATCTTAAGAATCATTAACTCTTTTCTTGATGAATTCTGATATACTACATGTTCTTTCTCAATTTTTGTTTTTGATACAAACTTTTGTTTTATTTTTAATGTTTACTAACAGTAAAGTATGAGATTGAGTATTTTACCTATAGATTCTATTTTTATTTCTCTATAGTTTTTTGTTTAGGTATTTCCTTGCTAACCACCTGATGTATAGTACCTTTCCTCTACATTAAAAAAAAAATTGTTATATTTGTTAAATTGGTAAAAATTAAGGAAACAGGAAGCAATAAGGAAACCTATCAGAAATAATATTAATCTTATAAGAAAAATTTTAACAGCTTCCTGAATTTATCGATCACTCTTCCCAAGTTGAACATATTTTTATAATACTAACTAAAAGCATCATAATAATTTTCACATTCTAAAGTAATTAATGACATGTCCTCTGACTTGATCATAATAACTAACAAAATTGTAAATTTTTATGATTAAGGGGCATTGTTTTATTCTTTTTTATATCTCTTGTTTCCTTCTTAGTTTCTGGGAAAGTGCAAATATGCACCATGGGCTTAGGAGATAATTTTCTGTTGTTGTTGTTCGTTAATATTTTATTTATTTACTTGAGAGAAAAAGAACAAGCAGGGGGAACAGCAGAGAAAGAGAGAAGCAGGCAACTTCCTGAGTAGGGAGCCGGATGCAGGGCTTGATCCCAGGACCGTGGGATCATGATCTGAGCCGAAGACAGACGCTTAACGACTGAGCCACCCGGGAGCCCCAAGGACATGATTTTGACTTGAGATTAAAAGATAAAAGTTAGTTATAGAAACAGAAAGTCACTTGGTAATTTTTTTATATAATTCAAATGTTGGTGTAGGCAGGTATCCTGTCATAATGAACATCTGTTTCATCACTACTTAAAAATCTAATTTGAGATATCTTTCTATGCTACAGTCATAAACTGACAAGTAGGGAAAAAAAAACCCTTATTTCGGTATGGATAGTTTATTAAAATTGCTAGATCATTCTTTGATTTACTAGATCTTTTTCTTCTCTGGACTTGGGAAGTCAGACCTCAAGGTATTTAAAAATAGATCTCTATAACTATAACTAGAACATGTGTTATAAAAAAATCTAACCTAGATGTTCTAACATCTAACTTCATATTCTTGTGGATCATAATAACCAATACCATGTGACAATCATTGTTAAAACTCATCACTGCTTTGAAGAATGGAAAATCTGGCTATTGAAGAAAACACAAACATTTTCTATTAGTATATGCATATTCAAAGTCTACTGGATATAAATTTAGTCCTCCTTGGGAAAAAGAAGTAAATAAGTGTAAGTAGCTCTGCTCTGTTCTTCATGATTTAAGAATTACAGCAGATACTGTGTAAGTTTAGTTTCTTGAAATATGAATGTATCCATCTTGCAAAAGATGTAGGTAGAAGAAAATTATGTCAATTAGCTTGGCAAGAGACTGCAGGAACAAATTGGTCTTCTTTTAAATGGCCCCAAAGCAATTTCTTGCAAGAGAGACATAAATGTTAATATCAAATTTTCACTGATGTGGAATTAAGAAATGCTAGCTGAATTGCTGAAGAATCAGAATCTTTGGAAAATTGGTTAAAGACAATCAACTTCTACAAAAATCATAAAATATTAAGTCATTCTAAATGGTGTTGACACAAAAGGATAGTTTATCAGGGCCTGCATTTTTTATTAGATCACAATTATGATTAGATTGAACATTTCACATTCTGAAAGAAGACAAGGGCAGGAGCTATGCTTTATTTTTCTTGACATATAGGTGGCTAACCTAGATCCTGATATATCTAGAGGGAACAAAGTAAAAGTTTTCTGACTATATAAATGGTTAAATGAATGGCAAAATGAATGACAATGTTTGAGTTTGTTTTGATTGAACACAATATCTCACAAATTACTTTTTCCCCTATAATAATTTTTTTTTACATAATGGTAAACTCTAGCCCCATAGATTGACTTGTTAAGAATATTAGAAAGGGCTTCACCTTTATTAAAATGAGTACTGAAAGAACATACCTTTGAAAGGATTTGTTGAACACCAGTTCTGGTTTGTAACACAATAGTTTTACCCATTAAAAATCCTATGTGTAAAAAAAAAAAAAAAAACGTAACCTTGGTAACACTTTAATAGAATATTTAGAGAAAACAATCAGGGAATTGTCATTTGATTTACTCCACAGTTGTCACCAAAAGTCATGGAAAAAAGTCAAGCAGAGTGAGGCGTAATCAATTGCAGTGCGGAGGGGAAAGAGAGGCTGTTATATGGGTTAGGGAAGACCTCTTTGATCAGGTGATATTTGAACAGAGACCTGAAGAACATGAGGAGGCTAATCATGAAGATGTCAGAAGGGGGACTTTTTAGGCAGAAGAAACAAGTACGAAGTGTGGCCTGGAGTGTGGATGTTGTATTTGAGCAGATAGCAAGGGACCTAGTGCAGCTGAGCTGGGAAGAATGACGAAGGGAGTAGAAGTAGATAAAGTCTAGGAGGTATTACCAGGTCAATCCATGTAACCTCATAGCCCATTTTAGGAATTTTGGATTTTTACTTGAAAGAGATGGGAAGCCATTAAAACATTTCAAGCAGAGACTACAATGATTTGTACTTACATTTTAAAGGGCTCACTCTGACTGTGGGGTGGAGAATAGTAGAGGAGGCAAACAAAGAGTACATTCAATCCAGGCAAGATATGATGGTGACTTGTCACTGTGGAGAGAGCTTTGGAAGTACTAGAAGTAGCCATAACTTGACAAGTCTTTAAGAAGAACCAACAAGATTTGCGCTCAAGTTAAAATCTGGTCAGGCACAAACCCAAGGTATTTAGCTTGAGCAACTAACCAGAAGGATGCAGTTCTCTTTTATTAGCAATGAGAAGACTAAAGGAAGAGCACGTTTAAGGAGATGGAAATCAAGAACTTGGGGCAAGATTATGAGGTCTGTTGGAGAGCCAAGCTTGAAAGATGATAATTTGATAGCTGAGTACAGAGTTCAAGGATGAGATTTGAACTGGGGAGCCATCAGCGTTTAAGCAGTGTTTCCTGGATGAAATCCCTCAGGAAGTGAGTGACGTAGTAAGGAAAATAAGATTTAAGTACAAATTACTCTAAAACTCTAAAAACAGAACATAAGATTAAAGTCCCTTCATCAGATCTACCAAGCCCCACACTTGCAACAATTGAAAAATAAAGATATGTCCTAAAAATAAAAGAATCATTTGTTGTTTGCACTCATTATGAATAGTCATTTATTTTATTTTATTTTTTTAGAATTAGAAAGAAATGGAATAAAAGAATCATTTGTTGTTTGCACTCATTATGAATTGTCATTTTATTTATTTATTTATTTATTTATTTATTTATTTATTTATTTATTTATTTATTTTAGAATTAGAAAGAAATGGAATATATCTTGCCTCCATAGAGAGAAAGAGAGAAATATGGGTGAGGAGTCTGGCTTCTGTGTCCAAACCTATGTGTAATGTTTCCAGGCCCAACTATGGGCAATTTCAAAGGCTTTATGTGGCAGGACTTATGTGGAAAGCTGCTGTCCCTATACCAGATTTGGGGCACAGCCACCACATCACAGCTTCTGGTGGTGGAGTTGAAGTCAAGAGTTCAGGGCCCACTGGCTGGTCATGCTCATCTCATATTTGCATGCCTATCTCTAGGACCTTCTTTCCTTGTCTATATCTTGAGGTCTTGGGCAGAGGCCCTCCAGTGCCTATGCTGAGGCCTCCTTATAGGGGAAGGAGGAAGAAAACCTATTGGCACTTTCACTCAGGCCAACCCAGTACTTTTCCACTTCTAATCTCTCTCTTCGGTTTCCTCCCAACCCCAAAGTCCATAAAACTGCCCATGTCTTTTGTTCAGGGCTTCCTCAACAGTGAGCCAACCCAACCCCTACGTGTTTGTCCATTCACCTGACACTGGACTGGTGTGCTGTTTGGGGTGCGAAAATGCAATGGGGGGTAACACTTTTTCCAGTTTCAGACACTTGTTTAAATTATAGCTGTAAGTAATTAAAGGCTTAACATCTCTTTTTTTTTGGTTTGTTGCTTGAAAGGACTACTCCAGCACTGGTGGCTCTATTCTCTTTCTCAGTTCAGCTGAGCTCTTGAGAGTGTCAATCATCTGTTTACATTATTTTATCAGAACAAATTCAATATATTTTACTAACATTGTGTAAATTAAACTTATATCATGGTATTTTTCTACCTTTGAGATATATTATGATTTCAACATTTCTTGATGTTCAGTAAATTATTCCAGAAATCCTATAAGTGCTGTTTTTGTAGGCAAATACTACTCTGGCCTTATGTTAATGCTTTCATGTTCCCACTAATGCTTTGACAAAAAAAAATTAATAAAGAAATTATATTTCACTCACTAGGCTCTTTCAGCAGCATTGTTAGTCATACCTCCAGTGAATTAATGGGAACCCACCAACTTGGTTTTATACGAATTACTTGAGTGCAACTATAATTAATCAATTTTCTCAAACTTATTTTTATTTCTTGTTTAGTACTATAATTGATAAACAAGATTTAATCTACATGAAAATTTGTCATAATGGAACATATCTTCTAAGGCTCTCTTAAAAAGACAAAATGCTAAAATTCAGTCAAAGCCAATTCCATTTTGATTCTAGATATGTGGCAAAAGATTACTTATCCATCACTATGAAAAGTGAAAGGTGTCTATTAATATTACTTAGCTTTTACTCAGTACTTCATGTTTCATAGGAATTATAATATTATTTAAATATTATTCTTAAATCTATTTTTATTGTTGTCATTAGGACTCAAAGGACCAAAATGTCTTTCATATGACAAGCACAGTTCACTGAAATATATAGAGAGAAAACTAAATCGGGATGGTGTAAAAAGCTGCTTCTGTTTTCAACTCTGGAACTTGCTAGCTGAGGAGTTCTATCAAAGTCACCAAACCTCTCTGAATTCCAATTTTCTTAGTTCTAAAATTAAATGTCAAAACATTACTTTATTTCAGGAATCAAATTAGTTGGTATAGTTTAAAATGACATGTATTGTGACTACTCAACCCTGCAGTATTTTTATTACAATATTAGGTTTGTAGGATTTCGTAGTGAAATGTATTGGATCTTCTCTGTGGCAGTAGGTGGACCGCACCTGGGGAAGTTTGCAGTCTTCCTTTTCCACTTCTCAATGCCTTCAACTCTTCTCCATTTCGCTTCCTTGCTGCGCAGCAGGCAGAATGATCTCAGATGGTCCTTTATTCAAAGAATATTTGCTCTTGGGGGCCCAGTCCCTTCTTCCAGACAGGACCCTCTGTCTCCTTTCTTGCATCCCACAGGACTAGATTATCTGGGCTGGCCAAAGTACAGGGTCACTAATCAGAAGGGAATGGTGTTACAACAGAAAGAATTATGGAATAAGCCTTAAAATGGGCTCCAATCTTTGGCCTTAGTGACTACTTCTCTAACTTTCAGAAATAACTAGCTCTTGTTTTCTTAACTGTGCAGTAGGGCTAGTAATAGTCTTTAACTACTCTTAACATTTGAAGATCCAATGAAATAAAGTTCCCTGTAAGGTGCCTTATAAACAGTGAATCATGTAAAAAGCAAGTAGGTATTACAGTTTAGATAGACATATCCATGCCAGTGGAAGGGAGGTAGTGACGAGTCCCTGGAAACCTTCCACCATTTTGAAGAGGTATTTGAGTGTTTAACAGAGGACTTCCAGAGATAAGATCTCTTCTCTGTTGTTGAATTGAAATGAACAGCATAAAACACTGCCTAGGAATGAGATGCATTTACTCAAGAAGGTGTTGTAGGTATCATTTACACATTAAAAAGTTGTTATCTTAAAAAAAAAAAAAAACAACCTGATAATCTAGATATAGAAATATGCCATTTAACTACATTACATTCAAGTCACATTTAAAAAAAATCATACCAGGTAGAGAAGGTAATGATAATTACCATCTCTGGCAACACCCCCAAATAAATCTCTCGCATACCTTACACCATCAGGGCTTTCTCCTTCTTGGAGAACCCAACCATCCCACCATACATTTACACGCCACCCTACTGTGGCACACACATTATTTCAAAAAGGTCACATTAAGATAAAATATTCCTGTAGTTTGGAACCAGTAATAGGAATAAAAATTATGGACTGTCTGTGAGATGAGGTTGTCTCGTTATCCTCAATAACAACTGTATTTGAAATTGCTTGATGGTTCTTAAGTTCTAATGCTAGGTCTTATGACTCTAAGTGTTTCTACACTAATTCTCAAGATTAATAGATACCATGCTGTGTCTGGAAGAAATGAGTAACAGATGGTTTTTCATATATTGGAAGGACTTTTGATTCAGATGTTCAAGATGAGATTCAAAACACTTGGACTGTATCTAATTGTTCTGAAACTGCTAAAGGGAACACTCAAGTGGCTTATTTAATGTGATTGGATAATTGTAGAAAGATAGTGGTCTGTCTGACTCTAATTGCACATTTTTGCCCAGTGTATATGAAAACCCTAGGTGTTATACATGTCAAATGACTATCATTAGAAATATAGTCAGAGTTTCACCCAATGAACAAACATAAGAGAAAACATTTTCAAACCTGGAAGTTGTCTATATACTCTTGGGTAAATGTCCATCGAAATTCAATGTTGAATATTTAGTGAAGAATTTCTATATTTAGTAGAATTGAAAATTAGAAGCAATTCATGGAAAAGTTGTTGAAAGCAGCAGAAGAAAGCTGAATCCAGGGTTTTTGTTTGTTTGTTTGATGTAGTTTGTGACCACTGAAAGCCATTGTGAAAGAAATCATATTTAGATTCCAATCAATTTGAATAGGCATTAAAACAATAACAAAGATCCCTCAGGTGCTTTGTGATTATCACAAACAGGTTGATTATTTCCACTTTTTGGTAATTTACTAGAAAAGTTTAAGTTTTTTACTTCTTATTTTTGTAGCTCTTAAAAGTCTTATTTCATTAATAGGTGCTCTCATCAATCCTGAGGGCAATTTGGCTTCACTTTATTACTCTCACTTTACTTGTATTACCTATTCATGTATTTTTGAAATGAGAATAGGTTTGTATTTGTGGTATTTCAGTAGCTTGGAAACAAAATATTGTCATCAAACAATATCATTTGGCAAAATAATACATGATGTTTATTAATATTTCACATTGAGAGCCACCATTCCTAATGTTTCTGTGACTTGATTGTTAACTGATTTTGCTTTCTATAGATGTAACCATACTTCTTTTATTTTTCTCTATATCAAACTGTGAAAGAAGGAAACCCACACTGTAATTAGGCTAAACTAACTTCAAGTCTTACTCTGCCATTTATCAACAACATGACCTGAACAGATAATAATTCTAGTGTCAAAACCTTCACTATCTCATTTTCTGTATTTTTTTAGAGATTTTATTTATTTGTTTACTTACATACAAGAGAGACAGAGAGAGAGAGAGAGAATCTCCCACAAACTCCCTGCTAAGGGAGGAGTCTGATGCAGGGCTCGATCTCAAAACCCTTGAGATCATGACCTGAGCTGAAATCAAGAGTTGGATGCTTACCCGATTGTCCCATCCAGGTGTTTCTTCACAACCTCATTTTAAAAATAACATAGGGAAACTGTAGAAATTAAATGAAATTTAATATATGTATATAACATATGCACACATATCTATAATAAGAATATATAAAAAATGTATCATAATATATTTAAACTATGTCTTCTAATATTTCTGTATTGGTGACCACAACTTTCTTAGATTATCACTTCAGACTATCTTGGTGATATGTATCCAGTAATATTCTGTCCATCATGGAATTATGGTTGCTGAATTTCGTTTGCTAATATTTTATATAAAATGTATTATCAATACCTATGCAACAGGACTATAGTTTTCTTAGAGCCTCTTTTTTTCCAGATTTTAAATAAATGTTGCAGAAAAGTCAAATTGAGAAATTAAAAAAAAATTATTTCTAGTGTATACCATGAAATGAAAAATAATTCCTTGTGATACTTCTCTGGCCTTTCCTCCTTGTTATTGTGATAGTTGATACCTGTATGCCAATCTTGGGGAGTTCTTGTCGCCTTGTTTCTATTCTGTAATTATACAAAGTATTCTAAGATGTCACAAGCCTTTCTCTCTCTCTGATGTTTTATCTTGCTTACATTTCCAACATTGATTACATGATTCATCTTTTTTTATTCTCACTTATCAGTGATTTTTCCTCCTTTACTTTTTAATTGCCTGCGTGTGTTAATCCATTCAATTCGCATCATGTTTATCAATTCATAATTTTGTCTGTTATTCTCCTCTTTTCTTTGTTTTTCTTGCATTTGTTATATTATTTGAATTTCCATTTTATTTTTTTCTACTTGATGATAGCATTAAATACTATCCATTTGCTTGATTGAATATGTCTTGCATTCTATATTTTTAAAAATAAATTTTTCACATATTTGTTGTATTACAATTAGGGTATAATTATAGTTTCCTGTCTTTGAAACATTATTTCAATATCTTTTTTCAAATAATAGTTCTTCATTTCTTCTTACGTGGCAACTGTTTTGGCCCCTGACTTTTGAAAGTTTACAACATAGAAAATAGATAATTAATTAATCAATATTTGTGTACATATTTATAAAAGTTACTGCTTATAATAAGTGCTTATAATAAGTGCTTTAAAGTGAGTAAATGGGAGTCAGATCAGTCAGATACAGAAAAAAGAATAATTGTGGGATGCCACATTTATAGAGTAGTCAGAGGATGCCTTCTTTAGATTACAATTAGGCTTAGATGTAAAATATAAGGAAGGGCCAACAAAGCAAATTGTGTGGTAAAGAATAGTCTCAGCAGAAATAATAAAATATGCCAAAGTTTTTGGTTATTAACACCCCAAGATCTTTGAAATGATACTAGACAATCTTGTAGATCTTGGCAAGGCTAAATGTTATAGGGCTTTCTGGTAAATGAGTAACTGAATGAATTTGAATTAACAAACAAACCAACCAACAAACCTCAAACTGTATGGAGATTAGATTACAATGAATAAGCCTGGAAGTGGAAGGGGAAATAAGAGTATGGAGCCAATTTAGGAGTTCAGGAGATATAATGAAGATCATGTTTCTGAGCTCACGGTGGAGCAAGAGAGAAATAAATCGTGAAGGTAGAAACAATAGGTATGTAATGTGCAGTATGTAGTAGGTACGTGTTTTCCCAGAATATTGAAACAAATGTCATTTAAACACCTTACTTAGGACATATGCTTTCCAGTTTGCTATTCTATCTACCAACACCAGTCTTGGTAGGCTGCTTCAGAAATTGTCTATGATAATCCACCTGGCCTAGAAGGCATTTGAATTAAGAGATAAATATATATCCCTGCATTCATGAGGCTCACATTTATACAGAATCAGGGAGATGATATAGAATAAATATATAGGTGACAGCGTTACTATCACTAAAGAATCCTAAGTTCCATCTCTCATAGCTCCTTCATTTCTAAACAAGAAATGTTGCAGTAGCTGCATTACTGCCTAAAATACCTCAAAACCTACTGCATGAAACAATCCTGTTAATATCCTCTGTTTTTGTAGATTAAGAATTCAGATATGACACAATGGGGATGATTTATCCTGACTCCACCAGGTCTGGGGCCTCAGGCAAGAAGATTAAATGACTAAAGGCAATTCAATGCCTGAGGACAGGAATTCATCTGGGGACATCTTCACTGAGCAGTTTTATCAAACCATCAGCTGGGACCTTTGTTGGCCTAATGGCTAAGAATACCTATATATCATCTCTCCCTGTGATTTCCCTGTGTGGGTTATTTTAGGCTTCCTCACAGCATACTAGCTACCTTGTAGGACCAAGTGTCCCAAGAGAACGGGGTAAAAGGGTTTTTTTTAATGATCTATAACATTGAAATGCTTGTATCATTACTTCCACTAGAGTTACAAGCCTCTCCAAATTATAAGGAGGTAACATAAGTCCTACCTCTTAATTGGAGGAAGGTCAGAATCACATTGTAAAAAGAACATGAGCATTGGGCAACGTCGTGGCAACCATTTCCGGAAAACACAATCTACTGCGCAACTGATAACGGTAAATAATGGAACTCTGGAAGTATAATTTGCTTTATATAGTACTTGCAAAGAGCCAGCTACAACATTACTTCATTGCATGTTCCATCTTAGTTTAAATGTTATTTTAATTTTCATCCTGATAGTTTAAGGAAAGCAGGTCATGGTTGAAAACCACCCCATTTAAAGACCATTAGGAAACACATTTTTCAGAATAGTCAAAGAAGCATTTCAACTTATTAGCTTTCCTATGATGAATCACAAAATGAATCAGCTTTATACTAGGAAGTCAGCACGGCTCAATAAACTAATCAATGAAGTAAGGCTTCAGCATATGGTATACACACGCTACTCCCCCCAAGATATTTTAAGCTCATCAAAACAGTCTAAACCAGATGCACATCCAGTTTTTTTTTTTTTTGTAATGCAACAGCGAAATCCTAACCAAAAATGATTTTTTTTTGCAAACCCTTTGAAAGTTCTTACAATATATTCACATGCATTCTTGAACGTCTACCTTCCTTACCATTCAGCTAATCAGTTAGGATATATTAGACACCATCCCTGTAGAAAACCGTAGAAACCCACGATACAATTGGCCTTTTATAATTATGTATTTATTGGCAAAAGTTAAGAAAGTGATAAAAATATTGAATTATGGCTTCCATAGAGATTGATACTCATGCATTCTTCTGGAATATATTTTGCAGCATAGAATATGAAACAGAAGGGTCATGAGATGCATATTCAATCCAGCACACGTCTGTCAATAATAACTTGCTGCAGGCAAGTCCCTGTGTTAAGTGCTTTGCTTCTTTTTAATGCTTGCAACATGTCTGTACAGTGTCTTTAAAAGTGGAGGCCTATTTTTTAACTCATAAAGACAAGAAATCCTGGGACAAGCAGCGTAAGGCTTACTCATCAACTCAGCAGTGGTCTTATCCCAGTTCTTTCTATATGTCAGCTTGGACACCTCTTGGTCTGGTCTCTAAATTCGAGGGAGGCAGAAGGGAAAGGCCAAAAGCCAACAGATCTCAGGACTGAATGTACACGCCAGCCTCGTATAATTCTTAACAAAAAGGAAAATTTGCTGGAAGACTGACTCAGGTACTTTCTTACATCTAATTAATGGGAATTGGGTCACACGGTCACCTTTAAATCATAAACAAAAAGTATGAAGAGACAAATACTTATTTTCTTCTTTTTGCCACTGGGGCCAGTAACCCAGTAACTAACAGAGCTGGGTTACAAACAGGGCATCTAAATTCCGAGTCACATTTTCAACTGCTGTACAACCCTGCTTCCTATCACCACCCTGGATCAGAAAGTCACTATTTCAAGAAATAAATCTCCCTTTAATAACTCTTCACCCTCAAATAGTCATCAGAGCAGATGTTGATAATTTTGGATCATCCGAAAGATGCCAAAAGTTTCTATAAAAGTTATCTTTACGCAATCAGTTAAAACAAGACAGTAAGATTTACAAGTTTAAGAAATATGTCCACGATCACACAAACATACGGGAGGGTGAGGATTTGGCTCCAATTCTACATACTTTCAAAGCCATTTCCTGTTTATTGTTGCAACAAAACAACGGTTGTAATTCTCCTAAATATAATGGTTCTTTCAGATGCCACCCATTTAGTTAGAAGATTTTAGAAATAATTTATCATCTACCAATCTATCATCTACCTATCTACTGTAGCCATATATTTAATTGTGGTAAAAAAAAACACAGAATATAAAATTTATCAGTTTAAGCATTTTAAAAAATATTTTATTTATTTATTTGACAGAGAGAGAGAGAAAGCAAGAGAGCCCAAGGGGGAGGGGCAGAGGGAGAGGGCAAAGCAGGCTCCCTGCCAAGGGACCCTGGGATCATGACCTGGGCCATCAGCAGACACTTAACCAACCTAGCCACCCAGGTGTCCCTGTTTAAGCATTTTAAGTGAAAAGTTCAGTTGAGTTAATTATATTTAGAATTATTTTGCAATAAATGTCTGGAACTTTTCCAGGTTGCAAAACTGAAACTCTCTACCCATTGAACAGCTCCCCATTTCCCCCATCCCATGACACCTACCATTCAATTTTCTGTTTATTGTGAATTTGACCACCTCAATGGAATCCACAGGGACATCTGGGTGGCTCAGTGGTTGGGCGTCTGCCTTCAACCCAGGGTGTGATCCTGGAGTCCCAAGATCGAGTCCCACGATGGGCTCTGGGTATGGAGCCTGCTTCTCTCTCTGTCTGTGTCTCTGCCTCTCTCTCTCTTTGTCTGTGTGTGTCTCTCATAAATAAATAAATAAATAAATAAATAAATAAATAAATAAATAAACAAACAAACAAATAAATGAAATCTTTTAAAAATTAATGGAATCTACAGTTTAATCTTCTAGTGACTGGTTTATTTACTTAGCATTGTCCTCAAGTTCCATCTACAATGCAGCATGTCACATAATTTACTTCTTTTTAAAAGCGGAATAATATTCCATTGTATGTCTATACTACATTTTCTTCCTTCCTTCCCTCTTTCCTTTCTTCCTTCCTTCCTTTTTCTTTTTCTCTCTCTTTCTTTCTCTCTTTCTTTTTCTTCCTTCCTTCCTTCCTTCCTTCCTTCCTTCCTTCCTTCCTTCTTTCTTTCATTCAAGATTTTATTTATTCATGAGAGACATGCGAGAGAGGCAGAGACACAGGCAGAGGGAGAAGCAGGCTCCATGCAAGGAGCCTGATGTGGGACTCGATCCCGGGACCCCAGGATCATGCCCTGGGCCAAAGGCAGATGCTCAACCCTGAGCCACCCAGGCGTTCCTACTACATTTTCTTTATCCAATTATCTATCCAAGATCATTGGGTTACTTCCACTTTTTAGCTATTGTGAATAATGCTGAAATGAACACGAATGTGCAAATAACCCATCCAAGATCCTGCTTTCAATTCTTTTGGATATAGATAGTGCTGCTGGATCATTATAGAAGTAATTTTAATTGATAAAATAATTCAAGACCTTAAATCTGTAGATTTTGTTTGAGATTGCTCTTTTTATCTACCCCTATATCTTTGTAGTTTTACTTTAGAACAATTAAACTGTGGCCTTTGACTCCAGTTATATAGACCTATGCAAGTAATCTTGTTTCTTCAGATCGTTAGACCCTTAATGAAATCTTCTGCTTTTAATCCTATCCCAGACATGTGGTGTCCTGCTGATCCTATCCTTCAATATCAGTTACTACAGAAGAAATCCATTGATATTAATACTTGAGGATTTAGGCTGGGTGTGTGGAGCTGAGATGCCCAGAGAGGAAGTTTTGTAGAGTGATGTAGAGGACAGGCTCCAGGCTGACATGCCTGGGTTTAATCCTAGTTGTACCATTCATTTGCTCTGTGTTCTTGGGCAAGTATCTCAACTACCCTGTGCCTCAGATTCCCTTTATATAAATTTGAGAAAATAATACTGGCTACTTCTTAGGATATTGTATTAGACTAGTTATTTTTTTTAAAGATCTTATTTATTTATTTATTCATGAGAGACACACAGAGCGAGGCAGAGACACAGGTAGAGGGAGAAGCAGGCTCCATGCAGGGAGCCCAATGTGGGACTCGATCCCAGGACCCCCAGATCATGATCTGTGCCAAAAGCAGACACTCAAACACTGAAACCCCCCACAGGTGCCCCAATTACACTAGTTATTCTGAATAAAGCTCTCAGGACCATATCAAGTGAATAGTACGTGCTGGCTCTAATTACTTTTCTTATTATCTTGTTATCACCCACTCGTATTTCATTCTCAGAAGCCATTCTGTTGACAAGTGCACATAGAAAAACATGGTTCTTGGTCCCACCATAGTTATTCAGTGTGTCACCTGCAATCTCCTATATTAATTATTTGTCAAAGGCAGTTAAATTAGAATTGAACTATGATGTATTCATGTTGAATCATAAATGCTCAATTCCGACACCAACAAATACTACTGATACATTTTAAAGTTGCACCCTCATTCACAGTTGAATTTTTGTAAATAGTTCTGGATGCATGGTAAATGCTCAGTGTTCACTATTTTATTCTTCTTTATAACAATTACCTAACTCAGAAAGTATGTCATATTCATTGTAATGTTAGCAAGAAAAGAAGAGCTAAGTAGATTCTGACCTTGTTTTTCTTGGTCCAGCTTCTCTTCCTTTATTCAAACCGTCAAGAAAAAAGATTGTACAATGAAGATAAAGAAAAAGAAAATCACTAATATTAACAGGAACTTTGGCAACAAACGTCATTTTTTTTTTTTTAAATCTAGCAAAGTAGTCCTTGGCTCTTAGAGCAAATATATACTTAGAAATTTACTGTACCAATGTGCCAAAACTTCTACCTGCCAATATCAGGGAAAAAAATGGAGCTGGAGAGACAGAGAAGCTTCCTTGATGCATGAGTCAAGCTTGCCAAGGCGTCTTGGCCCAGTCTTGGCTATTGATCCTGCAGTGGGAAGTACAGAACTCAGAATGGCCTGGGTTGCTTCTAACTCTTATTTTCCAGGTAGAGAGAAAATAAATATGACCATAAGGTGCATTAATTATAATTAATTCTGAATCTCCCAGTACAGTCCTCAAACTTTATCCTGAGTATGTTCCATTTCCCCTCCAAATCCCTCTAGCCTTCTGCCCTCTGTTCTGTGTCCCAGAAAACTGGCTGCAAGGATTAGATCAAAGTCCCCCCTGACCTCTGGCTTTCAGTAGGGTTTGCAAATGATGAGCACTAGCAGAAAATCAGAGGGAAGAAGGGAAGAGATGTCAGTGGGGTATTTATTCTACAGGCTCCCTCCAGCAGAGTTGCCAGGAGTTGCCAGTGTCCTTCAGCTGAAGGTCACAGTGCCAGTCAAATGTCCTTTAGCCTCCAGCTCTTTCTTTCTAGCTTCCTGCCTATTCTCTTCCCCTGGGTCCCTGAGCACCCGCTACTCCTTCCGTAATTAGTTTCAGGATTCTAGAAGTTGCTTTGGGGGCTTTTCTAACTCTTATCCATACTTTCAGACAGTGTCCTTTTGTTGAACCCTTCTCAAATTACACGATTCAAATAGCCCATCATTCTTTTTCTGGGACCATGACTAAAAAACACATCAAAAACATTGAGGTGAAACTATATTTTCTTACAAAAAGGGAGACAGAGAGGTAGGGAAGGTGGGAGGGATTTTGCATACTCTACAAAGGGTTTGAATTGATTTATAATGTGCCTTAAAATCCAGAGTTTACATTACAAACACAGAATTTATAAGAAGAAGACTTGATCTTGATGTGTGATGTTCACTATGGTCTCCCACACTGTCTGGTTCACTGTTGTCTTGTTTGCCAAATGGAGCGCTTGCTATTGCTCCCAAATTTCCCAAAGACTTTGCTAATGGCCAGCTGAGACGGTTAATACAAAGATACTTGTGTAGTGAAACAATATGCTAATATTAATTTTTATATTAATGCAAAGTGAGGTTTCCAAAAGTTTATTAAGTGTGTAATCTTTTAAAAAGACAAGTCGGGAAGAAGAATTGAAATATTAGCACAATAATTTGAAGATTAGAAGCTAAAAATAATTAAAAATCTAAATCTTGGGACACCTGGGTGGCTCAGCGGTTGAGCGTCTGCCTTCGGCTCAGGGCGTGATCCTGGGGATCCAGGATCAAGTCCCACGTCGGACTCCTTGCATGGAGCCTGCTTCTCCCTCTGCCTGTGTCTCTGTCTCTCTCTCTCATTGTTTCTCATGAATAAATAAATAAAATCTTAAAAAAAAATAAAAATCTAAATCTTAGTTTGAATATAGAACATTTTAGTAGTATCGATATTGAATCAATATTCAGAAATTTGATTTATGCTAAATGTTGAGTATGTCATTCCTAAAGTTACTTCCTATATAGTATTGTCCTATAAGAAGCTTTCCTCTGACTCGGAGTGTGCAATTTTTAACGAACTACTTTTGGTGACCATTTGAAATGTAAATTTTAATAATTGAAGTTCACATCCTGAAATGCAAAGGGAAAGCACATGAGTAATGTGCACAGTAAATTAAATATTTATTCCAGTGAAATTATTCAGAAAGGGCTGCTTAGATTTTAATACTGTGAAAAAAGTCAAAAGCAAGATTTTATTTTGACACAAACAATTTTAATGAGGAAACATACTTCATGTTGCAACTCTCCAGGGGGAAAATATTAAAATTAGTATTTGCATTTATCACTTTTCTTTTACTTAAAGCATCTTGTGTCAATTTTAGTGGCAACAGCAATCTTCTCTCTAGATTAATCTACTTTATCTACTTCAAATAACATTGAAATAATTATGACGAAGCATGTATTTTTATTATAAAACAGATTTACAATTTTTTTTTTTACAAATTCTAAACAAGAGAACATAGCCTTGATTAATGTCTAAGAGGAGCTGAAACTATAAAGTGCAGTGGAGAGCAATTAAGTTTATTAGTTTACATAAGACTCTTTTTAACTAAGACCTTTTTTTTTTTTTAATCAAAATAAAAAAGGGACACCTGGGTGGCTCAGTCAGTTAAGCATATGTGTTTGGCTGAGGTCATGACCTCAGGGTCCTGGGATTGAGCCCCCGCATCCAGCCCCCCACTAAGCGGGGAGTCTGTTTCTCCTTCTCCCTCTGTGCCTCTCCCCCCATGCTCCCTTGCTCTCTCTCTCTCTCTCTCTCAAATAAATAAATAAAATCCCTTAAAAAATTAAATTAAAAAATAGGAAAATGAATTTTTAAAAATGTGGTACCTTTTCAAATGCCACAGTAAAGTTATTTCAAAATACAGGCTGGCAAACCTTCTCTGTAAAGTACCAGGGAAAAATATTTAGGTTTTCTGGGCCACTTAATTTCCGTTGCATCTACCCAACGGCGTGATTGGAGTGCAAAAGAAACTGTAGACAATAGATACCTGAATGGGAATGGCTGTGTTCCAATCACTGGTGCTGTAGCCACAGTTTGCCAATTCCTTTTCTAGAAAGACAACAGTCTGTTATTATATTTGATTGGACAGCAGGAGAATTTTTCAGAATGCTTTTGGTATCTATTTAAAACATCTCAGGTGAACTGAAGTCTACATTGGAAAAACAAATGAGATGGTGAAGATCACGCTCTTACCAAATAATATTTTTGTGCTTTAAGCAGAACTGAGTTGGTTGTATTTTAGGTCTCAATGTCTGTTCTGTGAAGGAAACCTGTTCTAGTGGTAGGATGTGATCATTTTGTCAGGAGGATAGTTCCCTGTAATTGAAACATAAAGGTCTCTAAATTTAATTTCAGATAATAGGCATATGTGTTTGGAAAATGAATCTAATATACTGAGCCTTGGTTTTCCTATCTGTTAAATAGAGCTCTTGGTTCTGAGCACTGCTTGGTTCTGAGCATTGTCCCAGACAATGGCAGGTGCTCAGTAAACATTCAATCCTCCTCCATCTTCCTCAGTATTTCATAGAAACAGCATGGGACCTGAAGGAAAACCCATAAACCATTTTTTTTTTTTTTAAGTACTGTGCCATGGTGGCAGAGAACAGACAACTGCAAGGGTGAAGCAGAAAATGCTTTCTTAGCTGATTTTTCTGGCTTTTAATTTTCCATCACTATTTCCTCAAATGAATTAAGACATTTTTCTTAACACAGAGTATTTGGAACGGTCCAGGTGCCAATCCAGGCAAATATCTAGTGCTCTCATTGGCTCACTTGGGAAAGGGTACCTGGTGCTTCATATTAGGATGAAATCACAGGTCCTTAGGATAATCCAGAAATTCATAGTCTTTGGAGTGAAAGTCATGCATAATGATGAACTATCCTTACCTACCTTTTTATGGTTCAGTTCATTTTCAGATCTATCAGAGAGAGAAACCCTTATGTTTATTTTCTTACTTGGAAAAATGTGGGATAATATTGATCAGAAATTAACTTCAGTGCTAAAGTCATGATTATATACCATAAAACAACAAGCGATTTTTAAAAACACATTTTAAGAGAATGTAACACCCTTTTTTCATGACAAGTTACTGACTTTATTTTGCACTCAGAATCATGAAAGTACAGAACACTTTGAAAAGTTGAATACTTTTGCCACAGGCTCACAAAATGCTCTCCAAAATAAGGCAGAAGCAGACATCAGACGTCGTCACAATCACAAGCCATGAAACTTGATTATACGACATGACCAGATACACTTAATGGATGCAAATAGCTGTTATTACAGTGATTTATCGAGACCCAAACTATTTCCATTTAGGTCAGCCATGTCTTTAAAGTCTGTTATTTACTCCTTTGTGCTCAACTGCATTACAGTTATCACGGGCTTATCTTATCCATTCACAGAGTCCAACTATTCACGGCCCACGTACATTTCATTGCACAACAATAAAAATCTACGTATTTATTTTGAGACAAGTATTTCAGAAAGTGAGAATACAAATCCTTGGATTTATCTCGTCCCATCTCAGCCTCTTTCTATTGCCAGTTTACCTCCTTTCTTTGTTCAAATACATGTTTTTCCCTCAGAAAGAAAGAGAAGTATTTGAAGAGAAAACCCTTACAATGGGAAATAGATTTAAATAATAATAATATTAATAATACTAATAAACTAGACAGAATCCTTTATGATTTGTATTTCAGGAGATTATTCCTGCCCTCATCCCTAATGTGGGAGAAACACAGATCAACATAAAAAAAATAAGCATTTGATTAAAATGTTCAGAGTAACAGCAAGCCAGGCTGTAATGCATCAACTTCTTTACACTGGGTTAGAGTCTATTTGTACACACGTCTGTACCATTCAGTACAGGAGCCCTGGTGCCCCGCGCACACCAACCATATCACTCAGTTAATGCTGTCTGTCCATCTCAGCTTCATCTCCATTTTCCCTTCTAGTTCAGGTGGCTGGCTCTCGCTCTCCCCCACTCAACTATCACTGCACTTTAACCTTCCTCCTCCCTCACCTCCTGTTGTACAGTTGCTTCCTAACAGGCTTTGGCTTTTCTTACTCTGAACAGCACACACCAATACAAGGAAATTTCCACAGTATCAATAATGGCTCTTTTCTACTTAAGTATCTTTTTGAACTCTCCATGGATTTAGAGTATCACCCAGTCCCCTGAGGTTTGTATTCTTGCCTCTTTGCCACAGGACTGGACCTATCTTTGTCTCATCTTTAATTATCTCTATATGCATCTCAATTTTCAAATAAAATGGAACTTTTATTTGTGCCCATGCTTCTGTTTCTTCATGCAAGCTGTTTACTCAACCGGAAGTATGATCCCTAGTTAACCTCACGTAGCGGCATATACTGAATTCTCGAGATCCCAGCTGTAGAACCTTTGCCAGAGTTATCCTCCCTCCCTTAAATTGTATAACTGATGCTCAGGCTATCGTTTCTTGAGAGTTCATCTTTGTATATTCCCTCTTGTATCTTATCTATGGAAAGTGCTGCATGAATATTTTGCACTAGATGTCACTTCCAAAATGCAAAGACAAAAAAGGCGGAACTGACCTTATCTTTCCTAGAGCAGTATGGTTGATAGTGTTTGGAGACTCCATTTGAAATCTTTTATTTTTTAAGATTTCTTTATCCACTTTTAGAGAGAAGCAGAGGGAGACAGAGAGAATTCCAAGCAGACTCCACCCTGAGCATGAATGCCCATGCAGGGCTTGATCACATGACTCCAAGATCCCAACCTGTGCTGAAACCAAGAGTAGGTTGCTTAACTGACTGTGCCACCCAGGCGTCCCTATCTGGAATGTTTTTGACAATGATTTGGTAATGGCTTCTATGACTTTACAGTGGCATGTCAAGGGATTTGTAACAGTGAAAAACAATGATAACCAACAGAAACATGAGACCAAGTACGTCTGGACTTCATATGAAAAGACACTGAGAAGTAAAGTGAATTTGATGGTGTAAAGAAAAGTAGCTGATTTTCAAAAATGTTTGTGGTGGGACAAATGTTAAGTCATTAAATCTTCCATTAAATCACTTCAATTCCAGTGCTAAGTAAGATCAATAAAAATAATTGAGAATCTGGTATCTTGCTACAGGAAATTTTGCAAGTGAAAATGGGCCCTGGTATAGAAGTTTGATAATCCTACATATGTACTTATTCATTTATTAGGTGCTTATTCACTTATTGGTTATTAACCTAAATTTTACTTGAGCAAGTGATCCTATCTAAATCTCCTCTTGTGTAAACAAAGTACAAGATGCATTTTGTTACAGCATATTAACTTGGAATACAATTTCACATTTTACAATTATGGTCCCTTGATGTGAGACTACTATAAATCATTCTTTTTGATGCTCAATCATTGGCAAGCATGCAGCCCTCAATATTGGCCTTGCTATTTAAGCAAAACTAGCATATTCTATGACTGTATATTGAAGTCAGATATGGGAATATGCTAAAGGAAAAAACAACCTGGTGATTGTCTATATTATTACACACATTTACTGTGTTTTGACTTATAGATGATCCGTTATGACAACTCCTTAATGAAATCTATGTCTTTAACTTTAAAAAAATTAAATAAATTGTCTGATTTCTATTTACATTAAAACTTTAGATTTACTGACAAATTTTGCCCTTTCCTTACCAAATTCTCAGGGAGTCTAAGTTCTTTTCTTTCTTTCTTTCTTCCCTCTTTCTTCCCTCCTGTTTTTTTTTCCCCCCCAGAAACTACTTGGCATTTCAGGAATTAATTTCAAGTGAGTGTAAGTTTTCCTATGCAATTCAAGAATAAAATATTATCATGCAATTGTAAATTCAAGAGAATAAGATTGTACTAATCACAATTTTCCTTGTCAGAACTTTCACATATTCAGAGAGTGGGTTTATATAAATTAACGTTTTCCAAATTATTCTAAATCCTTCTGCTCCATTTATGCTTTCTATCCTCTATCCACTTCTTTGATCTATGTTAGTGTTAAAATCATTTAAAGCAGCTAGGAAGTGCAAATTCCAGTGACCCCAATAAATTCAGACGTAACTCTGCAAGAAGAGGAGGATTTCTCAGAAAATTGTTTCTAAAGATGGTAAAACTTCTTGAAAGAAGAAGGGGTCAGGAATTAGACTGCATTTCCCGAAAATAAGTTTGACTTGATTTCTTGTAAACAGAATCTAACTGCATCTTTACCTGTTTGTTCTCATTTTTAGAAATATTATGATTTGTACACCTCTCTTTTGCTACATATTTAAACAAAACTGCTCAAAATGCCACTGGCTTTGAAAACAAAGTGCTTGTTTCCATGATCTATACAATGAGTGTATATAGTAAAGTGTCTTTCATATTTTTATTAATTTTATTTCCACTTGTTAATATTGCCAACATTTAAAGCCAAGTTAATGGAACACCAACGAGAAAAATCAAAGCTATTTATATTAAGCATTTTAAAGTATTTTAAAATACAGTCATGCTCTGATAAAGTTGAAGAATCCCAGAATTTAAATTGCCTTCATGAAATTGACAGGTTATAGCTTAGAACATGGAAATAGCCATAACACATTTTAGTGGTGTTTATTCTTCATGAAACTTCATTTTCCATTTACCCATAAATGAGTGTTCACATTAAGAATATCCATCAGTAACTCAGCTATAAAAAGTGAATGCATGAATAATTTGTAAGTGAATATATACACGCCAAAGTTTAATTTGGCTCTCCATTCAAAAAAGGTAGTGTCGGTGGATATTTGGGCATTATCACTTAATTCATGCTTACATTTTTTTCAGAGGTTTAGAATCAAAATTAAAAAAAAATTCTGATTTAGCTGAGGAATACACAATGAAATGTACTTAGATTAAAAAAAACCCTATATATTCTAAAACAGTAACTATAACCATGCCAGAGCCCCACTCATATATTCACTAACCATGTGGGGGAATTACTGTGTTAAAAACTAGTGTCAAATGCGCAGGTGCTAGCTCCTTCCACATGCCATAGGATATAAGCTTTGATCACAAAACTCTGTATCCTCATACTTGCTCTGGCAATGAAAACAGTTTTTAAAGGTTATCTCCAAGATCACTTTGGGGATCTTCCAAAAAAATTAGGTGGTAGTGAATGAATGTGGAGTTCTTATAAACAATGGAGATGCCAAACTATTTACAGGAATGTAGTGATTAAAGCCTGGAGTTAACTCTACTCTTAACAAAAGAAGCATTTGGGAAACTGTTAACCAGCAGGCCTTATACTACAGTGAGGCTTTCTCTGCTCCTATCTCTAAGACTTTAGAAGGCTCCAGCAATCATGTTCCTTAGAGGTGCCTCTAACAGAATTCCACTTTTAACATGATTTTTGAGCCTGCTCTCATTTTTTGTAATAGAGAACATCATAACAATTTATAACAAAGATGTAAATCTGACAAGAGTCCAAATGTAGGAGCCGGAAAAGATAATATATGACACGCGCCTAAAACTATATTTCTAGGATATTTTTAGTCTGGCAATTATTGGTAGTACATATTTAAGACTGTATCCCTAATATGATCTGTTACTCAATTTGCTAGATAATTCTTTATCCACAATGAGTAAATACGAGCACTGTTGTTCTTCAATGTTTTTGAAAATTTAGGGAACGTAATACTTTTGTAGAACATAAAAAATCAATTCTTTCTGTATTTAATTTCAGTGTTAGTAGATCTAAACATTTCAGTGTGAACTTCTTCATACTTCATAAATGCTGTGAGGCAGAGAATAAAATGGTTAAATGTAACTTTATTTTTTCACCTTGAATTTAAAAGAAATGACTATGGTGGTTTCCATCCGAGTTTGTAAACTGTCAAAACTAAATGTAACTACAGCTCTATTTAATATTGGTGTCAGGAAATAGTGTTGATTCAAATACAGATAAAAACTGGCCTTTTAATAAGGTGAAAATTGGCATTTTCTTCTAATTTAATTTGTTCTTGAGAGTGAATGCATCTGGATATAAATGCCAGGAAATCATGGCTTCATGGTTTTAACTAGCTCTACTCCAAACAGAGCATACAGATAAAGTGTAAGAAAAAAAATCAAAATAATTATATTTTCTAAGCAAAAACTTACTACATAAACATTAGGCATGAGATTAGGCTACCATTACAAACAGTGATATTATATCTAAATAAAATATTATTAAAGTCATTAAAGTATTCCATCTTTCAAATATGAACCACGGAACTTATGAATTCAAAATCTCAAGGATACTAGTAAAATAAATAAGATTCAAGTAAAAATATATGTACTATTTTACTCTATTGAATTTTGCAACTAATCCCTTTGACATACATGTAAGTAAATTAACATGAAAGCTGCTGCTTTATTTACCTATGAAGCCATAGAACAGTTACAGTGGTTTTACATTTTAACCAGTGGTTTCTCTGCATTTTGAATTTAAACTTCACGTTACTGAAGTGCAAGAGATTATATTGGATTTAGTTAAACTTCTTACAATTTTGGCCTGGCACATAGAACTTACAAGTAAAGATAGCCAACCCAATACACCAGATTGAACAGGGCAAAAGCTGTTGGGAAAAATATTCGAGAATAGGAGTCAATTTTAGCAATGCGGATGTGTATCCTCCCTTCCCTCCATGATCCTGTTCTGCAGTCTTCAAAGCAACAGAAGAAGCTGGCACAATCCTTGCCCTCCAAACACTGATACCCATAATCCTCTTCTCCATGTGGCAGAGAAATGCTATTCATTGGAATCAGAGTGGATCCAGGATGGAGTCCAGGGGACATCTGAGTAAAATAATAAATGAGTTTTTGAGAAAAAAAATATTGAAAAGTAATATCAATTTGTCCCCTTAAGGCGAACTCTATAGGCAATAAAAATAATCTTAGTTTACAGAAATCAAAGCGGTGTTCAATCCTAATGCATTTTTAGATTATAATTTACTTCGTACAACATAATATTATTTTACATTCCAAAGACCATGCAGAAAAAAACCCCCTCCAATATGCAATATATTTTATAGCTTTAGAAAATCGGCCCACCAAAATATTCTTAACCATGCATCTAATTCTAAAATAAAAATAAACCCTGTATTTCTCTATTTTACACTAAAACATTTACAATGCTATCAGTATCTGTTTGCTATTATTATATCATATAATTTATTTATTTTAGTGATAATGAGAACAAATAGCAAACAAGACAATTTGATAATGCAGAAAAGCTTTCAGGAGCTGTGAATGAATTAAAAAAGGCATGGGTTGGGTTTCTAGCAGTGGCGAAGGCATCCTGTTTGGGAGAGAAAATATGCAGGAGTTAAAAAGTCGGGTTTGAAAACAACCGTGTCCAAAATTTGACTTATTCTACCAATATAGCTATCCTCATAGAAGGAATTAATAATTTTTGTGATGGCTGTGTTGAGTAAATTTCATGGATTATTTAAATGATGAGTGCTCCATCTTGCCCATTTATAAAAGTTACTATTACCAGGTTTATTTGGGAGACATATCAAATTAACTTTTTATGATACCAGGTTCTGAATAATATTATATAATAAAAATATTTTTAAAAAATATTTAAAAATCAAGCAAATCTAGGATACCATGAAACACTAAAGCAATCACTTTGGAGTCAGACAGGCCTGGACAGAAATTCCAGCTCTGCCCAGGAGAGTTAGGTCACCTGGAACAGGAAATGTTAGTGCTCGTGTTTCTATCTCTGTGTCTCCTGCTATAGAAAAGTCACAATAATACATAGATTCATTTGATAATTAAATGAGATGATGCATATAAAGCACAAAGCAAAACATTTGAAATATAGCAAGTGTTAAGCAAAGGTAATCTTATTGTTGTTGGTTTTGTCATTGTCATTGCTAGTGTCGATGCCTGAAGAAGAAATACCACACTTTAGTATAAAATACATGCTAAAACAAGCAGTAATAACAGCGATCTGGGCCTCATAAAAATGTGCTACTGGAAAAAAGAACATTAACGAACTCTTGAATAAAATGGCAATTAAAACATTAATGAGGACTGCAGTTTTATTAACTCTTCCTTCACAATTCCTGCATATTTTAGGGGTTATCTTAAAAATGTGAATTTTACAACTTGTTATACTTGGTGACTTTATCATATAAACACTAAGTATAATGCTGAGATTATAAAAATTATTTTAACCTGATCTTAAATTCTTCCTAATGAAAATGTTTGCAACAGTTTTTCATCCTACATCTTGAAATAGATACATTTCAAAGCTATGAAAGTTAAATATTGTATGGAAAAGATTTTAAAAATTAAACACAAAAGAGAATTTTTTTAAAAATTTGGACATATATTCAAATCCATTTTATTTTGAAGGGAATGTAGAGTCTAAACCACTACATATTAAAATTCAGTAGATGTAAAAAGTAGCAAATAATCATATTTAGTGATATTTTAAAAAGATAAATGCATCACACAAGTCATAACATTAGAAACAAAATGTGCAGCCTGAAGATAAGGAGCAATGCCCTAAACACAAATAAATTCATGACTCCACTTGCCTGGATGTATCATAAAAAGCAGAAGCAGTATATTATTAAATGTTAATGACATATCTTTTGAGCTTGACACTTGGGGATACTTG
Source organism: Canis lupus dingo (assembly GCF_003254725.2). Classification (NCBI taxonomy): domain Eukaryota; kingdom Metazoa; phylum Chordata; class Mammalia; order Carnivora; family Canidae; genus Canis; species Canis lupus. The sequence goes on from NC_064255.1 coordinate 42,604,263, forward strand.
ACTAGACTCTGAAATTTTAGTGGAGCAGTAAAATTATGTACAAAATGAGGCAAATTGGTATTCATTTCCTTGTCACTTAATACTTAAATAGCACATGTTCAAATGCTAATCAGAGTGAAAAGTGAGTAAAATACAAGTTTGCTAGTTGGCAATTTCAAGGTTATATGGCACAAAATGGGATCCATATATCACTGAGCTCTGACATAAATAGGAAGACGGTATGTTTGTTGGAAGATATCAATTGTGCATGAGAGGGATGATTAAATATTAAAGTGCCCAAAAGTGAGAAAAACTGCAAGCGGTTCATTTTAAAACTGGACTTATCCCTGGTGGTCAAAATCTTGGAGAGCTTCTATCACAGTGACCCTTTAAATTGACAATGTTCCAGTTTCTCGCTGCCCCCTTCAAAACACCACAAGTTCGTAAAGTAAAAGAAGCTACACTCTAATGAATGATGGATGTGAATAGAAATAGACTTTATAGGTGCTGAGAAAAATATGCCAAGAGTTGACATGGTAGCAATAAAATAAAATATTTTGACACATAGAGAGTGACCTGGAAACCACTAAAAGATTAATCAGAAGAATATACACATTCCAAACCTTATTTACCTGAAGTGCAACTATGTTACTCATCTTATAATTCCTCAAGAAAAACTCCCATGGCCCTCAAAAATAGCAAACATTGAAAAAAAATCAGTTTAATAGAAAAAGAAACTACACAACTGAATAGAATTTTCTTTTACTTTAAATGATATCATTTTGAGAATACACCGTTTTGTCATTATTTGAAAAAGTCATTGTGAATATAGCTGAACTTAACAATATGAGAAATTGATCCCATTCTCATTATTAATGACACATCTGTCTGGTTATACATTATTTACATATTAAAAGTTTATTTATTTAGTATTTGGTGGGGTAGGCGCTGAGGGAGACAGAGAGAAAATCTCAAGTAGACTCCCTACCCAGCATGGAGCCCATCATGGGGCTCAGTCTCATGACCCTAAGATCATGACTTGAACAGAAATCAAGAGTCAGATGCTCGACCAATGGAGCCACCCAGGTTCCTCTACATTATTTCTATACTAATAATACAATTAAGTATACAAAATATATTTCAAGGGGCAGCCCTGGTGGCTCAGCGGTTTAGCACTTCCTTCAGCCTGGGGTGTGATCCTGGAGACCCAGGTTCAAGCCCCACATCAGGCTCCCTCCGCCTGTGTCTGTGCCTCTCTCTCTCTGTCTCTGATGAATAAATAAATAAAATCTTAAAAATATATATATATATTTCAATATACACTATATTTCAATACACTAATGCCAAATAAATATTAAGTAGTAAATAAAACATTTCTGTACAAATTATATTTAGGTGTGACATTATGATTATTATTTGTATCACATACTAATATCACTAAGGTTATTAAATATTAGTAATGTGAATATCAAGCATCATTAGGTCATGTTATTGATATTTACAAAATACCGATGAATATTACTGTTATTAACTTCCCATTTAAAACTTTGCATTTGAGAATACAAGCCTGAGCACAGGTTTTCTCCACTCCACCTTTATAAAATCCCATTTAAGTATAAGTCAGGATTTCAAAAACTACAAGCACATCAGTGTTAAAGCAGACATGAGGTGGATCTTGGTGAACTGAGCAGCCAATCAGCATGTCAGAATCTGAGCTAAGTTTTTGAAAGACAAAGAACAGGTGAAAAGGGGCCAAAAGATAAAGTAGACCAAAGGAAGCCACATTTCAGAAGAGGCTCAGAAAATGGAATCGAGAGAGTAGGAACCATCATTCCCACCCAAGACACTTCAGGAGCACTCTAGTGGAGGACAAATGGGAAAGATAAGCAGGATGGAAGACATGGCATTACTTAAATGTCCATCTCCAGTAGCTACAGCTCCCTGAATCACTGCTCCTCTGTGTTTGTTAGAGAAGTAGAGAAGCACAGGCTGGTGTCTGCTCCGGTTCAGAACTCTGTAACTGCTTTAAAATAAAACCAAATAAATAAACTCATGCCACTCCGGGAGGCTAGGGCTCCCGAAGGTGATATCGGAAGGTCCTAGTGATACCTTCATCATCACTTAGAGTGTATGTGTGTATGTTTAGAAGCAATAAGATGTCATCCTCCCCGTCCGCACACATAAAAGTGAAACCCAACGGTTGCACACTCTACAGTTACAGGCCAAGCTTGCAGGGCCTATTGGAGAAAAATCACCAAGAACTTTCAAAGTAAACTAACAGTACAAAAGAAAAACATGAAGGTGGCCACCTGGAATTACTGATTCTAATCATTCTGGAAAAATAAAGGAATATTAAACTTTTGAATTGGTTCACTTGGAAATATTTAAGAGATATTGTGTCCACTTAAGAAAAACAGGTGGGAAAATAGAAAATAAGAACTCTCAGAAATTCAAGAAGTTGTTGCAAATTAAAAAAAAAAAATCCTAAAGCATTGTCAAATAAAATCTTGAGGAAGTTACCCACAATATATAGACAAAAAATACCTCAATAAAAAATTACGATAAAAAGAAAATCTGGAATATGTGGATAATTAACCAAATAGGTCTAAAATCCATCTAATAAGAATTTTGGGGAGAAAACAGGAATAAATTGAAATAAAGAATCAAGAACATTCTCAGAAATGAAAGATAGAAATATTAAGCAATGAGAAAATGAATAAGGTCAAAAAACAAAAAGTGTATCGATCCTTAAGAAATTTTAATACCACGCAGAAAGAGATGAGGATGAACATATTCAGATAAGAAAACAAAAAGATTTTCTGACAAAGAAATAATAATCAGATTGGCTTTGTAATTAGTGATAATAACGAATTTAAAGTAGATATTTAAGTGTATTACTTAACATTCAAAAATTAGCCAATATTTATTAAAGGTAAGATAAAATATTGGAGGAAAGAATAAGGAGACAGTGAGAAAGCTGTATTTTCCCCCTTTATACTAAAGAGCTATAACTATTTTGAAATTTGATGCTTTAAGAATCAGAAATATAATGGAAATGATCATCAGAGGAAAAGATGAGAAAAAATGGTTAAAATGTGGCTAATTCTGAAGACTGTGAGCCAAGGGTTCGGGGCAAAGAATTTATTCTTTTACATTTTGCATTGCATGATTTGCTCATGTGTTTCAACCGTGTATATATATTACTATTAAAATTAACTTTCTGAATGAGATTTTTTTGTGATTAATCTGGTCCTTTTCAGCTGTACCCATCTATGATGGTTTTAGTAGGAAGAGAAATATCAAGGAGTGTTATTTGGAAATCAAGGTCAAAAAAAAAAAAAAAAAGCCCTTGTTGGCGGTACTTATCCCCCTCTAGAGGAGCAGTGTATGACCACTGTCACATGTGAAATTAAGTGGCTATTCTCTCTGTTGAAAACATCGCATATCCACTGACTCTTTACAGTTATTTAAATAACCTTGTATTTCACATCCCATCGATACCAAATGAGCCCTCCTGGAAGCTTTCCCAAAAACCATTATAGGAAAGAAGAGTTATAATTTGTGAAACTGTGTATTGATACAGATTTTCATTATTTCAGGATCCTGAAAGCTAGACAAATGTTTATCCATATAGATATGAACTAATTGAAAGCAAGATCCTTTCTTTGCAGAGAAGGGGCTGCAGGTTGGGGACCGTTGGCAAAACAAAATACCCTGGTTCCTGCTCTCAGCAATATATTACTTCTTGAACTATTCCAGTGTTTTCCAAATTTATCTCCCTGTCTGTTTTGCCAGTCAAATGTATATTCTGTGCTGCTTCTAATTATTCTTCAGAAACATACAAATGAATATGTTACCTTGCTTTTACAAACGTGGCTTTTTTTTTATTAAATTATTTTTAATTGGTGTTCAATTTACCAACATACAGAGTAACACCCAGTGCTCATCCCATCAAGTGTCCTCCTCAGTGCCGGTCACCCACTCACCCCCACCCCCCGCCCTCCTCCCCTTCCACCACCCCTAGTTCGTTTCCCAGAGTTAGGAGTCTTTATGTTCTGTCTCTCTTTCTGATATTTCCCACACATTTCTTCTCCCTTCCCTTATATTCCCTTTCACTGTTATTTCTATTCCCCAAATGAATGAGAACATACACTGTTTGTCCTTCTCCGACTGACTTACTTCACTCAGCATAATACCCTCCAGTTCCATCCATGTTGAAGCAAATGGTGGGTACCGTGGCTTAACATTGCGGACAGTACACAATGTACTTTTTTTTTTTTTTGAATCATAGTACTGGAGACTCTACAACTTGGCCAGAAACCACTTTTCTAACCTCAACTCAGGTTATTTTCTTTCCTAAAATTCTTATGTTCTAGATCAGCGCTGTCCAATCCAACTTTCTGTGGTGATAAAGACGTTCTATCTCTGCATGGTCCAATACAGAAGCCACTAGTCACATGCAGCTATTGAGCGCTTGACATGTGACTAATGGTACTAAGACACTGAATTTTAAATTTTAGTTCATTTTAATTAATGAAAACCAACCCAGCCATATACAGTTAGTGGCTACTGCATTCATTGGGCAATACAGCTTAGAACACAAAACAACCTATATTTTACTCTCATAGGTAAGACTCAATTTGGCTCACCTGGTTCTTTCTCTTAAATGACTTTCTAATTTGTTCTCCTGAAATTTGCAACTTATTCCTCAAAGAACTACTTCAGTGATTTTTCTCTGTCAAATCCCCTTGGGAAGAATAAGTTTCCAGCTTTTTGAACGAATTATCTACACTTGAAACGAAAGGAAGCCACCCTCACTCCACTGTGGCTCACATGGACATAGCCTCTTCTTGGTGTTTTGTGCGTAAGCCAATGTTTCACAGACTGAACCACATAGTGTCTTACGACATCCTCAGTGCAAAGCTCAGGCTTTGCGGTACCTATCTCTATTTCAATACAAATATCTCCCTTAAAAATGTTTTTTATTGGGGCATCGGGGTGGCTCAGGAGGTTAAGCATCCAACTCTTGGTTTCTGCTCAGGTCATGATCTCAGGGTCCTGAGTTTGAGCCCCACGTTGGGCTCCACACTCAGCAGGGAGTCTGCTTGAGGATTCTCTCCCCTGCCCGTCCTCCACTGTGCTCTCTTTCTCTCTCTTTCTCAGATAAATAAATCTTTTTTAAAAAAGAAAAAAGAAAAAATGTTTTTTAAAAATTCATATTCATTGTAGAAAATATTCTGCTTCAGAAAAAGTATTTGAAAGTGGTCATTTACTTGAGCTAATTCCCCTATAGTGTCTTTGTTTAGTTTTGATTTTTAATCTATATTGTTCTTTATGTATAGTATATATTTTTTATAACTAGATTTAAAGATAATGAAAGCAAAGAACACATTCTATTTTGTTTTTCTCTCCAAAGTGCCTTGTCTATGTTTGGTGAAATAGACTTCCAACATTGTACATTTTAACCAGATTATGAAGAAGTTAGTCTGTCCTCAAATGGGTAAGACAGGACCCTGATATAGGTATGTATAACATGGTTTTCTGAGATTCCTAATCATCTATCAGAGGAATATTCTTGTTTCAACGTGAACTGCTCTTTAGTTAATAATAAATGGCTTACCACAGTTACATTTTTATGACCTTTATCTGTCTCATAGAGTCTTGATTCCATGCAACATTCTTAACTTCTTTGATTTTTTTAAAAAATATTGACATAAACATACCCCGAATCATATTTTTGATGAGTATAAATAAAAACACAATAATATGTATGAGATGGGATGGAAATACGGGCCAAATTAAAATGTCATTGATATTCACAATAAAAAAAATAAAGAAGGAGGAAAGATATGGAAAAAAGATCAAAGGAAAGGAGGATTGAAGGAAGAAAGGAAGGGAGGAGACAGAGAGAGAGAGAGGGAGAGAAAGGGCCTAATATATCACATGTAAAGTAAGAAGCAATTTTATTTATATTTTTTAAGATGATTCAGTAAAGCAAGCTAAAAGTCTACTGTGTCCAAACATGATCTCTTTTTAAAATAAATTGGAATACTCTGGGATATTAGTTAAGCAGTCAAACCTAAAGAAGGGGATTTGGGTTTTGCTTTATAACAGATGTCTGGATCTTTGAGTGACTCTAGTTAAGGTCTTTGGTTCTGACCCGACTATTAACCTAAGTAGTCTAGAGAACCAAAGGAAGAAATGCTAGATTTTAAACTACTCAGAATTGTGAGCTTATGGGAGAAAGTGTGGATATGGAAGGAAGAGAAAGAAATAAGGAGAAGGAAGAGAAGAGGAAGAAGAAGAAGGCGGAGTAGGGAAGGAAAGTGAGGGAAGAAAGAGGAGGAAGAGGAAGAAGAACAATAACAATAAGGAAACATTTGAAAAGGTGTAAAGGCAAAGACCCTGCAAGATTTCTGGGTCTAGGGCACCTGGGTGGCTCAGGGGTTGAGCGTCTGCCTTTGGCTCAGGTCGTGTCATGACCCCGGGGTCCCGGGATTGAGTCCCACATCGGGCTCCCTGCATGGAGCCTGCTTCTCCCTCTGCCTGTGTCTCTGCCTCTTTCTGTGTCTTTCGTGAATAAATAAAATCTTAAAAAAAAAAAAAAGATTTCTGGGTCTAGGTTGTGCGATTGATTGTGTTGGCTGGTAGAAGAAAAAGCAGACTCCACCAAACCATTAAGGAGAGCACTTGAGGCAACAAGCAGAACTGTTCATTCTTCATAAAAGTGCATTCTGATTCACTTGATTAGCAAGACCAGATGGCTGAACACTGAACCAAGCGGGGAGTCAGATTTGATTACTGATCCCAGTTTTTCAATCAAAATGTCATTTAGTATTAAAAGAGCTCATACAGGGATCCTTGGGTGGCGCAGCGGTTTGGCGCCTGCCTTGGCCCAGGGCGCGATCCTGGAGACCCGGGATCGAATCCCACGTTGGGCTCCCGGTGCATGGAGCCTGCTTCTCCCTCTGCCTGTGTCTCTGCCTCTCTCTCTCTCTCTGTGAGACTATCATAAATAAATAAAAAAAAAAAAAAAAAAAAAAAAAGAGCTCATACAGCACATAACTGAACAGAAAGGAAAGACTATAAGACTTGATTTGGGCCTGAAAGTAAATATTTTACGTGCCCAGGTAGTCGGTTATCTATACCAATTTACCTTTCAAAGTTTAGTGTTTCAAAGATCTTAGTTGATTTTTATTCCATATTTTTGTTAATTTTTATTATTTTGCTTCCTGGGCTTGATAAATATTTTAAATAGCCTATATATATTTATTTTTTTTCTTAAATAGCTATTCTAGAACGTTGCCTAGGACATGGGTGTCCTTAAATATTTAGTGAATGAAAGATTTAAAAACATCATGATTTTAAAGTTTGCACTCCAATGCTTAAGCTTCCTGAGTAAATGCGGCAGCCAAACTGATTAGCTATAGTCCCAGAGTAACCACTTGGTTGAGTGTCTTTGATAATATAATAATAGTACATACATCATACGTTCTTAGAATGAAATTAGAGAATCTATGTGAGATTGTACATTTCCTGATTTTATTCACAATTTCCAGAAGTAGAATTTTCAAAGTAATAATTGAACATGGCTGTGGATGAGTAAATAATGAAGTGGGAAATCCGGAGAGGATACATGGATTTGATTCAAGGAAAATTAGTCGAAAACCTGCATTCTTCTTTACCTAAAAATTTAGCAAATGGATATTAATGTTGACATCATTGACCTCTGATGGTTTCTCCGTTCAGAGGCTACACTGTGTCCTACACATAAGCTAAAATAACTCAAATTGAGAAAGTCACAGGCTAACTCTGCGATGTGAGTTATCCAATGTGTACTGCCAGCAATGAGCTCTGCTCTCTTGGAATACTGTGGGAAGGCAAATACACGTAGGGTTTGGTCCTTGGAATATAACATGAAAAGTAAAATATAATTTAAAAATATGTCAAAGTTGTAGAAAGAAATTAATGAAAGGTGGGAGGAGGGAAGAAAAGCACTGCATCCAGAACTTATTAAGTTAGGAGCTAATATGGGAAACTCCACGCCCCATTCTATACTCTCTATGGTAGGCTTACAAGTTTGCCACTCAAGCAGAGCTATTGTACCCAGTTCTCATTTATTTAGATATTTTGGAACAAATCTGCTTTGAAAATCTTTACTGGAATCAGCAATAAAGTGCCCTTTGGGTCAATATTGGAGAAACGCATGTTTGCTTTTCTGAGTCCTATGAGAACAGGAAAAATAAAGGAAGGATTACAGGTCTGGCATATAAAAAGGCCTGGATATGAGTCTTGGATTTTTCACTTCCTACGGCTGTCCTTGTGCACATTCCTGAACTTGTTCGCATAGGAGTATAAATGAAATCATGCATGTCAAATACTGGGCATACTCAGTGACTGTTGGATATTCTTTATGGTTGTTATAATTGCTATTATGATAAGAGTTTATAATTGACTTCCAACACTTAAGTATCTTAGAATTAACAGAACCAGTTCTAATATATGAATTTAATGTTCCGTATGTTGAGGTAGATATATGAGAAGGATGGGGGGAGTGAGAGCACACAAATATACACAAACCCAAAACACTCGACAGCTATGACTTTCAAAAACGGCTGAACACTAACATTAAAGAGGGTTCTTCATCTCTAAAAACGAAGTGATTTTGTGGGCCACCTGTTGTGAGAGCCCAAATCCTAACCACCTCCCAAAAATAAAATCAAGAAGACATCTTAAATATTTTTTTAGGCACAAAGAATCTACCACTTGAGGAAAATTCCCAGCATAAGAAACCACTCTTAACAAGGGGGAGCCAAGGGTCTTTTCTAAGGGGAACTATTAACCTCCTTTTCCTGGTGGGCAAAGACCTCACAGTCACTGAAACCTCCGGTTTCACCCTCACATGATTTAGGCTTTGTTAGAGAGCCCCAAGACTCTCTGTCCATCTAAGCAGGCATAACATGAGTATTCAAAACAGTATCTCTAATAATGAGTTGCTGTTTATAAAAATAGAGATTTTTAACATACCGAGCTTTTATTCTTTAGCTTTCTGTTTCTAGTGGTCTTTCCCTTTTTGTTGCTGGTAAAGTAATGCAAGGTGCCATATTCCATCAAGGCTGCAAAGACAAAAATGAAACAGACGGACACAAAGAGATCCATCGCAGTCACATAGGAGACCTTAGGTAATGACTTCCTGGCGATTGTGCTCAGGGTGGTCATGGTCAGAACTGTAGTGATACCTGTGGGGGGAGAGGGGAAAACATATATATAAAAAAAATAGCATCCCATTTTTATTATTTCACCTGGTTTGGCAAGGTTGGGAGCAGGAAGAAATAGTGGAAACAAAAGGATATGATTAGTCATGATTTACAGGAAAAAAGAAAAAAAAATGACTGGTAACCATAGCTACATTCTGTTCAATGGGCTCTTTGTGTCCATAATGAGTTCTAATCGTCTAAATCTGTGAGCTACAAATAGCTGACTCCCCACGCCCATCATTCCATTCCTCCAGCCACAGACCCTCCGATTTTTAGCTGGCGTGACACTGCGTAAAGAACTTGGCCACCTTCTCTCAGCTATGTGTGGACTGGACACAGGCTGAGATCTAGCCAAGGAGAAGTAAGTCACGGGTGGAAACCGGGTCCAACAAATGGCAGGAAAAATGCAAAAAGGGAGTCCAAAGTTTCAAATTCCAGGGGTGCCTGGGTGTCTCAGTTGGTTAAGCCTTGGCCTTAGGATTGGGTCATGATCCCAGCCCCAAGGCTGGCTCTTTGCTCAGCCAGGAACCTGCTTCTTCTCCCTCTCCCTCTGCCTCCTGCCTCACCTGCTCTCTCTCTCTCTCTCTCTCTCTCTCTATCTCTATCTCTCTCTGTCAAATAAAAAATCTTTTAAAAGGTTTCAAATTTCCAGTTGTGAAATCAACAACTCATGAGGATGTAATGCAAAAAGCATGGTGATTATGGTCACGAAGACTGTGCTGTATATTTAAGTCACTGAGAGTAGATCTTCCAAGTTCTCATCACAAGAAAATAAATTCCATGACGATATTTATTAACTCTACTGAACGGTGGTGAACATTTTACAAGATACACAAATATTGAATCATTATGCTCTACTCCTAGAACTAAGATAGAGTCAAGTGTATCTCAATAAAAATAAGAGATGGCATCAGAGAGACAGAAAATGCCCATCTTTCCCTCTTCCTCATAGCTTTCTGCTGGAATCCAATGGCCGGAGCACCAAGAGCCACCTTAGCACCTTATATAATCGTGAGGATCAAGGTCATCCACCACACAGCAGGAAACTAGAGGGAGCCCGAGCCCCTCAGACTGCAACCCCTGGGCTTCTCACATGAAGAGCAAATACTCTCCTACCTAATTGAAGCTACAGTGATTTTCGGTGTGTTTTATGCCACACACGGTTAAAGTGGATCCAAACTAGTACAAGTGTTTTTCTTATATAATAACTTGAATTCAAGCTAATTTTTTTTTTCATCTCAAAGTTTAAGCAAAAAATTATGGGCAAGAATATGCCCATAGAATACTTAGGCACAGAGAAAACCTTCATATTTTAAAGAATTCAGCATATAAAATTGGGTATTTTCATTTTTTATTTATTTTTTCTCCCTGGGCCTCAGCCCTGTGTATGCATCTCTGCGCATGTCTCTTTCTCTTTAGTCTTGGCTTTGTTGTGGTTCTTACCACTGCTGAACCCCGAACTCACCACTGTACGTCCCATATCCCTCCTTACATACGCTGCTATAATTCTCATTCTGTGTCCACCAGATATGGCCCCATGAGTGGAACTGCATACTCTCCAAAGAGTGCTTACTATAATGCCAAATTCTTTTTAATTTGGCCAATTACTTATATAGTGGCAACATCTGTGATGAAAAAAATAGGGTCTCTTTGAAATAGTAAGAAATATTTCTTGGGCAGCATGGGTGGCTCAGGGGTTTAGTGTCGCCTTTGGCCCAGGGCGTGATCCTGGAGTCCCAGGACCGAATCCCACGTCAGGTTCCCTACATGGAGCCTGCGTCTCCCTCTGCCTGTGTCTCTGCCTCTCTCTCTCCCTGTGTCTCTCGTGAATAAATAAATAAAATCTTTAAAAAAAAAAAGAAATATTTCTTTTGAGTCATGCCCTGATAATTCCTCTTACACACCCATCTTTTCTACTTTTAACATCACTTAGGATTGAAAAAAAAAAAAGTGAAGATGACAGAGGTATGATGGATTGGGAGTCACGATGGCAAATTTAAGTTCAAATTCTGACTCTTCTGTTTGCTCTGTGACCTTCAGGAGTTTCTTAACTCCTCTGTGCCTTTCAACTAAAAAACTGACACAGTAATATCTTGCTTAGTACTTATAATAAATTTATACATAAGGTATTTATTTATTAGCTCTTAAGGTAGGTACTTAAAATATTGATTTTATCTCCTTCTTTCTAATAGCAGCATCACAAAGCTCTAATTTCCCCTCTAAGCAATGCTTTAGTTGCATCTCATAAATATTTATATGTTAAATTCTAATTAAAATTCAGTTTGAAATATTTTCTAATTTCCATTTTTGACCCAAGGGTTATCTAAAAGGTCATTTTAAAATTTCCAAATAGGTGAAGATATTATTACCTATATTATTTATATTAATTCTTTAAAAAAAAATTTTTTTAGAAAGGGGGAGGGAGATAGAGACTGAGGGAGAGGCAGAGAGAAAGTCTCAAGCAGGCCCCTCGTGGAGCCCGGTATGGGGCTGGGCCCATAGTCCTAAGATTATGACCTGAGCCAAAAATCAAGAGTTAGACATTTACCCAACTGAGCCACCCAGGTGCCCCTATTTCTATTTATTCATAATTCATTTCCATTTTGGTCAGAAAATATAGTCTAGAAAATTTTGGTCTTTTGAATTTTATTGAGATCTGTGTTAATGCTCCATATGTACTTGAAAATACAGCTGTATTTTGTATTTTGTATGTATTGAAATGTATGTATTTTGTATTTTGTATGTATTGAAAATACATCCTGTAGTGAGGTGTACTCCTCTAAAATAGCAATCAAGCCAAGTAGTTGATAATTTCATTTGGATTTTCTAGATCTTCATTGGCTTTCTAGATCTTCATTGGTTTTCTTTCATGCACTTGTTCTATCAATGAGTGAGGAATGACATTAAAATATCCAAAGATGATGACAGATTTCTTTTTTTCTCCTATTATCCCTGACAATTTTTTGCTCAGGAATTATTTTTAAGCCAAATTACTTTTGGCTTAAAAATTACAATTATTTTTAAGCCAAAACTGTAAAGGCTAGGTGTAGGGCAAGTGCTAAATGATTTCCATGAATAAACAGATCTTTCATCTTCCTCACTTTACACATTTTTTCCCCCTGGTAACTTATTAAATCCCAACATTACTGTACTCAGGCAAAGGGAAATTTCCGAACATAATCCTAGCTTCCATACTTATATCCCAATTGACAAAAAAAGACCATGTGTGTTTTGATTTCAATATCAATGGCTGCAGTAAAATCTTCTACATCACATGAAGAATAAAATCCAAAGCCCATAAAATGACTCACCAAAACCTACATGATCTGACTACTAGCCACATCTCCAATCTCATTTTCCATCACTTCTCAGTCAGTTCTAGCCATAATAAAGGTTTTTTTTCTGACCTTCAAACATGATGGAGAGGAAGATCCCCCACCTCCCTTAGGACCTGGTGGTTCTCCATGCCTGGCCTGCCTTTCTACCAGATATCCACCAGCCTAGCTCCCATGCTTCACTGGGTCTCTGCTATTCCTCTAAGAGGCGAAGCCCGAGTCCATAGGATAAAATACCAAACATCCTATCTACCCACACCCTCTGTCATTCTCTTATCATTTCTTTTGCTCTCTCTTCATAGCCTTTATTTCTCACCGATGTTATATACTCTTTATATTTGTACATTACCTGTACACTACACCCCACCAAAACATAAATGCCAGGAACATAAGGATTTTATAGCTACTGTTAACACCGAAGCACTTAGAACACTGCTTAGTTCATAAAAAAAACATTTAGTAGATGTTTGCTAGAACACAATGTGGAATAAATAAGCTCAGGAAATTGCTCTTCAATGACATATATGGATGGATGGATGGATGCATGTGGGTTTTTTTGAAAATGAAATAATTTATTTGAATAGTGTTTTAGGTTCCAAATGTATTCTTCACTGTAATTTCATTTTATTTTAGGTTTCAAAGCTTAGTTATAAAATATTTTATTTGTATATTAGCATTCTTTATGCTTTCAATGCTTATTGCATTCCCTACCCTAATATCCCAATCCCATTGCCATGTCAGCTCTCAACTGGTTAGTTTTATATTCTTTTAGGGACTGTAAATTTGAAAGCCATATAAGGAGCTGCTTATGTTCTTATATAATGTGTGTGTGTATATATATATATATATATATATATAATATATATGTGCATGTGTGTGTGTATTTATGTGCATATACTTGTTTAAAAAATATCTTGAGCTCCAAATATATATGGCCCACAATTAATATAAAAGATATTCTTCAAGTTAGATATGGCTATGGCTTATCTTTATAGTTGGTATGCTAATATTAAAAATATGAATTCATGTAAATGTGTGTGTATTTATGTGCATATACTTGTTTAACAAATATCTTGAGCTCCAAATACATATGACCCACAATTAATATAAAAGATATTCTTCAAATTAGATATGGCTATGGCTTATCTTTAGAGTTGGTATGCTAATATTAAAAAATATGAATTCACGTAACAACACAATTTCACAATTGGCTATCTTCTTTCATGACACTACGGCATGGCTTTTGGCTTCATACAAATAGAATGGGAGAAATAATCCATTCAGATTTTCTTTGGGAAGAAATATGAGAATAATGTTTAAAAACAGAATAGAATATTTAAGTAATACTCATGGTAGGATACAAAGAATCTGAAATAATTTATTTACTTCAGATCATAAAATAACTTGAAATAATAATAATAGTTTAAATAGGAAACAAAACTCAGGTGTTAGTACATTTTATTCACTGGCTATATCTACGCTTCTCTTTATACTCCCATGGGGACTGCAGTTTCAAGTACAGAGCGGGGTTCCTCAGGCTTTATCTTGCCACTTTTATGTGATTTGCATTTTACTGCATTTATTACATGGAATTATTCACCAGCTATCATAGAAACCACATGAAAACCTCATTGTTGAAAACAGATTGTGCCTACTTTTTATTTTTTAAGATACAATTATCAGTAGTGTGCTTCATATCACTGCTCTTGGGAATGGAATTGATCAATAAGTTGTCTTTGTATATCAATACATAAATGGACGTTATTTTCTTTTAAACAAATGTACAGTAATTAGACATATGTTCTTATATGATTTTGACTATTGCAATTGATTGCTGAAGAAAGAAACCAAAAGTCTATTTTTTCAAGTATGAATTACAAATTACCCTTTTAATCAGTGCTATTGTACAGGCAACTCTCAAAATATTCAGACTAATTACACATTCTATAGATTACAGAAGCCCAGAAGTTTCTTGTCCCTTTCAGTGACTTGCCCTTCTGAAAAGTTCACTGTTGATTAGCACCATTGTAAGAACAGGAGCTTTCAAAGCCTTCTAAACACACATCGGTCAATAAAAGCTGGCTATCAGTGATTCAGCTAAAAAATAATATAAAACCTTGATGAGAAGTGATTAAAAATATAGACCAAATTGAGATTCAGGTATTGTGTGTGGTTTTGCTTATTAATTCTTGCTGAGTATTTATGTTTTTTCTCTTTGAAATCCATTAGCAGGAAATATTCTTAAAAAATTCTGAAGTTTTAAATTCTTTGTGATTCTATTTCTTACTTGTTTTTCATATACTCATTTCAAATATTGCACTAGAATATTTTTAAAATTTTACTTGATCGTAATGTAAAGGAGTATTCTAATATGTTCAACTCTAAACTTTCTTCACATTATTTCAACAGTCTCATGATATTATAGCATAATATTCATATCATACCAAGTGATGTTCTTGCAGGTACAGCATCTTTATTGATCCAAAAAGACACCCAAGAAAGTACAACTGTCAAAATACATGGGATGTAGGTTTGAATAGTGAAATATCCCATTCGTCTGCTCAGGTCAAAAAAAATTGTCATGATAATATAATCTCCTGGAAGAAAAAAAATTATTTTTGCTATTAAATATATAAAAGTACAGATTCCAACTTATAAATTTAAATACAAAGTCATCTGGTGTTAGCATCATTCACTGATTGGTGTTTGTTTCCTTCTTACCAGAGATTGTGTGAGAAATTTCAGTCGAGTTCCGTAACCCTACAAATGCAAACTGATATAATCTCCAGTATTTAGGATCAGCCACTTCAACAGAAGGTTTTTTCCACTTATACTCAATTTCATTTTTAGGGTACCCATCTAGGTAAAAGTTAAAATAAAAATATATAGATTAGCAAGATCTAAATCTGTTACTGTTCAATACCAACATTATTCAAAGACAAGTTCTTTGAAATGCATTGTTGTGTTATAGGATATATCAAACACAGGAAATATAACATAAAATATGTGTATACACTATATAAAAATGCATAGTTTAAAGTCAATCCCATAGTGATTAAATAATGATAATCCATGAAACTGCACTTAAATAAAAAAATAAAATCATGCTGGTGTCCACCCCAATCTAGTATACACTCTCATAACCAGAGGTAACCACTGACTTGATTTCTACAATAATCTTCTGTTTTTGTTATAGATTTTCTGATATGCATATCTGAAACATATAGCAAAATTTAGGTTCTTTTTTAATTTTACTTGATTATTGCCATACTAGAAACATTACTAATCTTATTATATTATATATATTATATTAATAAAATAATATGTAATGTAATATACATTATGAAATAAAATATTTTACTTCTTTCACTATGACATTTGCAATAGTCATTCATGCTAATGTATGTAGCTTTAGTAAATGTGTTCCATTGTAAAGACGTGCTGAAATTTATCCATTTTACTGTTGTAGACACCAATAACATTTCTTGTCAGCTATCATAACATTGCTACTAGTAACATGACAATACGTGCCTCGCAAAATACATATATGCAGGTTTCTCTGGGATATATACCTAGGTATGGGGTAGCTGAGGTCGTGGATTGCATGTAATTTCTACTTTATGAGACAGGGCCAATCTTCTTTCATAAAGAGTATACAATAAATTCAAAGTATACCAATACATTCTCTTGCCAGCCAGAGTGTGAAAGTATCCTTGGATCCATATTCTCATTTAACTTGATGTGGACAGCCTATTTTTACTGGTATGTAAGTGTATTTTATTTCACATATTCCTGATTACAAATGAAACGTAGTAACTTTTTCATATATTTATTAGATTCTTAGATTTCTCCTTTGGAAAACTGCTTTGTTCATCACCTATTCTTTAATTGGATTCCCTCCCTCTCTCCCTTTCTCTCTCTCTCTCTCTCTCACTCTCTCTCTTTTTCGGTCTGAATAGTTATATATTCTGAATACTACATCTTTGTTAATTATTTGTGTTGAAAATGTTTTTGTTTTTTTTTTTTTTTTTCATCTTGGAAGTTACTTAGGATGGAGCAAGGGCTTTTCAGAGTAATCAAGTGAAGGAAATTTAAGCTGCAAATTCGTGTGAAGGTAGGGTTGTAATTATATCCTCTCAAGGAGTTATTTCATCTTGGTATGCTGATTGCAGAGGCAACTTTTCTTTTAGACTTTAGTGGTTGTGTGTGTGTGTGTGTGTGTGCGCATGTATGGGCGTGGGGGGTGCTTCTTCATCTTATCCTAAGCGTCCAGCCTTTGTAACCCAGCTGTATGTGGAAATTATGTTCTATTAGAACATAATCCACAACGCTGTCAAAGTCAAAGCTCAAATTTACCTTGTTTGGCAAATGTCCTCAGGTTAAAACAGATTATAAACTTCCTTTCTGGCTTCATTTTTTATGCTTCACTTCCTTCCTAGTGATTTCACTCACATGTTTATGAGAAGATTTTTAATAACATGATGTCTTAAATTATTTTCAATGGAAGAATTGGTCTACCACGTTATAGGAACAGAATTTACCAATAACTTTTAAAATTTCCAAAACATATCATTTTGTACCAGGATGTCCTCATCAGCCATTCAATGAAATAGCTGCCATCTCTCCACTAACCTATTTAAGCATGTCTTCTCTCTTTTTTTTTTCATGTCTCCTTTCCTCTTCTATAGGGCTCTAATCATCCTACTTTTCCATATTTTGTATTTTTTAAATTATTATCAATGCAATATAATCATAGTACATAGGAATGTGGGCACAAATAAAAATAGTGAGCTTATTACTTAACTACTCTAAATTTCATGATATTGACTTTTAAAAAGGGGATATATTGAAATCTTTTGGATATATTTGTTGTGAAATATCAAGTATAGAAACCTTAATTCCCTGCTGGATCCATGTAAATACTTTAAAAAGTTAGCTATGATTATTATGTTTATGTCAGTAATAACCAATTGCTTTCACAGAGATAGATTATCAATTTATACCAAGGACAATCAAAGCCAAAGAGATAAATTCTCTTAATTCTCACACAAAGAATTAAGTCAGTGTCTAGAGGCAAGTACAATAATTGCTACATTTTCAAATATTTGCATATCAACTATTCATTGAGTGCTTGGATTAATCAAGTCTTTGTTATGATTTGGGTGTTTTATTCATTGAAAAGTTAATGTTAGAAAATTAAACCAGTAGATAAATTATAAATTTGAAAGGACATTTTAATGAGATAAAAATCAGTAAGAAAAGTCAAGAAAATCATCAATAAAAGCAACAAGAGATATTTGGGGATTTTGTAAGTGAAGAAGCAGGATACTTGTGAATACATAAAATTTACAGTGAATAGACTTTAGAATTTGATATCTAAGATACTCAAATTTCAATAGAAAGAAAATAGCATTAGACAGTTTGTGTATATAGGCAAAAACATTTTTAAAACTCATTTTACATGTTTTCTTAAGACTTGCTCAATTATCTGTTAACTAGAAAAACATTTTTATAAAAATCTATGTGAACATGTTAGTAAATATGAATTAAATTGATATTCATATAGAAAGGTAATAATTATTTTCTTGAAACAAAATACTTTTTATATTCAAAATATTTAGCTTTAATCATTTCTCTGTGTTTCAGTCTTTCTTTTGAATAAAATAAGCTTATTTCTACCTTGGCTTTTCCAACTCATTAAAGTCTTCTCAAAGATTTGCTATTCATGTAGTAAATATTATTCACCAAACCAATCTTTGAAACATATTTTAAAACCCAATGTAATAAAGTTAAACCTTGCCTCAGGGAGATGAACAAAATTTGAAGCAATATTTTATTCATGGCACTGTTAAAACATTTGAACAGAAACCTATCTTCAGGACTACTTTACTTAATCAAAATAGGAAAAAGGCACTTGGATTAAGCCAAAATTTGTAAGGAATGATATAATTAAAAATATACATTTACTATATGCATTTATTGTCAATTTTAATTTAAAAGCAAGAAACAAATACATCATTTGTAATTATTTTATCTGAGAGATAAACATAATCCACACTTATTAAAATTATATAAATCATATTTTATCTCATTTTACTTTACATTTTTAAATAAACAGAGTCAGAGGCTAAAATTCTATGAAATTATCACATATCTTGTTACTTACAGCTTGAAAATTCCAGTGGACAGGAATGTTCATCCATAGGAAAGTTATGAAGCTGAAGATAACATTCCGCATTAATTGTCAATCTGTTTAAATGAAAAAATAAATATTAAATAATAAGATATAATTTCAATCATTAAAAATCCCTTGTCTAATTTTCAGGAATGATTTTGGCCTACCATAGTAGACTGTGATCTATTAGAAAATAATAATAATTGCAACCTCTCAAAGTTTTAAAAGTGGTAATATCATAATATTTACAATATTGTAATATTATAATAGAATATTGTAATATTCTAATATTCTCCTCTCCAGCCAACTAAGCTACCATCCTGTACATTTCAGTTTAATTTCTTTTCAAGGTAAGAAATTTATACTTCAAGACCACAACAGACATTGCACATGTATAGAATTAACAATATACACGGTTAAGCACGGTGATTGTTTTCTCTTAAATTTTCATGAACTTCTTTTCATGAAGGATGATTCTTAATAAGATATGTTAGGATTTAATGTTCAAGACAATGAATTAAATAAACTTGAATATCATATACATCAACCTTTGTTTAATGCTTTCTTGAGGATGTTTTACTACATTATTGAAAATTTTAGAGCAGGACAGGCTCCTAGAGAAAATCTAAGTAAACCATTTGCATCACAGGTTTATAAGTTAGAAAACATCATGCTCACACCACATCCTCTTATGCTTCAGAGGAGGCAGCTATCAAGAGGTTTTTCTTCTTTGCATTTAGTCCCTTCCATACACTAGTTACTCTGAGCTTAAAAAAAAAAAAAAAAAAAGCTTCCAAAATATTCCACCATTTTAGATTTTAGTGGATGAAAGGAACTCCATATTTCTGCCTTTGTAAAACTGAAAAAAGAAAATTTGTAAGTTGATCAAGTATTAGTACGGAAAATAAATAAGAGCACCTATCTTTTAAAAAATAGTATTACCTTAGAGTATATAGAACTCGTCCATCATTCCAAATTCGAAGCAGACGGTTAGGAGTTGTTATCCAATGTGCATCAGATTTTCTTGAGTTTCGGAAGAAAGTGTCAGGAATCCAAATTTTTCCTACCATATTACTGTTAAGCATAAGCACTTTCATGGTACTGTTGAATTTTAAACGACTGTCAAACCAGGTTTGGGCAAAAATTATATCTATTGTGTATTCCTGAAAAATAAAAAGAAGGGTAACAACCTATAATAGTAAAGTCACTATTTTAGATGTTTTCTTCAGATGTTTAAATTTTTACATTATAAAGTTTCTGTAAGTAAATAGCACCAAACTCGGTCTTCTCAAATTAAAAAGAGTATGCCATTATCTTAACCTTCTTCTTTAAATGGTTACCTATGTCATACAAAACAAAACCCAAAATTTCTAGTAATAACTGCTTCCCAGTGTGGCTTTATAATTGTTCTGTATATTTTACTCGAGATTTTATAATACATAGGATATAGTCATTCAATATAAAAGCAGAGTATCTTAATGTTAACAATTAATTTTTGTGATATTTATACAGAGCTGAAGTTAAAAAAAATCACAAACAAGCACAAAATCAAGATGCAAATACTCATCAAGTTATATGAAGAGCCTTATATTATGTCTTTTGTCCAAAAAATTAATTACAATTACTTAGCTCCACTGTTTTCAAATGTTTTGAAGCAATCACACACATGCACATCCCCCCATGAAGTGCATATAACATGCCAAGCACTATGTTGAGTTTTGCATGTATCCTGTCATTAAATCCTTACTGCAACCGTGTGAAATATTACTGCTACAATCTTTATTTTTAAGTCACATGTCCTAAGCAATGCAGAAGTAAAATAATTCTCCCCCATCACAGAGGTAATTAGGCAGTTGATAAGGAGACTGAGCCACCACAGGCTGAATCCCAAATCCACATCCACAACCACCTCATATAATGGTGGTCCTAGTGGAGCCCGATGGGTGCAAATATGAGAGCACAGGCTGGGGCCGTTATCAGCAAGCATTGCATGGTTGAGAGAGAACCCTCAAGGAAGTGATTGTATCCTGAAAAAAATGCCTGCCAAAGTATAGGCATTAAGATTGATTTAATAAAAATTAATGAAGAAGAATGCAGTAATCGTCAATGCTATTGAGGAAGGTGATCATAGGCACGTGTGTGTAAAACTTTCATATTAAAAGAAAAAGAAAAGAGTAAATTGAAAAATATGCAGTATTATGTGAGTTACTTGTGGTGGGAAATATCGGTTGCTCACGCCTGATAGAGTGCCAGCAATTGGCCAATTTACCTGGATGGACATATTAGTTTAGAGTTTGAGAAATGAATGAAAATCTGAAAAAAAGGTAAGGAGAATAATAAATAAACAGACTAAAGTCAATTTGTTCATAGGAAAGTTGTATCAAATCCTAGTTTCATGGCTAGTATATAGAGGAAATAAAGAAGGAATATGGATTAGGAAGGAAAGCCTTCTTTTAGGTATTTCGTATTTTTTTACCCTTTATTTATTGAATAAATTATGTAATTTTAAGGTGTACGGCATACAACATACATAAAGTTACTTTGATACATTTATAAACCGTAATATGATTGGCACTGTAGCAATATTTATATTACATAAATGATGGTACATTTTGTCTATACTCATTATACTGTACATTAGATTTCTATGGCTTATTTGCTGCTTACAAGTAGAAAATACTTATTACAAGTTTGTACCCTTTAACACCATCATCTTACCTATTTTGGGTGAATAGTGTTCCAATTCGGGAAAAGCACAAACATATTAGCAATTATTTAAAATCCAACAAGGGCCTAGACATTATGCAGTTGCATATGACATGTGCTTTATAAAGGGATTAAAAAATGTAGATAAGTCACTATGAATAATTTGTCCATATTGTAATACGTGATCATTCGATAATCTACCAATATATTTAGCATCTACTGTGTGTTTTGCATGGATGTGAAGACATGAAGTCCTTAAGCACAAAAACACTTGCACCATGATCCTCTCCTGACATAGTCTTGACTGCCATAAGGTTGCCAAGATTGAGAGAGAGAGAGAGAGAGAGAGATGACTAAAATTTATTTTTTCCAACTTAGTATGGAATGGTACGGAATCAAACTGTGCCATGGAACACAGGCTGAAGGTACTTTTGCAACCAGGTAAGCTTTATACATTCGATAGCCACAAACTTGCTGACGTACTGTTTGTTCATAACTCAAGCTGAGCCATAATGCAAAACACATGTCATAATACATAATATTGAAGTGTATTTGTTCTTTAGATGCTTCATCATCTTATTAAGTGATATTAATGGAGTGGACATGCATTTAGGTGGGGCCAGTGGACCCTCATGTAAAATACCACTTTCTCCCTGAATCTTGTGGAAAATCCTCAGACAGCTTTTATAATAGTTATCTTTAACCCCTATTCTGACCTCCAACTTCTCAGGCAGATGTCTTTTCTTTGTAATAAATTATGATTTATCTAAACAACCTCTTCAACCAACACAACTAACCATTCAGAGTCTAACAGTGCAACCTGTGTTAATGACATGGTTTCTGGTTTTAATAGTAAATGCAAATAGAAGGAAGGCTCATACTCATTTTACGGTGGATCCTAAAGAGAGTATTTAATAACATTATGTGGCAAAAATGCTCTGTACCTCTGTATGGCCTCAAACTGTAGAAACTGCTTACGATAAAGGATAAGGCTTACACATCTGCCAGGATTCTGGCTCGGCAAAGATCCAATGTTGGTTGGTAAAGAACATCATGCTACCGGATAGGTATACTGGGCTGACATATTCCTAACTAATAGGGTAACAAAGGGAGCCCTTGAGAGAGAACTAACATGTATGGGGATGGGATGTAGCCAGCAGCTGTGAATCCTGCTTAGCAGCTGACCGGATCTTCTCTGGAATACCTGTTGATACAATCGCTAATCTCCATTGAAAGAATCATGATTTCTAAAGAGTAAACTCTCTAGGCAGAGTCTTGGGGGGAAATGGGAACATTTTCTACTCACAATTATTCCCTCAATCTAGGACCAAGAAGAGAAAGATACATAGCATGTGTCTTGATAATCCGATCTTCCTAAATGTTTTGCAGATGTTAATACTTCCATGCTCTTTTAAATTGCTAATCCTTAATAAGTGCTTCACTGAGATAAGAGGGTCATTAAAGTTTGTGCTATTTTATATGTAATCGAAAATCCAATTTCATTTACTCATGTTGTTAGTATAACTTCCAGAAAATGATCAAACTGTGTTATCGCTCTTCATGTTCTTATTTAGAGGTTAGCATTATCTGCATGAAAAACAAGCAAAAGAAACATGAGAAGGAATGTCCATTCACTCAGAACAAGTACAATAGCTTCTAGAATAAGCATTTTGAAATAAGAACAGTGCATTTAACATTTGAAATTCAGTGTTCATCGTGACACTCACTTTGTTTTCTTGCAAGTTGGCTGAGAAAAGAGCATTAGTGAATGAAGGTGAAGAAGTGAGTCATCTTGATTTCTAACTCAATCAAATCAAAATGTAGCTGATGGAAGTGTGCGTCCCATAGTCTTTTTACTACATGGTCAGACAAGCAATGATGGACTGTGTCTCACGCTTAAAAGAACTAGTTAATTCAATATTATCCTCTTTCTACTAATGGAAGAAACTTCACCCAAAATGCAGACCTAAGTAATTAATGTAGGTGCATCATTTCATCATGAACTCTGATCCAGATCAGGCCCTCACACCCTGCCATTAATCTCTCCCTAAACTAGCTACTCCCATGGCCAACTAGCTATTCCCATGGCCAACTAGCTATTCTCATGGCCAACTAGTATGCTGGGCCACAGAATACTTGACAGGACATGAGATACTAAGGTTATGTTCATGCAGAGAAAGGGTACAGGCACAACTAACCCCCAGTACAGATAGCTCTCATGGTAGAAGTTCAGAGGTAGCTGCTCCACCTTGCACAGTTATTATAAAAGCACCCATTCTTGATACTATCATGATAGGGTTAAGTAAAAACTTGGTGTTATTCTATTTGAAAAATAGAAAAAGAGATAAGGAACAGAGAGGATATGTCAGGATAAATCATTGAAGTCATCCAGAAATACACTAAGAGATATTTAAGAAGTAGACATTAATCTTGGGTTCAGTTACCAAACTTTTGGCCTCTTACTTTTAGGTCTCTAAAAGTGCATGCATCATTTAACTTTTTAACAAATATTTTTCAGTGTTTAAGTTACTTCTATGTTGTTCTGGGTTGACAAAGATGAAAATGGATCCTTCCTGTTATGAATATACTAACATAAAATAAAAATTGGACATTAATAAAACTTGGGAAAGGTACAGTTAAAAAGACATGGAAATAGTCGACGTTATTTTCAGGTAGGTAAACTTAAGGAAGACTTTATGACAGAAGTTGTATTTAATCTGAACCCAGAAGGATATATGAAATTCAGATATGTGAGGGATCCTTGGGTGGTGCAGCGGTTTGGCACCTGTCTTTGGCCCAAGGCGCGATCCCGGGATCGAATCCCACGTCGGGCTCCCGGTGCATGGAGCCTGCTTCTCCCTCTGCCTATGTCTCTGCCTCTCTCTCTCTCTCTCTGTGACTATCATAAATAAATAAAAATTTAAAAAAAATGCTTTCCCTTAAAAAAAAATTCAGATATGTGAAATTCAAATAATAAAAGTGGGGAGGAAGTAAAGAGGTAGTAAAATGCAGGGCATAATAAGAAAAAAAGAATGTAAGTCATATATAACAGAAAAAAGTCATGTATTTTCTGTCCATCAGGGTATGTGCATTCCTCAGATATACAGAAAATTCTACACGTGGAAGAGTTTTTGACAACAATTATCTAAAATTACCAATTACCAGTAACTGACTCTGGGACCTAGACCCAGCTCCACCCCATGTACTGCTGAACTGAATATTCTAAACTAAAAATCCTATTACTTAATGTGTTAATTTTATGCATCATACTTAATCAGACATTTCCTACTAGATATTTATTCTATAATATTCAATTTACAATTTCAAAGAGTAAAACATCAAGCTTTATATAATCACAGACAGCTAAACACTACAAAGGATACAAATTTTAAAAATCCCAGTCCTTAAAAAGTGTATTATATACTGGAGAAGGTAGATTCTGGAAGTATATAATAAGCAACCGAAAATTTGTTCTGTGAAAATCTATATTAGTCAAGGTTCTCCAGAGAAACAGGTCATAAGATGGATGGATGGGTAAATGAGCAGATGGGTGGATGGGTGGATGGATAGATGGGTGGATGGATGGATGGATGGATGGACGGATGGATGGATGGATGGACAGAGAGACAGAATAGATTTATCTTAAGGTGTTGACACAGGAAATTGTAGGGACTTCAAAGCCAAAAACTTGCAGGGCAGGCCAGGAGACTGAAGAGCCAGAGAAGAGCTGATGCTTCTTCAGTCTTGAGTAGGAGGCCAGTCAAGTGGCAAAATCTCTTCTTCCTCGAGGGACCTCAGTCTTTTCTTGTAAAGCCTTGTCTGATTGAATGAAGCCCATCCACAGTATAAGGGGTGAACTGATTTACCCAAAGTCTACTAATCCCACATCTAAAAAAAAATATAGCCAAGCTGTGGAAGGAGCCTCGGTGTCCATTGAAAGATGAGTGGATAAAACAGATGTGGTTTATGTATACAATGGAATATTACTCAGCTATTAGAAATGACAAATACCCACCATTTGCTTCAACATGGATGGAACTGGAGGGTATTATGCTGAGTGAAGTAAGTCAATCAGAGAAGGACAAACATTATATGGTCTCATTCATTTGGGGAATATAAATAATAGTGAAAGGGAATATAAGGGAAGGGAGAAGAAATGTGTGGGAAATATCAGAAAGGGAGACAGAACGTAAAGACTGCTAACTCTGGGAAACGAACTAGGGGTGGTAGAAGGGGAGGAGGGCGGGGGATGGGAGTGAATGGGTGACGGGCACTGGGGGTTATTCTGTATGTTGGTAAATTGAACACCAATAAAAAATAAATTTAAAAATAAAATAAAATAAAGAATATATATATATATATATATATATATATATATATATATATATATTCACAGCTACATCTAGACAAATACCTGGGTACCATAGCTCAGCCAAGTAGACACACAAAATAGACCTTTCACTGCAGAGCTGTAACAGTAGGAATGGCCATTCATCGATTCAGGAAGCCTTAGCAAAAATTATGCAGGGGTGTATTTGCTAAACGAATTAAAATGACTAATTTTTGTAGGAAGAAGAATCATATTTCTCCAGCTGATGTTTTTATGTAAATCTATACTCTTCATTTGGTCCCATGTCCTGCTCACTCTATCTGTTCCATAGTTCTCAATTGGCTAAATGTAATATATCATTTCTTAATAATTTCCTGTCTCTTTCTCATTCTCTGAACTCTGAACTTTATCTGAATAAACTTTCTCAAAGTCTTCATGGAAAGCTGTTTTGGGGAAGGTGCACAGGAAGTGCTGGCAAAGCCATGAGTCCCACATTCCTAACCCTATTCTACATCCCCATTTCAATTACTAATTCGAAAAGTTTGCCTGTTTTCTATGTATATTTGTCAGTGGATTCAGAATCCATGCATATGGATAAAATACAAGATTTATTAGTCCTTTCAAATACCAAATATGCTCTAGAACATATAGATTACCATTTTTTTCCCATACCGATATCCCCTTGTTAAGAAGCTTCCGGATTCAATTTTGGTATTGCATAAAGGTAATCAAATTTGGAATTCTATTTTTCAACTGGAGGACTCCCAAAGAAAGTCATATGCTTATTTGCAAAGTAAATTCCAAAATATTACCTGCCTATGATTACTGCATGAGATCAAACATACAATATTGCCTATTTCCTGTACCATTCATAGGGGAATAGGAGGTGTAGACCATCCTCTTGCTGGACGTATACTGCTAGGATGAGAAAAGTCTTAGACATTGCAGTATCTCTATCAGTCTACCATGAGAAATTCATTACTTCAGATCTTGAAATTTTAACAGTAAGGTCCTCTAAACATTTATAAAGTTGTGAACTTAACCTTCCACAGTTATGCATGTCCTGAGACGTTTCACCAAGATCATGATCAACTGATCCTAAATATCACACGGAAGGACAATTTCTTGACAAAATTCTAGGAAATTTCCCATTGTACAGGCATCCAAAGGATATTTACTGTCTCCCCACTTTTCTGAGGTGGATATAAAAGAGGAACAGATATGCACATGGAGTGTGTGGCACCTGCAACACAGGGAGCTGACGCGAGAAACAAAAGCAATCTGGAAGGCAAAAGAAAGGCATTCCAGAGTCACTATAGCACTGCATCAAGCACAGATACGGGCGAAAAAGCAGCCAAGTGAGGCTCCTGACATATAGTCAAGAGAAACCCAAGTTCTTTCCAGGATGGAGAGTTGGACCAACCTGAGTCCATGAGGTGCGACTGCACTTAGAGGGGGGTCAGTTTAGTGTAGTAACTGGAGATGAATACTACCACTGGGAAGACTTCAGGGCCTTGAATTCTGAATATAACAATTTTCAGTTGGCCTTCAGTAATTTTCCCACCTCTTTATGCCTCACTTCCTCCTCTTGAATCTGCATAATACAGAGTCTAGTACATAAGGCTCTTGCTGATATTTAATGTAATTACTTCAAACAGTGATTTTACACATAGTAAGTATTCTGTATTTTTATGGTCATAATAATGAAGGAAAGACACCATATCATTTTAAAAAGGGGGTAACAGGGCCTTTGCAAACATTCCAATTTACAGAGATTATAAGACACAGCCATGCAATGCCTCTTCTGGAAGATATGAACATTTTATAGACATTGTTTTATTTTTGAGGCAGTTTCTTCATGTATAGAGACAGCCAGTTCCAATACCAAGATTCTAAGTCATAAAAATTCTCTAGCTTCTGGAAAACTATAAATATTCATATTAGCTCATTTGCAGAATTTGAGTCGGTTAATCAGTTTTTGTTCATGAAACGTTTAACCCACTCAAAACTGGGGACACCGGTTGAGTCTTGTTTTTCTCCCACTTCAGCGGCCACTCCTTGTTGGTCCCCTTTGCTAGCTCCCCTGCATCTTTCACATGCCTAAGTAATGCAGTGCTCCAGTTTAATAACACTCAGTTCCCTTCTCTTCACCTCCAAGATGATCTCATCCAATCTCATAACTAAGTATCACGTATATAGCCGGAAGCATGCAAAAGCTATATTCCAAGTGCAAACACTTCTCCTGCAATCCCAACATGCATGTGTAATTCCCTCCTTACTGTTTTCATTTGGATAGCTAACACCTCAACCTTACAATTTCAAATAGAACTCTTGAACTTCAATATCCTTCAAAAAAAAAAAATCTCTTCTCCATCTCATTAAATGACAATTTTATCATTCCAAGTTTCCTGTGAAAAAAATCTCAGAGTCATTCTTGATTCCTCTTTTCTCTAAAACTTCACATCTGGTCTTCAAAATACCTTGGCATCACCATTTTCAAATTATTTACAGAATCTGATAAATTCTCATTTGTTTCACCATCATCAACTTTTTCCCTGATTATTGCAATTACTTATAACTAGTTTCCCTGCTTCCACAATTGACCTCCTACAGTTTGTTCTTCACTCAGAAGGATAATGGTCTCACTGAAAATATGCAGTCATAGCATACCACTCCTCTGATCCCATATTCATTCAGACAAAAAAAACAAACATAAAAAAACATAACAAAACAGTATCCTTTCAGCATATTAAGGGCTCCAGATGATCCAAACCCTAATTACACCAACTTTTCTTACCTCTTTTAACTCTTCTTAATTTTACTACAAACACTACTATTCTCCTTGCTGTTCCAGGCACATTCTTATCTAAGAAACTTCTCCTCCTATTCCTTCTGGGAAAACACTCCCTAGGTACCTGCATGACTTTCTCCTTTACCACTGTTGATTTCTATTCAAATGTCACCTAATAAGTGATGCTTCCTTTGGCTACTACATGCACTAAAGCCTCACCACCATCCTGACCCTTCCTATCAAGTGCTTTGCCTCACTTCTCTTTATTTCATTATTAACACTTCATAAGTTATATGTTTACTTATTTTATAGTGCCTCTCAAGCTGTGTGTAAGCTCCATGAGGGCCAGGGGAATTTGATTACTCAATCCTATAAACGGAGCTCTTTTTCTTTTTAGCATGCATTCTTATTTTTTTTATTTTTTATTTGAGTATAATTGACACACAATATTGCATTAGTTTCAAGCATATAGCATAGTCATTCAACAACTCTATGTCTTACACTCTGCTCACCACTCAATGGTGAGCATAGCTCACCTTCTGTCACCATTCAATGATATTACAATACTATTGACAATATTCCGTGAACTGTACCTTTTATTCCTATGTCTTATTGATTGCACAACTGAAAGACAATATCCCCCACTTCCCTTTACCCATTTTGCCCAATCTCTAGATCCCTCCTGTCTGGCAAGCCTTATGCATTATCGGTAGGAATGTAAATTGGTATAGCCACTATAGAAATAGTATAGAGCTTTCTCAAAAAACTAAAAATAGAAATACAGCACGATCCGATAATTTCACTACTGGGTATTTACAAAAAAAAAAAAAAAAACACTAATTTGAAAAGATATATGCACCCCTATGTTTATTGCAGCATTATTTACAATAGCCAAGCAGCTCAAGTATCCACTGATCCACTGATAGATGAATGGATAAAGAGTGTGTGAGATACACACACACACTCACACACAAACACACACACACACTATGGAATGTTACTCAGTCATAAATAGGATGAAATCTTGCCATTTGTGACAATATGGATGGACCTAGAAGGTACTCTAAGTGAAATAAGCCAGACAGAAAAAAGCCAAATACCATATGATTTCCCTTATATGTGGAATCTAAAAAAATAAAGAAAGAAAAAGCAAATGAATAAAACAAAAAGCAAAATCAGATTTGTAACCTCAACTCTTAAAAATAGCATCTGGCATATAAAAGACAATACAGAGCTGTTTATGGAATAAATGGACTATACATATATTTTAGTCCCTGGTGTTTATAATGCATTTGAATTAATCTGAAAAGTTAGGCCAAAATCTCACAAATTCATGGCTTAGTTCACAGTTACATAGGTCTATGATCTAAACTAGGCTGATAGTTACAGGTCTATAATCTAGAGTCATATAAAGAGAGGTCAAATACTGCTACCTCTGCAATGTGTGAGAGGTTACACTCTAAATGAGGAATCTATAAATACACAGCATGACATGTGGAAAGAAATAACCTTCAGGCTACTATCAAAAGCAAGGTAAGGAATTCTCTGCAACAGATGATTGCTATTCAAGTGAGGGCTCTGCTTCCTGGAGAAGCACTATCACCAAAGAACCATCCATGTTCCATGTGCATGTGCAACATTTGCCATTGATTGGTTCAGTGCTAGATAGTCAGAGTCTTTACTCCGTGGTCTGAATGTGACAAGTATTCCTGCATCTGTAGCTGCACTGTATTAAAAATATATTTCTCACTATTTGTACACTCGAAATTTGTTTAGTGGATAGATCTTAAATGCTCTCACCACAAACACATACACAGAAAAAAAAAAAGGTAACTATGTGAGGTGATGGATATGTTAGGTAGCTCAATTATGGCGATCATTCACAAGGTGTATGTGTATCAAAACACCAATATTACACAATATATGCAATTTTTATTTGTCAAATGTACCTCAATGAAGCTGAAAAAAAAAACATTTCTTGCTATTAGAATTAGTCTTCCAATCTAAGCAAGATGGAACACATATTTGGAAGGGATATATCTAGAGAGAATCCGCATGTCTCATGTTTTAAATTGTTTATATTAATTACTGCTTTATAGACTCTTTCCATTGTCCATATTCTTAATGCAGAAAATGAATTTTCTGACACTGACAGTATGCTGCTAGAATGGCATTGTTTGTACTGCTTTAGAAGCACAGACTTCCAGTGTTTACCTCGGGACTTTGCATATAATTGTGCATATTGCAAAGCTGAGTGTTCTTATGAGAAAATCCAAGGCTTAGCACACAATTTGCAGAATTTCCATTATAGAAATTTGTCATAATTTCCATAATAGCAAAACATCAAATGTCACATTTTAATTAAATCGCAGAGCAATTGATGTGAGTTCAGATTCACTGTCAATCTAAGATCTAAAACTTTAGTATTTCATTAAAATCCTTTCCACTAAAAAATATATAAAAATAACATACAGAATAAGGGATAAGGCATTGTCTTTTAATTATATGCACAATTTTAAATACATGTCAGATAATCAACAAAATGAATACTGATACATCGAAAGAGTGTATTGTAGTGAGAAGTCGTGATGTAGTACAAAGAACACTGGTTGGATGGAATCAGGAAATCATACCATAGTTCCAGATCTGTGACTTTCTAGAATATAATGCTGACCAACTCATTTATTCTCTCTCACTGGAAAAATGAGGACACCAGGCAAGATCATTATTATGGTCATCCTGAGCTCTAAAGCCCAGTGATCATGAGAACATTGTTGATCATGAGAATGTTATAAAATGTTAGAAAGTAAAACATTTAAAAGTATTTTAAACATAAACAAGGTTAAAGACTAAAATGGAGATGGTGTCTTTCAATGACCTTCCCTCATAAAAATACTTCTGAGCTACAGGTGTTCTTGTTACATTCCTTGAATCCCACTTAATTTCTGCTAAATTGATGGTTGGAAGTGGCTTCAGGAAATGGCTGCCAAACTCGGTTGACTAGAAGTCTCTGAAGAGCGTTTTAAAATTCTGATTCCAGGTCCCTGTCATGGATTACTGAATAAGAATCTCCTAGAGTGATAGCTAAGAATTTGGATTTTTCCAAAAATGTTACTTTCTGATATGTAGTTTTGGTTATAAAGGCTTGGAAATTTTCCACAACATTCTATTCCTTCCTCGATGCATTTATATCCTATATGCACTAGTTTTCTGCATAGCAAAAAAGAAAAAAGAAAATCAAAAAACAAACAAAAAAACAGGAAAAGAAAATAAGAAAACAAAAGAAAGGATACAACCTCCCTTTATTAATTAGAATATGAGAACTTGCGCGTATGTGTGTACTTAAGAGAAGTCTGGTTTTTAACATTCAACTAAAATATGTACCTCTACAAGATTTTCGAATGTATTCTTCTAAAATGATGAAGTATTAACCCCTTGAAATTACCTTGGGCCATGTGGAAGTACCACCACGTGTGCAAAACTGCATTTTGTTGGACATTTATTGTTTTGTTACATTTTTATATTATTAGCAAAGCATTAACACTCTCCACTTTCCTCCTATAAATGAATTTTATATTGAGATGCAGAACAATTAAAGTAGTTGCCTATTAACTTTGGGTTCAGGATTGAACACCCTTGGGAGGTACCACATAACCCAGGTAATTTAATTTCAAACAAAGGGGTAAAAAGGAGGAATCAAGAGGTATGTTTGAATCAATTTCAACAAATTGGAGTGACTTGGAGCCCCTGGGAAGAAAGCAAGGCTAAAACCAGCTTTTAATCACATGTATGGAAGTCACGAGTGGAAACAAACCATCTAGACTCTCACTTGGCCACAACTTTCCCTCCTAAGCCTACCCTGAGGCCAGAACTGC
This sequence comes from Canis lupus dingo, assembly GCF_003254725.2. NCBI lineage: Eukaryota > Metazoa > Chordata > Mammalia > Carnivora > Canidae > Canis > Canis lupus. The sequence continues at coordinate 42,636,711 of NC_064255.1, forward strand.
CAAGCCACATGGGCCCGTTCTACAACATTCTACATTTACTAATTCATAAGAACTCAAACTGTAACTAACCCAGGCTCCCAACCTTGATGCCTATCATTAGAAAGGAATTCAAAATAGACACCTCCAAAATCTGACCAAGATGTATCAGAGATCTCAGAGGTATTTATTTATCCTCATATCCTAAGGAAATAATTATTCATGGCAAAAGGATTTTGATAACATTGTTTCATCAGAACACATTTGAAACGTTCCAATTGTTAAGTAATGAATTGTTAATATATCATGGTGCAAATATGCCCCCTAATATCATGCGACATTTAATGATACTTTAAAAAAGTAATTAAGTGTAATAACAGTCATGATATAATAAGTGGAAAGACACAAAGTTATAAAACAATATGTATACTATTATAGCATTTGGTAAAACTACATACACATAAAGATATTAAAATGATAGTAACAGTGGTGACCACTAGATAATGGTAATCTAAATTTTTTTCCTTTGGCCTGAATGGAATTTCTAATTTTCCCATATTTGACATGTATTTCTTTCCTAAGAAGAAAAACCCATATTTTTATGATTTTCTTTAAGGAAAAAAAGCAGAGGGTCACCATTTATAACCTAAAATACGTATGAGTTCATACATGGCAATCTTCCTGGCACTTCCCCTTCTGTTTTAGTCTGATTTGCACTTTTTTAGTCATCCTCCCTATTAGGTTTCATGCTTCTCTGAAGAAAGAAGGTCATATCTTTTATAACTTAGCAGCCAATGCACCAACTGTCACAATACAGGCTGTAAATAAATATAAGACAAACAAAACCACAAAATAAGAATTAAAGTATATTTGTTTACATCAAGAAATAATAAAATTATTTTAATAAGTTTGGGAGATTTAGAAGTTAATTTAATTTCCCAATCTTAGAGCTTTACCTTCCTATTTATGGGGCAAATGGGCATACAGGATCAAAGAAACATAGAGATGAAAATAACACTCATTTAATTTTATCTCTGCTAGTGTTGAGTCAAAAAGTACCTAAATTTTATGTTGCTTTAAAGATGAAGCTTGTGAAAAGAAATAGATTTTAGAGAATCTAATGCCAAAAAAATTAACATAGTATGCAGAAATTTAAAATATTAAATCCATGGAAACAAGCCTTAAAATATTGTACAAACAAGTAAACTTAAAATTGTTAAGTATAAATGCATTTCTTCAAGTACCTTAATTAGTCACAGCCAAGAAAACAAAAACCCTTTGTCTTTCCCTCCATTAGCATATTCAGTTCAATTATCCAGATACAAAAATATATATATATACATATATATATGTATATATATATATCTTGTTTCCATGACTTTGCTGTTTCGTAATTCCTCAACTTAACATACTTGGCAAGAAGTGACTAATTCTTGTTAATATAGTAAAAGGAATAAATTAGGTTTCTTTGATACGTACAAGCTATGCCTAGGGCATTGCCTCCTTGAATCTAGAAGCAGCAGGGACAAAAAATGAAAGAGAATGACAGAGAGAAAGAAACCAGTTGAACATTTGCACCAATTGCATGAAATACTGAAGAAATGTGTTCCTTGCAGTGTTAAGAAATTCTTGAAGAAAAATCTCTGTATGGGCACCAGCTTTCTCAATATATTTAGAATATTTAAACACATATGTCTGGGGAGTTTATTATCAAAAATAAGTCTGATAAGATACAAGTATAAAAAGACTTAAAAGTCAGCTCTCACCATTTTCATGCAGACTACTAACTAGGCTCCCACCACCCCCACCCCACCCCACCCCACCCCCACCCTTCCACCATATTTGATACCTGGCCGGTCCACTTAAATGAGTGGAACAAAATTTGATTGCTGGGAAAATCCCTACTTTTCATTCCATAATGAATTGTGTTTATGACTCCTGTAGCCCCACATATACTTTTGTTTAAGAGAGTTTTGTCTTGTTTTACCTGTGTAGGGAACATTTGGATTTTCCTTTTCTGGTAAAAGGAGTCTGAAAGGGGGCAGTATCCTTAAATGTGTCTATCCTGGCTGGAAAGAATGCAGCCTGGTTTTTGCCAAGTTAACTTAATGGTTTGTGTCCCGCTGACCCCCTTGAAGTCATCCCCAGCCAGTAGTCATTTTGGAGTCCAGCCCAGCTGGTGCCCCAGGTACTTTCGGAGTTGTGTTCCTCCTAACTGGCGCCCTGATTCCTCTGTTCTGTCTCCATCACCAAGACCAATCGCAATTGAATGCAGGAAGAATTATTCAGCTTCGGCTCTCTACTCTAGGACGGTGTGATGTGTTACTCTGGCAGCTAGAATGATATGAAGTTAAGTTCATACAGACGTGAACTGGGACCTCATTCTTCTTTTTTAAGTTTCTAGTTAAATTCCAGTTAGTTAACACACAGCAGAATATTCGTTGCAAGTGTACAATGAGTGATTCAGCCTGTTGCCCATCACCTGCGTCGCCCATCCTTCCTCTCCCGCCCCTCTGGTAACCAGCAGTTGCTTCTCTCTGGCTAAAGGTCTGTTTTTTGGTTTGCCTCTCTCTCTCTTTTTCCCTTCTGCTCATTTGTTTTGTTTCTTAAATTCCACATGTAAGTGAAATCATGTGGTATTTATCTTTCTCTGAGTGACTTACTTTGCTTAGCATAACACCGTCTAGATCCACCCATGTCATTGAGTTTGTTCTCTCTCTCTCTCTGGGCTCATGCTTTCCATGTGCTCCTAATGGTAATCTCTTAATATTGGACTGTATGATACCAGTTTCTATAAGTAAACTCATGTCCAAATCATACCTGTAATTTTCTTTCTCTTTTTGTTGCCAGAAATATTCAGAAAGGTATTTTTGGCGAAAGTTTCATTTAAATGTTTTCCGTTCCCTTTTAACCAACCCCAAAAAGAGAAAAATAATTTTTGCCCTTGCAAACAAATAGGAGTGTCACTTTAGGGAGGAGTGGGTATGCATGTTGGGCGCTGGGCAGTGTCTGGCTCTCCAGTCTGGGGCTGGAAGGCCAGTCCAAGGAGTTCATTTCTTGGGAGCCCTGGGCGGCCTTGGAATGAGTGAGTGAGCAGACTCCCATCCTGCAGGGGAGGACTTGTTCTCCTCTGCAGGTAGGCACATGAGCGAAAGCTGCCGAGCTGGCCAAACCACAGTGGTCATGGTTGGCACTACTGTAAGCCACGTAAGCCATCGCATGGGGGAATGTGGTTCTGCTCTGGATGCCGTGCAGCAGGTATGCCATGGGACCCTTGGCAAAAACTGCTTCGTCTGCCCTGTCAGAGGTCTCATGGTACAGGGGCACAGGAGACTGCATCTAGCAATTGTTGTGAGCATAGTCTACCATGGAGACATTCTCTTCCTCATGGCCTACCACCCTGTAGCCAGGCCCATTGTCATACAAGATGGCCGTGAAGGGCTTCGGGTCTATATCGCTCACCATGGGGGCCAGGCCAAAGATAAAGTTGCCAGGGGGGCAGAGTTGCCAGGGGGCTGCACTTGCCAAAGATGAAGACATGGGAGGGGTCTGTGGTAATGAAGGTCAGTGTCTCTTCCAGGGAGGTCATAGTGCGTACCTACCCAATTGCCCAAACCATTTCCACCACCTCATGCAGTGCCTGCTTGGTCTTTCCCTCCAAGTTACACCAGGAATTTTCATCTATCATTGTTTCTATACCTACTCCCCTTGTGTGTGTTTTATATATAAGGATTCTTGTTTATTTATTTGAGAGAGGGAGGGACGGAAGGAGAGAGTAAGCACCAGTGGGAGTGGGGGAAAGGGCAGAGGGAGAGGGGCAAGCAGACTTCCTGCTTAGCAGGGAGATGTCCTTGCAGCTCCATCCCAAGACCCCAAGATTATGACCAGAGCAGAAGTCAGACTCTTAACCAATTGAGCCACACAGGTGCCCCCTCATCGCCCTTGTGTTTAGTCTCCTGTTCCCCATAATATCATCTTGGATTCCCTCAAACTCCTATTGATTTTGACTTGATTTGGAGAATTGCAATGCCCTTTGAATGTTGTATTAGCTCATCAGAGGGGTAAGCTGCTACTGTTTTATTATCCTAAGACATTTACCCAAAAGAGGAGAATCATGTAATTTCTCCAATGGTATTTTTTTGTTCTTTTATATTTAAGATTGTTTTTTATTATTAACTTTTTAAAAATTTTAATTTGAAAAAAATTTTGAGTATAGTTAAGATACAGTGGTTTTTTTGACACAGTGTTATATTAGTTTCAGGTATACAATATAATGATTCAGTGATTCTATACATTGCTCAGTGTCATACATCACTCAGAATTTTCATCAGTTGAACAGCTTTCATCCAAGTTTTATTCTTATTCAGTTTTCATTAGTGTATCTGTTACTCATTTTGAATTTAAATTCTCAAAATGTAAACTATGGAATTAATCTATTTATTGACTAAACTGTTCATGCATTCAATGTTCAATTATTGAATATCCTATTTTTTGCTAGTGACACCAAGATTGAAGTCATTAACCTAACCCTGAAAATAAGTAAGGAAAAACATATCTCATCATAGAATAGTGCTGTATAAGATCTTATCAGCAATCTAAAGAAATATTATCTTATGAAGCCAATTTTAAAAAGAAATAACAATTTTGCATGAAGTAAAATTTTAGCTAATTAAAAAAATAAAACCATTAAACTAATAAGTTAATTTTGTTTCTTACCAGTAACTTGAATTGTATGAATAGTTAGGGGTGGTGGGAATTTATCCTCTTGGTTGCTTAATTACATTCCAGTCTGCTTGCTTGATTACACTCATATTCAAAGCAATTCTGTTCATTTTATGAAAATAGAATTCTAATTTTCCTGCATTGTTTAGTTAAAATAGTCTTTTATGTAAACTGTTTCTTATTAATCCTCAGTATGACAATGATTCTCTTTTAATAAACATTATCAAATATTCTATGTCTTTTTTTTCTTGTATGTGCTTTAGTATCACCAGTTTTAATAGCAATTTCATTCCATTAGCTTTAAAAAAAAAAAAAAAACTATTACTGTCCGAGGTTATGAGTGTGTAGTTTGCCCTACTGGGAAAACTAAATCTTTAATACCATGAAACTTTTATGCAGGGAGATGATCATAGAAGCCTCTCAGTAGCCATTCTCGTCAAAGTATCTCTGGAATACTAATACAGCCTTGAATCCTAGTTCTCTTTATTTTAATGACCACATTTTTTTAATGAATTCATTCAAATTAAAAACAAGAGCCCATGACAAAATATACAATTCAGAAAATGTAGACATCCATAAGCTCTAATGGGCTTATCTTCTTTAAGTATTGGTTAATTAGAAACTAAACATTGTAAGATTCTCCTAAGGAGAAAATTAGCATTTTAGTAATATATTACTTTATAGAGTCTCATATTTGCATAATGGTAAATTAATACCCACAGGTAGATAGAATGCTTTATCTTTACAGAAATCAGCTGTTTGTTTAGGAATTCAATTAGGGCAGAGCCAATACCCAAAAATGTGTTGGAACTTTTTCCTTGGTTTCTTTGCTACTATTTTACCTCCATTTTCTTACCAACCTTGTGATTCTTTTACTACTTCAGCATCATCTTTCAGATCCTTAAATGTATGTGTTCCTTAAGGTCTGATATTTACTCTTTTTTTCTTCTCTTCACTTTAAGATTGTTGTACCCATCTCTAAGAAGTTTAGCTAATTTCTGACAAGTATCTGCTGCAGCTCTGTCTCCTGAGAGCTCCTCATTTCAGATTCTCTAGTTCAACTTATTTCCAGGGCCAATTCATATTCATTTGCAATAAGGAGACAAAGATGTCAGTTATGGTGTGGCCAAAAAGCTGTCAGTACAGTAGTCAATGCAGGCAGCTGTGAAAGTTAATGACAATCATGTGAACATCATATCAAGTAAGAGAGAGGCTGAGGCTGACAGTAATACTGCCAGAATCAGCAGACACAGGCAATTGTTAAGCATGAGGGCTATTCAGATAAAAAAAAAAAAAAAGCTTAAGGTCTACAATAAAGGGTGATCTGACTGTTGTGCTAATGAATAAATGAAGAGAGAAAAAATCAGCAAAATTCTGAAAATTATCTTTAGATGGTGTTATGGGCTGAATGGTGTCCCCCTAAAATTCCTATGTTGAAGCCCTAAACCCCAGTACCTCAGAATATGAATTCTAGATCACTTCAGAATAGAAGACCTATTGCTCAGACTACAGCAACCTCTTAACTGGTGTCTCTAACCCTCTTCACTGGTCTTGTCCATCTTCTACACTGTTGGAAGAGTGATCTATTAAAAATACACATCCACCTATGGTGCCCTCCTGATGAAAAACTTCTAGTCATTTATTTCTCTGATCCAAGGGGATGCAATCCGTACAACACACGGCTTCCTATTATGGCTAGAATAAGGACCGTAACCTTTCTGACAGCCTCACTTCCTTACTTGCACTTTATGTGCCAGTGTTATTAAACTATGGGAAGTTCCCCGGATCTTTTCAGGTTGTTGTGTTTCTCCATGACTCTGTACATGCCCCCAGCCCTGCCCACCCCACCAATAAGTCCGTTTTTCTTCTCTATTTTCTCCTCAGTCCTTCTGGTGATCTCTTTCCAGATTTCTCCAGGGATCTACTCTCGATGGATCAAGTGATAATTTTTCATGCCCTAGCATAGTTCCCACCAAGCACAGCACATTGGAATAAGAGGCTACACATTCTTAGATATGAGATATTATTTAGTTCTAGGGCCTGAACCTGGCACACAGTCATTTCACAGTTGCCCTGGACTCTCTCTCAGGATGAGCTATCAGAATTCATCACACATCCATTCTATTATTAAGAGATATACTCAAGAACTCTATGGCACTCAGTTATTTTTAATATTCTTTACTCACCATATTTATGGGATCAACTGGTCCAATGCTGTTTACGTAAACATCAGTTTCAATTACCGTGGGCCTCACTGTAAAATACCAACACAAAGAATGGTCAAAGATCAGATCAGAGGTTCTGTTAAATCAGTCTTAGCTTTAAATAAATCTTCATAAATAATAACATTTAGCATCTAAAGAATAAAATATGTCTCATTAGGAAATGAAAAAGCACCGATAACAAAAACACATCTTTCCAGTTTATAAATCAATTATATTTGTAAAAATTAACATTTTTAACTGAAACATTTTTTTTAAGATTTTTTAATTTTCTTTTATTTTAGAGGGAGAGAGAAGCAGGGGGAAGGGCAGAGGGAGAAGGAGAAGCAGACTCTGCACTGAGCATGGAGCCTGACACAGGGCTCAATCCCAGGATCCTGAGATCATGACCTGAGTCAGATGCTTAACCAACTGAGTCACCCAGACACTCCTAAAAACATTTTAATGTACAACCTAAAAATGTTACAAATATCTAAATCTTTCATTAAAATTAAGGAAGTTAATTCAATAAAAATTGCTAGATAATTTGCTCTCTGAATTTTGATAGAATTTGAATGGATATTAGAACCTAAATATTAAGCAATCCTACTTAATGTGTATCAGTAGTGTGCTAGTAACTGTTGAACAGCCTTGTTCCCATGGTTGGGCGTGAGGGAAGCCCTGATTTGTAACTTTTGCTGATATCCATAGGTAAATATCCCCACAGTGGCTGATTTCAGGATTCAGATGTGAAGTCACTGAATGTAGAGTTGGGATGGTATTTAATAAGCAGCTACTGTGAGCCAGTAGAAGCATGTTCCAGCAGAAAATGGGGCTTGAAGCATGATTGTGAGGATTAAAGGAGATAATATCTGTTGAGCATCTACATTCAGGTCTGATTCTTACGAGGAGCCTCATAAATATTTGTTCTTACCTCTTTCTCCCTTGTTAACAGCATTCCTTTAGGTTGTGCATGTTGGCTCCAGAGTTAGGTGTATTTTTATCTCAATTTCACAGAGTATATTATATAGATTTCACTATGGATATCATCTATTGTGTTATGTACACAACCAGTTTTGTCTTCCCAGTTAGTCTTAAACGGTATATACTGTGTATCAGTATTTTACAGTCCATCAAAAGGTACGGTGCAGTCAGCCTTTTAAATGTTTATCCAGTGACATGATTAACGAATACCAGTAATACTTCCATATTGGATTATGATTTTTTGTTTGCTATGAAAAATATTTTCACGTAGTTTCTTTCATTCCCCCTGTCTCACCAAATATAATATAAAAGGGCTCATTTATTGATTTAGCAAATACTTGTTGAGGAGTTCACAAAATAGACAAGAAGAAAATCAAGAAGAAAGCCTATCATATATCTCAAGAGATTGATATAGAGATAGATGAAGCAAACAAAATAAAGCAGAAAAACCGCCTTGTGGATTGGAAGTTTCAATACTAAAGTGGCATGTTTAGTAATATTTACCCAGGTCTCCTTTTAAAATTTTATCTAATTTCCCATTTCTGGCCTAATATTTATCATTGTTAAAATTCAGACACAATGTTTGACTAGCAGGACACATCTTCCTCTCTAACCATAGCTGAGCCTGGCTGTCAGTCTCTATCCAGTCCCAAGTCCCCTGTCCTGAAACCATCCAACCTGGCAGATTGCCCCTGCTAGCAAGACTTCAATGGAAAACTGGAGGCATTGTGAAAAATAGTGCTTATATAATTTCAAAACAATATTTACTTTTTCCCTTTGCAATGAAAAAACAAACTACTCTTGGGAAAACATGGTAACATTTACATAGTTTGGTTTTCCTCAAGTAAAGATTTTATTACATGGTATATATAGTTTCTTAGCTAGAAAAATAAATGAGATTTGTCAAAAATAGTTTAGTATGCAGAAGTTCTGGTCTCTAGACCTAAACGATACATGACAATGTAATTCAATCTGCTTGCCAACAATTAGATTTCTTAAATAAAAGCAAGTCATATGATTTATAGAAGGCTTTATAATTTAACTTAGGCTGATGACTTCGGAGATTATTTGGTTTAAGTGTTTGCCATTTATTTCTGACTATGAATTGAAGCCAATAAATATCATATAATTAAGCTAGTTTTTGCTAGATTTATAGAATGGATTTTATGAAAGCCAATTAATAAAAAAACATTAGGTTTCTTAGTTCCATTTGTAAGTATATTTATTGCTAGTTATAAGCAATTAAGTGGAATGTACTAGACTTATTTAATTAGATTTTTTTTCAGTTCATCTGATAAATCAACAAACACTGAACATCTTTACTGCATGATAGTAAGGGTGAAAAATAAATGATTCTCGAGGGCATTTTTTAATAGGACATACTTTTTACATTTATACTATAGAAAGTTTTAGATATGAGTGATCTCTCCTGGTTTCTTTTTTTTATATTTTATTTATTTATTCATGAGAGATGCAGAGAAGCAGAGACACAGGCAGAGGGACAAGCTGACTCCCTGCGGGGAGCTCTATGAAGGACTCGATCCCAGGACCCCGGGGCCACGCCCTAAGCCGAAGGCAGATGTTCAACCACAGAGCCACCCAGACGTCCCTCTCCTGGTTTCTTGATATTAATACTTCCTTAACCAATCATGAAACAAATATATACTAGAAAAGTATTAACTCTTAATATAAGGGTGTTAGCCACATTGAAATATTTCGTGAGCAACAGAAACCAAGTTCATTTGAGATAGGCCAAAAGAATCACATTAGTGAGTCCAGTGTAGAACATGGCTATTGATAAAAATATCCAATAAATAACTTCATAAATATATATTTGCAAACCATGAGCATTTTCTTAGTTATTATATTTCCTATTTTATAACTTTAGGCTGCTGCTATTTCATCTAGTTTTTTAAACTTCAGCCTCAGAACATGAGGAAGAATAATTCTGAAAGTGAACGAAAATATTTCAGATTAATTTTAAGACTCCAGCTAGAGATTATATGCTTCAAAATAGACTGTAAAGAGGAATACAACAGAAAACTGTCATCGTTCTTTAATAAAAGACTCATTGCCACTTTTACTGATTCATACTCTGAACAATACTTGTGTGTGAAATCACTTATAATATAGGCTTCTTGGTAGAGTAAGTATACTTTCTTAGCTCTATGATTTTCTCAGCATAAAGTTTGTTCATTTGCAAGATTTTAGTGATATTTAAAAAGAGAAAACATCAGATTTCCATTCAAAAATTAAAAAGGAAACCAGAAGCAAATTGTCGTTCCAGTCTCATTAAGTGACCTTCAGAAGTGGGCACAGATTATGTTTAATTCTTCAACATATTGGAGATGAAAGATCACCTTTTTTTACAGACAGTATAACAATGATGGAAAAAATGTACTACCAGAGCAAATTACATCTTTGATAGATGAAATGCACGTGGAGAGGATACTGGATTATTTCTGCAAGGCCTCTTTCTGCACTGTGATTCACTTTAAGTATCTCAGCAGAATATAAGATAAACTCTCAGTGGTAGTGAATATAAGAAAGAATGGACATTCCAAGTAACCTAAAGAAAATGAAGAGAAGAGTAAGAAGAAGCAAAAAAAGAATTTAAAAAGAAGAAAGCAATGAGATCAATGAAGTTTCCACACTCAGCTTCCACGTGGCTATGGCAAAACTGAAGGCAGTCAACTGTAGAAATGGGTAATCAGTTTTTAATCAGAAGATATAAAATAAAATACATTTAAAAAACATTTTCTTCCTAATTGTTTTCAACCATGCTCTCTTAGATGACATTCAAATAACTCTAAGATATCTTTAGCAGATTATGTAGCTTCTGAGTCACTTTTGTATATTAATTCAAATGAATTAGTTAATTAAGTTTAATTAAAAATTAACTCAGGTTGGGATGCCTAAGTGACTCAGTCAGTTAAGTGTCTGCATTTGGCCCACACTTGGGATCACATCTCGGAATCCCAAAACAGCTCATGTCCTGGGATTGACCTTCACCTGGCTTGCTGCTCAGCAGGGGGTCTGCTTCTCCCTCTCCTTCTGCTGCCACTCCACCTGCCTGTGCTCTCTCTCTCTCTCTCTCTCTGTCAAATAAGTAAATAAAATATTTTTTTAAAAAATAACTCAGGCCATTTAAAATGTTTAATCCCAGAACATAAGTTTAATAGTCTTTTCTGTTGTAATAAAGTAGGCATTAAAAAAATAGCTCCACTGACTTAGATGTTACCATTATAATACACAGACCTTGAAGGAACTATAAATAATAGGTTTTTCTTGCCCTAGAATGGACAGGAGGGGTTCTTAACTCAAAGATATCACATTTGGATCCAAATACTTCTTCCCAGGCTTTACTAACAAGGAAATGTCAACTAACAATCACCATCTCCTTCTGCAGGTTTACATATGGATATGTAGATATTTGGATAAACACGGATGAAAAAGTACCTATGGATAAATAAGTTCTTAAGTACAGTCTAATACTTTAGCCAATAGATACCAACACAGAAGCCAGAAACGATACTAACACAAACTTTGGATAGAAAAAAAATGCCTACAAAAAGCACTTCAACAATTAAGTCATTTATTACATTTTCTCTGAGATGAACAGACAAAATGCTACTATGCATGATACATATGCCTATTTAAATTTAAATAAAAATTAATTTAATTAAAATAAAAATGTATTCTCTTAGCCATACTAACTATATTTCAAGTATTCAGTAGCCAATAACCAATTTCAAGAACTCAATACACATATATATGACATTTTAATGTATATTTAATTATTTACTTTAATATAATATAACTTAAGTTATACATATATTTAATTAAGTATATATATTTTTAAGCATTTCAAATGTCTTCTTAGGAAAATGGAAGATGGGGCTCTCGTTCTATAGTTAAACATCTCCTCAGGCAGCAGATTTAGCAACCTGTTCCTGCTCCTATATCTGATCTGGGGGGTGGGGAGCTAGAAGAAAATGATAGAATCTAAAGAAAGAGAAGCAGTGGAGCATCTGCCTACCTACTCTTTCATAGTGTGTCGAATATTTTAATTTCTTGTAGGTATAATTCATATCAAAATAAATTGACAGGCTAGAAGGATCTCACTAGTTTTGTTATTTTTTTGTTTTGTTTGTTTGTTTGTTTTTTTAACCTAAGAAAGTGGTGCACTGGCAGCATGTATCTTGTAGATGAAAGGAGCTAAGATGGGTGGAAGATAGAATCATCTAGATTTTCCATGTCAAGTAAGTAAACAGTATAAAATGCTGCCTAGGAACAAACAACAAAAAACAATCCTACCTTCCTACCTATAAAAATTGTTATTTATACAACTGCCTCTCAAAGTACATCAAGGGCCAGTTGATGTCTGATGAAAATGAAGTGAAAACTAGTAAGACAAAGGTTTCAAAGGCACCTAATTAAATGAACACAAAGACCATCCCTCTTCATATCTCCTGCATGTTTCTATCACGAGGAACCTAGAAGAGTTAAACAGATGGAATAGAAGAGCAGATCACACCTCCCTTCCTCACCTCACCAAGTCCCTCTATAGTGGAACTTGTCTACTCCATGTCCTAGGAGAGTGAATGGCATTAATTCTGTTCAGATATTAATTTTTATAAATTTATTTTTATTGGTGTTCAATTTGCCAACATATAGAATAACACCCAGTGCTCATCCCATCAAGTGCCCCCCTCAGTGCCTGTCACCCAGTCACCCCCACCCCCCACCCACCTCCCCTTCTACCACCCCTAGTTGGTTCAGATATTAATTCTTATATCAAGCTATTTGAATCACTAAAACTGCCTGGAAAGCCATAGACTCTACCCGAAAAGATGTTAAGAAATGAAAAAAGAAGATTCAACATAGAGTAATTGAGAAAGTTTCTCAATTCTTGAAAACTTTCTAGAATTATGCAACCTTTTAATGTTAATTTGCCATTAAGTTTAGAAGTACTCAGTAAGTTGATTGTGTGTAAATTTTCATAGCATCAGTGAAGAGTGAAGACACTAATGAAATTTTGGACAGAAAAAAAAAAAAGAAATTTTGGACAGAAAGGAATGTCTGCAAAGATCACCTCAACAAGTAAGACATTGATTATGCCATACTCTGAGGTGTCAGATAAAATGCTAATATGCGTGGTATGATTATCATGGTTCTTAGGGCATATTTAATTTACATTATTAAACAAAGTGATGATGTCACAGGTGTACATGGATTTTGAAAGTCCATATCTTGCTCTGAAATAATGTACCTTAAATGCTAAATTGATGAAGTAGAACCTACACACGGAATAAAAAAGATTATACACACTGGCTTTCATTCAGCAAATATTCATTCAGCAGACAGTAAATGAAATCTTAAGTTTATGCTTCAGGCATTGTTTTAGGGATATGGTGATATCTACTTTCAGGGAACTTATTAATAAGAAGAAAACTGAGTATCAACTAATGTGAAGTATGATGAGTAAAATGGAAGTACAGATTTCTGCTTCTTATGATAAGTAATGGTAACAAATTACCCATCTCAATAAACATGACTGTATGATTTATATGAAATTTTTAAAAAATTATTGAAAGAATCACACAGCAGCTAGCAAAATCAAGATTGAATGCAAAGATTTCCTGGAAAGAATGTAAATGGAGTATTGTAAGCTCTGCGTTATTCTGGCCACTTTTCCCTTTGGTGCATTTGCTGTTTTACTGCATAGAAATGGTGATTGAAAAGGGACAGTGTTTTAGAATTTGCATCTGTCTCATTGGGCAAAACTGGAGTTAAGGGCGGTCAAGACAGTCAAGACTTCCCTGTATTAAAATGAACAACAGAGGATTTAATCAGACATTCTACATGTAATTTCCCCTCAAGGTATTTATTAATTCCTAAAGTGTACATGTGTACAGTGTGATGCTAAGAAACCAAGTATAAATCAGCTGCTAACCATCTGACATAATAAGGATTTCAGCTATTTCCACCATCTCCGGGGCCATGAAGGAAAGGGATCCTTAGTATAAACCTCAGGCTATCAGTTGAGAGACTTCAAATAGTTATGCCCTGAAAAAACAAAGTTTCACAAAAAGAAATATACCAGTTTGGGCCAAATGAAGGAGATTTTCCTTACTTGACTACCAAACTGAATTAAAATCCTCTCTGGAAAGAAATAACATCATCTAAATCTCCATTATTTTTAATATACTCTACCAGCATTCAATAAAAAAAAAATTGACATACAATAAATGAAACAGAGGCAAATCACCTTAAACTAAGAGATAAAATGAAAAAGAAATTTTGGGG